>NC_080801.1:3090000-3405000 GCF_028018385.1 Neofelis nebulosa
TCCTATTTTGATTGGGGAAAGTGTGGGAGAAATCCAAGGAAGGAGGCAATAAAAGAAAGGATTCTGCCAGTTCTGGGTACAAATCGACATAAACACCAGTATCTCCCCTGATTACAAGCGTGGCATGTACAGAAAAAGGCATAATAAAGGCCTTCGAGTTGGAAAAAGTAAAAATAAAAACTATCTCGATTGTTTTATTTATTTATTTTTCGATTTGTATTTTGGAAAGAGAGAATGAGCAGAGACGGGGAGAGAAAGAGACAGAGAGAAAGACAGAGAGAAAAGCTTAAGCAGGCTCCATGCTTAACACAGAGCCCCACACGGGGCTCAATCCCCTGACCATGGGACCATGACCTGAGCTGCTGAACCCAGCAGTCTGGTAGTCAACTGATGGTGCCATCAAGGTGCCCTGAAAACTGCCGCAACTCTTAATTCATGGGGTTATCAGTATGAAACAAATTCTAAGGGGTATACATCAGTTTTCTAGAACTCAAACATAATTAAATAAGCCCCAGAATACACGGTCAATATATACAACTCAGTTTTATTTTTACACATAAGCAATGAAAAATTAGAATATGAAATGCTTTTAAAGAACCATTTAATATCACACCAAACATTGAAATACTTACATTTAAATCTAACAGCCATGCACAGGATCTGTATGCTAAAAGCCACAGAAGGCTGATTGGATCAATCAAGGAAGATATAAATAAATGGAGAGATATGCCATATCTACCCATGGAAGCCTCGCTAGTAAGACGTCAATTATCAACTTGATGTAGAGATTCAACATAATCCCAGTCGAAATCCCGGGATTTTTTTTGTGGATATCAGCAAGCTGATTCTAAAATGTGTGTGAAAAGACAAAGGAACTAGAACAGCCAAAGAGCTCTGAAAAATAACCATGTCGGAGAACTCATGTTGCACAATTTTAACACTCAGTATAATCCTCCCATAATCAAGGCAGTGTGATATTGAAGAAGGATGGAGACACAGGTCAAGAGATAGAACAGAGAATCCAGAAACTGACCCCATACACAAGCATCCTCACCCAACTTCTCATAATGACATGTAGCCAACCTAACAGAAAAAGGGATATAGTCTTTCATCAAGTGTTACTGGAACAATTAAGTGTTCGTATGCGATAGTAATCAATGAACTAAGTAATTAATTGTTTAATTAATTGGTTCATTGATTAATTAATTAAGAGAAACCCTGACCTAAATTCATAACTTATACAAAAATTCACTCAAATGGATCAGAGATGTAAGTGTAAAGTACAAAATTATAAAACTTTCATAAGTAAGAAGGATTGATGTTGATTCATTAAATCATTCAATAAAAACTTTTGGAGCATTTAGAGTGAGACAACACAGTCTACACCCGCAGGATCCACTACTGAACACAGGGAGGAAGGATTACTGTGATCTTGGTGCTTAATAGTCCAGTGGGGGAGACTGGCAAAGATAATGGAAATAGAAACTATGGTAGAGAATAATGAATGGGGGAAAAAAGGAAATACATCTTGGAGAGGATATAAGAATTGGGGGAAGGGGTGTGAAATACTAGACAGGGTGAAATTCTAGACACAGAGGGTCCTGCTGAAGAAGGTGTCAGTTGAATAAGTACCTCAAGGAAATGAGAGAACTACCTGCTGACAGGAGGGTGATCTAGGCAGAAGGACCCATGAATTCCCCAAGACAGGAGTGTGAACGTGTGTACTGATGGGAAGCAAGGAGGCCAGTATAGACAGAGAAACGAGGATGAGAAGGAGGAATAAAGAGGTGGAGGTTGTGGGTCAAGGAGGAGAAAGAGAGGATGAGGGAGAGAAGGATGTAAAGACTGCCAGCAATAGACAAGGTGAAGCCAAATCTGGTCATACCTGTTCCTCCGCCTCACATTACCCGCTGCAGTTCTTTTTATTTTTTAATTGACATTTACTAAACTGTGTCTAGACCATGAAAAGCTAATTCTCCTTGTAGTAACTAATTGAAGCAAGAAAATGGAACATGCTAAGTGATCAATGGCAGTGTTTAAATAGGTTATGGCATGTCATGTGGCCTTTAAAATTCATAGCCCTGCAGAACATTTATGACCTAGCGAAATGCTCGTATCACTAGATGACCAGAAATGGGATTCACAGCTACATAGCTAATTTTGGTTAATGCATGTACATATACCTCTTCCCTGGCGATTATACCACAGTGTTAAAGATGCTTACCTCCAGGGGCGCCTGAATGGCTCAGTCGGTTAAGCATCTGGCTCTAGATTCCAGCTCAGTTATGATTCCACAGTGCGTGGGACCAAGCTGAATATTAGACTCTGCACTGACAGCGTGGAGCCTGCTTATGATTCTATCTCTGTCTCTCCTCCCATCCCTCACTCTTGCTCATCTCTCTCTCATTCTCTCTCTCTGCCAAAAATACATAAACATAAAAAAGTTGTTCAGATATGCTTATCTCCAGGTGTTTGACTTATGACCATTTTTCTTTCTTTTTTCTTTTTAATTTTCTAACTTTTCTGCAATAAACTTTAAGACTACCATAATCATAAAATAACGTTTCAAATAAATGATTCAGTCTAGTATCATTGAAATAAATAAAGTGTTTCAATTTCATAAACTTATTAGGTACATTCAACATATCAAGGATAGTTTCAAATAGTCCAGTGTTAACGTTGCTAAGGTCTAGATTACAATGGGAGTCTAGGGATACCTGGGTAGCTGAGTCAGCTGAGTGTCCAACTTCTGCTCAGGTCATGATCTCACAATTTGTGAATACAAGCACCACACCAGACTCAGTGCTATCAGCATAAAACTCACTTTGGATCATCTGTCCCCTCTTTTTGCCCGTTCTCTGTTTGTGCTCTGTCTCAAAATAAACATTATTTTTTTTATTTTTTATTGTTTTAATTTATTTAATGTTGATCTATTTTTAAGAGAGAGAGAGAAAGAGTAAAAGCCAGGAGAGAGAGAGAGAGAGAGAGAGAGAGAGAGAGAGAGAGAGAGAGAGAGAGAGAGAGAGAGAATCCAAAATCTAAATCTGATTCTGGGCTCAAACTGACAGACTGTGAGATCATGACCTGACCTGAAGTCAGATGCTTGACCGATTGAGCCACACAGGAGTCCATGAAAACTGTGAGTTTATAAGATATTACATTTGTTTGAAAATCATATACTTGGCTTTACACCATATGCTATTGGCTTTAGGAAAGACTTTAGTGAACAGATTCATCAACCCACTTACTCTAATTAATATATTAACTTCCAAAATATCACCTTCAGTGGGTCTGCTCCAGGACCATATCATATTAAACGCGAACAAGCAAGCAAGCAAACAAACAAACAGACAGACAGAGAAACAAACAAAACAAGAACTAGTAGCAAATCATGTCGCATAATGATCCATCCCACTGTCAAATTCTGTTACTATTTTTTTGGCCAAAGAGCTTATATCAAAGGATTCTATTGTTTTCAATACAGATGAACTTCTGCAAATGGTTCAGCATATAGGTTTGAGGACATACTGAAAATCTAAAGGAAATACAGAATTTTATATTGTACAGCCTTAGGCCTCTAACTTCCATGAAACTCCAGAAGGAGAACATTATCAGCACCATGAATTCTTTCCCTGCGATCACTCCCCATTCCTGCTCCATCTCACTTCCCCAACATTATCAATATCCTGACTTTGAGAAATAGAGATTAAATTAGTCCATGTTTGAAATATATAAAAATATAATGGAATAATATGCATTTCTTTAGATCTGGCTTCTTCCGTTCAACATTATAAGGCTCATCGATGTTGTTTTGCATAGGTGTAACTCAGGGATTGGTACTTCCACATTGTATTCCCTTACATGATTATTTAACAATTTGCTTATCCATTCCACTATTGATTCACGTTTGGAATGTATGTTTCCATACTGTACTTATTATACGGAAGGCTGCTATGAACATTTCCCTTTTACTGTGCACAGCATGAAGCGTATCTACTACAGCGTGTTAATGTTTAGTTAGCTGCCTTAGCCTTAAACCCTGGCTGTACATCAGAATCACCCTGGTGTCTTGATGTCAGTTCCACAGATCATTCTAATTTGAGCTTGGGTTAAGAACCACTAGGGTAGATGTTGAAATCCCCAGAAAAAAGGAGGAGATGAATCCAGTTTAAGGAATTCTCAATGTGTTCCTCTTTCTGGACAATAAAATGTAATGTAAAAATTATTTTGTGGCCATAATGAGATCACTTTCCTCCTCCTCCTCTTCCTCCTGCCCCTCCCCCCTCCTCCCCCTCCTCCTCCTCCTCCTTCTTCTTCTTCTTCTTCTTCTTCTTCTTCTTCTTCTTCTTCTTCTTCTTCTTCTTCTTCTTCTTCTTCTTCTTCATCTTTTTCTTCTTTTCTTCTTTTTTCATAAAGCTCCTACACAATAAGACTACCTATAGGCTTTTAGAGACTCTGCATGGCTTCCATAATATGTTCAACTATCCCCAAATTCTCAAAGGAAACGTCTTTAGACATTTTTTAAATATATGTGTTCCATGATATGGCACACTTGAGTTGGAGATTAGGGTATCAAATATCTAGACATATCCTAGTTTGGTATCCCAGCTCCATAAATACTCAGACTGGAAAAGGCAAGAGTTAATTTTCCATGGTCCAGATAAAGACAGAATTAAATGAGATCTCCTTAGTAGTAACTGTTACAACTGAAAATTTAGTTGGTGGTCTTTAATTTTCTAGTTTCCTGAAACTGCTTTTTGGATTCATGCCCAGAATCTGTCTTGATGAATATATGTCAGAGAATGAAAGCCAAAAACGAACAATGTGACCCTAGAAAGTACTGCAACAGTTAACATTGAGGTATCACAAAACTCTGAAAACACGTTCTTCAAGTTCAGTCTCCAATATGCACTGAGAGGTAGGAGAAAACGGAGGTCATGCTATAACTCTTTTGTGAAACGTGAAGATATGTGCAGTAACTTATTATTTTTGTGAAGTTAGGTAATTGCCTCTGGATTGTGATGTAAACGCTGTTTCAGGTTGCACTTGAATCCAAAAATTCCTTCAGCAGACTCCCCTCCCACCTGATTTGACGTTATCTCCACCACTTCACCAAGAAAGATTTCTAAACTTTGACCATGTTTGAGTGTTTATAAAAGTTTCTAGAAGCATGGAAGACCTCATCCTTGCCTTCAAGAAACTTATAATATTTGAGGGTAGGAAAAACCCAAACACCATACAAAGCACAGTAAGACTTCAAGGTCAAGTTTCATGTATCAGGAGAAGTCCACTGAGCTGAGTTGATCAGTAACGGCATCTCAGAGGCAAAGCACAAAGAATCTTAAAGGATGACCAAATTTCTAGCTGGCAGGCAGAAAGGAGAAGGACAAAGGAAACAAAAACAAATGTGTGGGGGAAAAAAGGAGGGGCAGGCATTCTAAGAACAGTGAGAACAACCATGTTGGAGTTTGAGATTCTTCTACAACAGTGGCCATTAAGTATTTTTGACGACGACAAAGACTGGGTAGAAGATGAGGTACCTACATAACCCATCAATTCCATCATCTTATGTCAGGAGGTCTTGTTGACAGCGAAGAATTGGAGACCATCAGTTAGAACCTCTAGATGGTAATAACAAAGCAATTTGGTAGAAACAAAACAATGAAAAGTTATAATTCTAAGCAAACTTCTGTAAGTGTGTGAATTAATACCCAATCAATAAACAATTGAAATCCATGACCAACTTAAGACCCCTCTTGTGTTTCTCTGTTAATGGAACATTGTCTTCAGTTGCTCAAGTGGGAAAGAGACTCCTTGTCAGTCGTCCCCTCCTCAACGTCTTTCCTGTGATCCATTCAGCAGCAGAGGTTCTCAACTCCACCTCCAATGTATGCCAAGCCAGCTAGTTTCTCACCACCTTCTGCCTACTCTCCGTTTTCGTTCTTAGCCTCATGCTGCCTTTCCCTTCCCACCAAAATCCCAGTTCATTCTTTTCACTGCATCAGGAATGCAATCCAAAAATCCTGAATCTGAGCAGTTCATTCCTCTGCTTAAAACAACCCTCTAATCTCCACTGTACTCAAAATGACACATAGAATCTGTAACGTGACCACCAGACGTTGGCAGTCCTGCCTTGTCACCCTTCTAATGCCATCTTTCCTCATTCTCCTTTCATTAGGTGATTGGGACCGTCTCTTCTCCTGGTTTCTCAAATTAGACCCACGTAGGTTCCGCTTAGGATGCATTTTGTGTTCGCTAGTTTCCTTACAGTTCTTGCTATGGGTCCAAGTTTGAATAAAGGACTTTTCTCCCCAAGAAACCTTTGTTGGCCAATCCTCTAATCGAGATTTTGTCCCCTGTGTCATTCCTTCTCATAACGTTTAGTCTTTTATTTAAAAGCATTTGCCACAAGTTGTAATTACACATGTACCTTTTGTAGCTGAGGTTTGAAACATCCTGAATATATGGAGCGTGCATGTTTGATTATCACTGTGTACTTGAACCTAATAGCACCTGACACCTAAGGTGCTCAATATGTATATCCACAGTGCCTGAAATTGGGGAATTTTAAGTATCTCCCGGTGTGCTGGACTGCAATATACATTCAAGTCTTCAATAATCTCTACCACCAAATTTAGTATTCATATACAAAAAAGGGAAGGGTCACCTCCTCGAGAATAGGAAAAACAGTTTGCATCGTTGATAGCTTCTACGGTGTAGCTTACATTTTGACCTACAAAAGACCCCACCCTGGAGATACAGTTTGCATGGATGTCGTGACAACTATGAGGAAATCAAAACAAAATACAGTGTTTATTGAGTGTAATGTGCCAGGATTTTTTCCACACGTTTTACAGCATTACCAATAATCACCACTATACTGAACATAGGCGGTATACTTCCCCTTTACAAATTGGAAAAGCAAACTCTGCATTTGCCTACAATCTAAGATCTGGCTGGTAGAAGAAATTGATGGGGCCAGGTAATTTAAAAAATCCACAATTTTGTCCAAGGTAACCTCTGGGAAATCAGAAAATGAGCGGCTTTCATAAGTGCAGCTGCCCAGCGCCTTCGGAGGAGCCGTCTGTATGGAGCCCGGGGTTTGCGCCATCACATCTCCAGGATCTCACTACCAGGAGAAACCCCCATTGTTGGGAAGGGCGAGAACATCCATCCATGGCAACTTAAGGTGTTTTAACCCCTGTCAAGATAGTGCAAACCTCCAATTACTTCATTCGGTACTTCAAGGAGCAAATCAAAGCACACCTCGTGGGATTTTCAAAAATCACTCTGAGATGAGAAATCAAACAAGGAAAGTCATAGCAACACAAAGCAAGTGACACTTTCCAAAACACACCTCCAGAAGGGCCAGGCCATGGAGAGGGGATGAGCCCACTTTAATGTAGCAGTGCTCTCAGGTGCAGAGCACATAAAACAAAACAAAACAAAACACAACAACAACAACAACAACAACAACAACAACAACAACAACAACAAAAACGTTAAAACACATAAGGAATAGAAAACTATCCACAATGATGAAACGGAAGAATTCCCCTCAGAAGTAATTCCAGGAGAAGTGACCATTAAAGAATTGATCCAAATAGATAAAAGCAGTATAACAGCAAGAATTTAGAATAATTGTATAAGATTAATCACTGGGCTTGAAAAAAGGCATAGAAGACAACAGAGAATTTAGTATAGCAGTGATAAAAGAACTAAAACATAGCCATGGTTAATTAAAAAGGCAATGACATAGGGATTGATTTAATCACTGATACAAAAACAGATAAGCCAGAAACTTAGATGTCTATCACCGAAGTTAATAGTTATGCGATCGTAGCAATAGCTAATTCTAAAAAACTATTAAATAATGAAAAGCAGAAAGCTAAAATATGTCAAGGTTTAAATACCTAGCATGAGCCGTGCAGCTGTATAGTTTTTAAAAATTCTAGGATATCAAATAATATTATGTGATAGCCATTGTAACACATGCAATGTTCACCATTTCTACCTTTGCTCTTCTACATGTGGAGTAATACGCTATTGGGCCTTATAGAATATCTGAAAAAATGAATACTAAAAATTAAAAAAAATTTTGAAAGTATATGTTGCTAGGGAGTTTGTCATGTCAAACAAAGTTATAAATAGGTGTTATTTCCAAACCCTATTCACGTGCACTCTTATTATGGCTAGAGTCCATAAAAAGTTATTGCACAATTGCGATAAACATGATTACCAGTGCAATCTATTTTTTTTTAATTCCATTTGTTCATTTATTTGAAAGCCAGAATAGAGCATGGCGAATGTACCCTGTAGGTTCTGGATTCTCTCCTTAATTCCAAGTGTCTTATTTAGGATGCTACCATAAAGACGGTAAAACAATATTATCTGTACCATGAACGTGTAAAATTTGGTACACCTCACTAGTATTACAATTTTACTGATAGCATATGTGTTTACAAATACACATGTGTGCACTGGGTGAAGTTACATGTTTCATACTCCTATCCATAACATGAGGAATCCAATATATTTTAAAGAGTTAGATTCCAGTTACCAATTCTAATGTGGGATTACATGCACAGTTCTTGCTTATTTCTCACTTATTGTGCAATTATGAAGTAAACATAGAGCCCAAAGAGTAAATTCATTTTATCTACACTTAACTGGACATATATCACTGAAAGTCAAACTTTGGCCTTTCAAAGATGACATGAGACTGAACGCGGAAAACCCAAAAGACTGCATGAAAACGCTGCTAGATCTGATACATGAATTGACCAAACTCAGAGGATACAAAATCAGTGTAAAGAAACTGGTTGCATTTCTATACACCAATAAGGAAGCAACAGAAAGAGAAGTCAAGAAATTAATGCCAATTTCACCAAGAACCCTAAAATACCTAGCAAGAAACCTAACCAAAGATGTAAAAGATCTGTACGGTGAAAAGTATAGAAAATGTATGAAGGAAAATGATGAAGACACAACAAAATCAGGGAAAAAAAAGCAATCCATGCCTATAGAGTGGAAGAATGAATAGTGTTAAAATGTCAATACTACCCAAAGCAATCTACACATTTAATGCAATACCAATCAAAATTGTACCAACATTCTTCTCCAGACTAGAGCAAGCAATCTGAAAGTTTTCACGGAACAACCAAAGAACCTGAGTACTCAAACTTCTGTTGAAAAAAGAAAGCCAAAGTGGGAGGCAGCCCAGACTCTAGCCTCTCCTACGAAGCTGTAACCATCAAGATAGTATGACATTGGCACAAAAGCAGGCACATTAACCAATGAAACAGAATAGAGAACCCAGAAGGGGCGCCACAAATGTATGGTGAACTAATCTTTGACAAAGCTGGAAAGAGAATCCAATGGATAGAAGACAGTCTCTTTACAAATGGTGCTGGGAGAACTGAACAGCAACATGATGAAGAATCAACTAGATGACTTTCTTACAACGTGCACAAAAATAAATGCAAAATGGATGAAAGACTTAAATGTGAGACAGGAAACCTTCAAAACACTAGAAAAGAAAAGAGGAAAAAAACCCCTTCGACCTCAACTGCAACAATTTCTTCCTTGACATGTCTCAAAAGCCAAGGGAATGAAAAGCAAAAATGAATTTTCAGGACCTGGTCTACATAAAAATCTTCTGCACTGCAAAGGAAACAATCAGCCAAATTAAAAGGCAACTGATGGAAGGAGTGAAGATATTTGCGAATGACATATTGGTAAAGGGTTAGTATACAAAATGTATCAAGAACTTACCCAAGTCACACATGGAAAATGTAACAAAGTGAAAAAATGGGCAGAAGACATGAATAGACACTTTTCCAAAGGAGACATCCAGATGGCCCACAGACATATGGAAAGATGCTCAACATCACTTATCATCAGGAAAATACAAATCAAAGCCACACTGAGATACACCTCACACTAGTCAGTGTGGCCAAAATGAGCAACTCAGGAAACCACAGATGCTGGTGAGGATGTGGAGAAAGAGTAACCCTCTCTCACTGTTGGTGGGAAAGGAAACTGGTGTACCACTGTAAGCATGAAACCTACAGACAGCACACTGACTCTAAACGCGTATCTTTCCATAATAACACTGAATTTCGATGGACTAAATGCCCTCACCAAAAAACATAGCATATCAGAATGGATAGAAAAAACAAAAACAAAAAGACAAAACAAAACCCATCTCTTTGCTGTCTACATGAGACTGATTTTAGACATGAGGACACCTTCAGATTGAAAGGGAGGGGATGGAGAACTATCTATCATGCTACTGGAGGTCAAAAGAAACCTGGAGTCGCCAACTTATATCATACAAAGTAGAGTTTAAATTAAAGGCTGTAACAAGAGATGATGGAGGGCTTTCTATATTAATTTCAGGGTCTCTCCATCAGGAAGAGCTGAACATTTAAATGTCTACACACCAAATTCGGAGACACACAAATATATAAAACAATTAATTAAAAACATACAGAACCTTGTTGAAAAGAATGTGGTAATTGCAGGGACATTAATAAATCACAGAAATAAAGATGGCAAATCTCCAAAAGCATGGAGATTAAAAAACATCCCACTAACGAAAAAATGGGTCAACCAGGCAATTTGAGAAGAAATTAAAAGATATAAGGAAACAAATGAAAATGAAATACAACAATGCAAACTCTTTGGGATGCAGCAAGGGCAGTCCTGACAGGGAACAACAAACAAAACTAAACAAAATAAAACACCAACAAAAACAACAAGAAACATTGCTATCCAGGCCTATATCAAAAACAAGAAAAGTCCCCAATACAAAATCTAACAGCACACCTAATGGAACCACAAGCAGAACAGCAAAGACACCCCAAACCGAGCAGAAGAAGAGGAATAACAAATATCAGAGCAGAAATAAACAATATGGAGTCGAAAAGAAAACAGGAGAGCACATCAATGCAACCAAGAGTCGTGTTTTTGAGAAAATACACACAAGTGATAAACATCTAGCCTGGCTTCTCAAAAAGAAAGGAGAGGGGACCCAAATAGGTTAAATCGCAAATGAAAATGGATTTATTACAACGAATCCCTCAGAAATTCAAGCAATCATCAGGAAACACTATAAAATCTTCTACGACAAGAAACCTGACAACCTGGAAGAAATGGACAAACGCCTCCATACCCACACACTTCCAAAACTCAAACGGCAAGAAATAGAAAATGTGAACGCACCCATACCTAGTGAGGAAATTGAATCAGTTATCAAAAATCTCCCAATATATAAGAGTCCTGGACCAGGTGGCTTCCCTGGCGAATTCTAGCAGACATTTAAAGCAGAGATAATAGCTATCCTTCCCAAGCTGTTCCAAAAAATGGAAATGAAAGGATACTTCCAGACTCATTTTATGAAGCCAGCACTACTTTGATTCCCAAACCAGACAGAGACACAGAAAAAAAGGAGAATTACGGGCCAATATCCCTGATGAATAGGGGTGCAAAAATTCTCAACAAGATACTAGCAAATCACATTCAAAAGCATATAGGAAGTATTATGCAACACAATCAAGTTGGATTCATTCCTGGCCTGCAGGGCTAGTGCCATATTCACAAATCAATCATTGTGGTACATCACATTAGTGAAAGAAAAGATAAGAACCATAGTCCACTGTCAATAGGTGCAGAAAAAAGTATATGAGAAAATACAGCTTCTATACTTAATACAAACCCTCAAGAAAGTTGGGATAGAAGGAATCTACTTTAAACATCATAAAAGCCATTTATGAGAAGCCCACAGTAAATATCGTCCTCAATGGGGAAAAACTGAGAGCATTCCCCATGAGATCAGGAACAAGACAGACATGTCCACTCTCACCCCGGTTGTTGAACATAGTGTGGGAAGTCTTAGCATCAGTAATCAGACAGTAAATGAAATTAAAGGTATCATCACTTGCAAAGATGAAGTCAAACTTCCTCTTTTGCAGATGGCATGACACTATACATGGAAACTCCTACAGACTCCATCAAAAGTACTCTAGCGCTGATGCATGAATTTAGCAATGTTGCAGGGTACAAAATCAATGTATAAAAATTGTTTGTGTTTTATACACCAATTATGAAGCAACAGAAAGAGAAATAAAGAAAAGAAACACACTGACAATGCACCAAGAGTCATAAACTACATATGAATAAACCTAACCAAATTTGTAAAAGATCTGTATGCTGAAAACTATAGAAAGCTTGTGAAGGACATTGAAGAAGATACAGAGAAAGCGAAAAACTTTCCATGCTCGTGGATTGGAAGAATAAATATTGGCGACATGTCAATACGACCCAACGCAGTCCTCACATTATATGCAGTCCCAATCACATTGCACCAGCATTCTTCTCCAAGCTGGAACAAGCAATCACAAAATGTGTATGGAAACACAAAAGACCCTGAATAGCCAAAGTAATACTGAAGAAGAAAACCAAAGTGAGAGGCACCACAATGCCAGACTTTAGCCACTACCGCAAAGCTATAACCATGAAGACAGCATGGTATTGGCACAGAAAGAAATACATAGACTTAATGGCATAGAACAGAGACCCCAGAATTGGACCCACATACATATGGCCAACTAATCTTTGACAGAGCAGGAGAGAATATCCAATGGAAAAAAGGACAGCATCCATTTAACAAATGGTGCTGAGAGAAGTGGACAGCAACACGCAGAAGAATGAAACTCGACCACTTTCTTACACCACTCAGAAAAATAAACTCACAATGGATGAAGGACGTGAATGTGAGACAGGAAACCATCAAACCCTTGAGGAGAAAGCAGGAAAAATCGTCTTTGACCTCACCGTCAGCAAGTTCTTACTTGACACATCTCCAAAGGCAAGGGAACTAAAAGCAAAAATGAACCATCAGGACCTCATCGAAATAAAAATCTTCTCCACAGGGAAGGAAACAATCAACGAAACTAAAAGGCAACTGACCGAATGGGAAAAGATGGGTGCAAAAGTCATACTGGATAATTGGCTAGTATCCAAAACCTATCAAAAGAACTCACCAACTCCACACCCGGGAAACAAAGAATCCAGGGAAGAAACGGGCAGAAGACTTGAACAGACACTGTTCTAAAAAAGATATCCAGATTGTCAAGAGACACATGAAAAGATGCTCAACAGCACTCCTCGTCGGGGAAATCCAAATCAAAACCGCACTGAGATACCACCTCATGCCAGTCAGAGTGGCTACAGTGAGCAAATTAGAAGACTATAGATGCTGGTGAGGATGTGGAGGAACAGGAACCCTCTTGCACTGTTGGTGGGAATGCAACCTGCTGAAGCCGCTCTGGAAACCAGTGTGGAGGTTCCTCAAATCGTTAAAAATAGACCTACCCGAAGACCCAGCAATAGCACTGCTAGGAATTTACCCAAGGGGTACAGGAGTGCTGAGACATAGGGGCACATGTACTCCAATGTTTATAGCACTACTTTCAACAACAGCCAAACTATGGAAAGAGCCTAGCTGTCCAGCAACTGACAAGTGGATAAAGAAGTTGTGGTTTATGTATATACAATGGAATACTACTTGGCCATGAGAAAGAATGAAACCCGGCCATTTGTGGCAACGTGGATGGAACTGGGGGGTATTATGCTACGTGAAATAAGTCAGGCAGAGAAAGACAGATACCATATGTTTTCATCCATGTGTGGATCCTGAGAAACTTAGCAGAAGACCATGGGCGAGGTGATGGGGGGAAAAAGTTATAGAGAGGGAGGGAGGCAAACCATAAGAGACTCTTCAATACTGATAACAGACTGAGGGTTGACTTGGAGTTGGGGAGAGGGGAAAGTGGGTGACGGGCACTGAGGAGGGCCCCTGTTGGGATGAACACTGGGTGTTGCGTGGAAACCAATTGGAAAATAAATTACATTTAATGAAAAAGGAAATCCAGGGGTTCCTCTTACTGAATATGAGGATAGCTTTCCATTTTCAGCACTTTATGAGCGTGAGGTAGTAGTAGCTTAAGCTGCGTAGATGAAAGTTTTGTTTGTGTGTTTCAGAAAAGGAGTTGAATAAAGACAGAGGCCTGTCAAATGTATCACGTTGACCTTGGCAAGTTTCTCTTCTAATTGTTACCGTGACTTATCACTCTTAGTGATTCACATAGTTTGGAGTCAACCTTTCATGCGGAAGTGGATTTCAATTGATCGTGGTAGGTGGTCCTTGTAGTATTTTGTGAATGAATTATGTGGTGATGATGGATGGACTATGCTGGTTGCTTTCAAAAGCACTTACACGGACGGTGTATCACGTTTTCTACCCTTGGAATCCCATACGGTCTCTTACTACCTTGTCTATGACTTACCTGAAATATCATGAATTGGTATGTAGTGAATAGGTTTTAGTGGCACTGAATGCCCTACTGGCCACTCACACAGAATTCGTTGACGCTTTGCTCTTAAGCACACAACGACTCGGTCTTCCCTAAGCTGCATGAAAGTGAGCATGGATCCTAACTAGGCCAACTGTTTGCTGCTGCTGTGAAGAACAGCTTCGTGAACTGTGAGCTGTAGCAACACACTTATGGAACCCTAAGCAAGGAACAGTATATCGGTATTCTTTGAAAGGGTAGAGTAGTTATTTCAATTTGGCTTTCAGTGCGTTGCATGACAAGGCATTTAATTAGCTAAAACCCTCATAGAGTCATGTTTGATTGCAAGTTGTGTGTACTCTACACCGCTACGTGTCATTTCATGTTAGATGGAATGAATGGAGGCTGAAGCACCCGTGCATTCACCTCTAGGACAACCCTCTTGAACTCGTGAAGAATTATGGGCCTTCTCAGGTAAGATTGCGTGCAGGTCTTTCTCAAGGGCATAATCTTAAACACAGCCAAACCTAAGGCAGCTTTGGGCAGCCCACCTTGATAAGATATGCAGACATTGTGACCTCACAAAGCGCCTGGTCTCCTAGCAACTGCGGTGTAACTCTCACAGCCTGCCGCCTGATTTGGCTTCATGGTAGGAAATTCATTAGGGTCCTGAGGCGGCCGGGAAACCTGGCAAGTGCGGCGGCCCCTAGCGGCCTCACATCCTGAGCAGCATGAAGAGGCGGAGGCGCTGGCCCCTGGCGGCCCTGGCCCTGGCCGCCGGGGGAGGAGCCTCTAGCGCTGCAGGGGGGGCCGCGCTGGAGCCGCCTGAGGAGAGGGTGGTGTACATGCGGTGGCAACCGTCCAACTGTAGCCGGCCAACAGCACCAAGGCGCTGATCGACGCTTTCAAGCTATTCCTGCCCCGCAGCACGGAGTTCAGGAGCTCCGACGCGGAGCTCTGGAGCTACCTCTGCAGCCTCAAGCACCAGTTCTCCCCCCACATCCTGCGCAGCAAGGACGTCTATGGCTACCTCCCTCCTGACCCTGGCCCCGGACCCCCGGCACCAGCCCCCCGAGGCCCACCTCCAGACGCGCCTGCCAGCTGCCAGGCGGAGGCCCCACGGACCCTGGACGGTGGTGGTCGGCCACAGGAAGGTGACGCCCCCGCCTCCGCCGTCCCGCGAGGATAGCAGCCCCCGCAAGCCCGCGGCCTCCGGTCCCTACTCCGGGGTCCGCACCCTGGAGGAGAGTGGAAGGGCGGCCACCCCGACGTTGACCACCTTCCCCACCATTCGCGTAGCGGGCGACGTGTGGGTCCAGAGCAGCCTGCCAGAAGCGCGGCGCCAGGCGCGCCAAGTCCTGGGAGTGAGCCTGGAACCCGTGGTGAGACTCCGCCGCTTCCCAGTGCCTGGGCGTGAGATGCGGGCCACCGCCACGCGACCTCTCAGCCCCGGGACGGGTTGTGCCTGGAGGGATGAACCACGGATAGCCGGGACCGCGTCCCCTAGTGCACTTTACAGGAGAAGAAGCACCAGACGGTCCCGGCCCGCGCCCCCAGGATGCGCCGCCGCCTTCTGGGACTCCGGGGCAGCTGTGCCCCTCTGCTGCCTCCCAGCACCGGGTATGCGGAGGTAGAAGACCCCTGGACCGCAAGGGAGGTCCCCTTTCTTCCTAACCCCAGATTGAGATGTCTCCAGGACTGTAGGGGCAGATCCATGTTCTCTCTTGTTCCCTCATTGGTCTGAAGTCATCAGAAGAAGCCATTCCACCCCCACCCCCTCCAAAGGAATTTGGTTCCATGCTTGTGTAATAAAGCTAGAATTCCCTTGCTGTTCACCCACCTCTGGCTCCTCCCGCCTCATTTTCTTTCTTTGTCTCCTTTTTTGACTGCCACTCTTTCTGGACGAAAGATCGAATATGTGTGGAAAGTTGTTGCAATAGTTGGTATTCTCAATACCAATGGCAATAGTGGGTATTCTGAGTCCCACACCTTTCCGAGTTAACTGGATTCCAACGCTTTGACCAAGGATATTTTCGAAGAATTTCTAAGAAATTCAAGCGTATCACTGTTAATAATGTAAGGATTTGTATGGCTTTGAATGTCATGGGCTCGGTGATTACTAACCAAAAGATTCAAAGTTCAACTGTGTACACATTCTTAAGACGTTTCTAAAGATTTTATATTGAAATGTAATGTTTATGTTTACTGAGCTCCTAAAGGAAATGGTAGACACTCGGGAAGTTTTGTTGAGTAAAATTAACTTGGGAAATTCTTTATAATTGGGTAAAATTGAAAGTGCATTGAGAAACCACACGGTTTCTATTAAAAACCAATGAGTGATTTTCAATAAATAAATAACTAAATGAATGAATGAATAAATAAATAAATGAATGAATAAATAAATAAATAAATAAATAAATAAATAAAAAACTGGTGCTGGTTATGGACATGGATGGAATCCTCTCGGAATTGACTTGGCCTTGTACTAATCTCACACACTGATCTGGGAATCTTTCCAGGATAATTTATTTTAAAATGGAAATCACGTAGAATAAATGAGTAGGGGTAAGTGTGGTGACTAAAGCTGCATACATAATAGCCGTTGGAATTCTCTGAAGTATTACTGATATAGAGCGGTGGTACATTTTTTTTGGCACCAAATACCTGGTTGAGGTTATCTTTGGGCAAAATAGATTTTCCTCACTTGCTTTTGTCGTTGTTGTTGGATAACAGGAAATATCCACATTACCATGCATCACTCTTATAAAAATCATGGCAGTTGGTTAACAGTTTTGCTCCAGGACTTTCCTTTATTATCTTATGTCCATGCACAGTTATGTTAGCAGGTATTGGTCTTTTTGTTTGATAATCAAAGACCAGAGGGATCAAACAGGAGAGCCACACAGAGTACTTTTCACTTTCATGATCGTGTTTATATCCTGTTGCCCAGCATGGAATTCTTGATTATCCAAGTGACCTCAGTTATTGGTGGCAGCAAGACTTAATGATTTTTAGTCAGTGGTGCCGCAGCCAGATTTTACTGCGATAAAATCGGAAGGGCCAAGGAGTGAGTTTGTACCACTATTCTTTCAAGTTTAAGTGTTCTGCAATAGAACCATCCATCCCAGGCTGAAAGATGACCTATTAAATCTTCAAGATTACGGTTTCTCTCTGCTTGGCAGTTTTTTAGGGCAATAATGAGAGTTGTGATTTTTTTAATTTTCATTTAATGTTTATTTATTTTTGAGACAGAGAGAGACAGAGCATGAATGGGGGAGGGTCAGAGAGAGGGAGACACAGAATCTGAAGCAGGCTCCAGGCTCCGAACTGTCAGCACAGAGCGCGACACGGGGCTAGAACCCACGGACCGTGAGATCATGACCTGAGCCGAAGTCGGACGCTTAACCGACTGAGCCACCCAGGCACCCCGAGAATTGTGATTTTGACTCTCGGGCTTGTAGAGTTCAAATGGCATAGCTTCCTAATATACAGTTTCCAGTAAACCTCATATTCTTTTTTTCACTAGTCAGTGATAATGTGTTGTTACAAATACTGCCACATGAGTAAATAAAAGTGAATAATTATTTAAAAGATGGAGAGTGTTAAATTATACTCGTTTCATAGGAAGCTTATAAAAATTTTCGTTACTAGCTTCCATTGCCAATGGTATTTTAAATACATAGGTTTTTCTCCCCCACCCTTCCCAAATTAACTGTTTTAGCTAATTAGTCCCTGAGGAAAAGATACATATTTGTACAACTTCCCTATTGTATATAATTTTATAATAATTAAAAATGAATCCAATGACCATATTGGAATGTAAATTCGACATATAGCTTATCGAGGTAGCTTCCCAGAGGGTTTTGAAATTAGATGTAGCTGGGAGGATAACTTAGCTCAGCACAGCTTTGAAACACAACCCTTGACACCATGCAGTTATTTGAACTTAACTGAGAACGTTAGTTTTTCCCTGCTATACCTTGTTATTTTATTGCACTTGAACTTGCATTCATGCTTTCGGTTATCTGGGCTATCTGATTTCGGTTTGGATCTGAATGTCCATCCTAAATTCAATATGTTGTTTAGCTGGTCCCGTAAAAAATATTGCCATTTCTAGTTTAAAAAACAGGATGGTAAAAAAAAAAAAAAAAAATCTTTGTTTTTGCCTAGTTTTTAGAAAACCTTGCTGAAGTTTTGTTTTACAACTTATAAAATGTGAAAAAACAACTAATATAGTTGATTCATATATTAATAGGAAAATGAAAGTATTTTATGTATCCTTTTGGGCAGACCGTGAAAAGGAACTTGACACGGTGGCATTTCTGGTGAGGCATTCATTTACAGTCTTCTAAAAAGAGTCTGAGGTCAGGTTGTACAGATTTTTGAAATAAATCCCATAGTCTTTTTTCATTCTCGTACCTTTATGTCTCATATGGCACAAGTAAGGAGGAAGTTTATGACCTTGCTATGCTTGAGTGCCTATATGCGATGACTGGCACCTCAAATAAGCTTTTGAATTCCTGATGTCATTTTTATCCCCCTTCTACTTGACACCCAGCAACTTAATTTTCCTTACAGAACCAGTGATGTTATAATTGTGGAGAGCAAGCTTCATTGTTGTTTACTGTCACTGTTGTGCTGTGTGTTTTGTCCAAGTTTGAGGACACAATTGTTCCAGTATAATTTAAACCGGTAGCTGACACATATTGATTTGCTGTGTGGAAGCAATACTACTATTGTTCTGAACACTGTTGAATAAAAATGCATGAAACATATTTGGATACAAAGAAATCTGAGCAATTTTGAACTCATAGTTTTTTGGTGTTCCAAGGATTGCCACGGGGCTCTTAAAATGAGTGTTTTTAGTGCATATATAATTTATATATATAATATTTATATTATATAGTGGGTATAATATTATATAGTGGATATATATATATATATATATATATATATATATATATATATATGTATATATATGTATATATATATAATATTTGCTTTCTTGGTGTGCTTAAAATATTTTTGGTAGATTGTCATGTCTTACGGGAATTAGAACTCAGTTGTTTGTCATGGAACTGAATTGTGTTCTTGGACAGTTTAATGTGCACTTATGATTAAGATTTACAATTTGCTTGTACTTTTCTTTTTAATGTATTAACTGTAAATACGTATCAGAGAATATACAATGTCTGGCTCTTCTAATGATTTTGGAAAGATTTTGAAATGGAACCTTATGTTTGCATGTGAATCGCAAAGCAATGTGAGAAATTTTTATTACTTTTGTTAACTTCAACATCCTGGAAGCCTGGAGATATGGTTTTTGTGCTATTTGGGGAGTCAACAGTATGTCAATATCAAGTCTGATGATCTAGTGAATCTCTGAGACAATGCTTCATGCCTGAGTCCAAACCATGACCCAGTTTGACACCATAAAGACTTTAAAACTGCATCAAAGTTCATTTTGAGTCCTGACTCCAACCCCCTTCTAGCAGTGATAGAAAGCCTAACACTCACGTATGTTTATATTATAAAAGAACATAAGTGTGCTGCATAAGAGTAGCAGCAGTAAAGGCTGTCCTAGAGAATAAAGTAAAGCCAGAATTTTCAATACAGCCTAGCGTGTAGACGTAGAGTGCTAGCAAGGGCAGGATTCACAGTATTATGTGCCCTGGATTTGTCTTTGTGTGTGAGTTCCTATCAATAATTGGAGGCAGCAGCGTCCTAACTGTGGATCACATTGACTGCGGTGGGATGAAAGATTGACCACTGGAAACCATTAGAACTGCACGTAAGTTACAGAAATGCTCTGTGCTTTAGCTTCCTGAAGAATCACATGTGGTTAGTAAAATAAACTATTGGACTACTGAAAGGATTAAAAAAGGATGGTAATGGGTGAACACATAGAAAATGCTTCATAAATGCTATTAATTGGAGGCATGTGGGCTGAAAATAAATATATATGCTGAGAGGTACTGGCGAGTTTCACATCCTGAAAATAGAGTGTGGTCTGAGAAAGCCAAAAGACAAATGATGAGAAGGTAATGTATGAGTGGGTTTAGTTGACGAAAGAAACAGCAGGGGGTGAGGTTAATAAAGTTGATTCATTAGGTAGTTTTCACTGTTGGAGGTTTTCTAGACTTCCTTAGATATGTGGGGTCTTTTTGTCCTTTGTTCTGAAATATATTTAAAACACACTGTTATATATATTAAACTATCTGAGAATTTGTACAAATAATAAGAGTTACCGATCACGAACTTGCCAAATGTCAACACGAATTTCATTTTGGGTAAGCTCGGTAATGTTTGCTTTCAATCCGTGTGAGTTTACATGTAGAAAACTAAATTTGAAGCAATATGTGTGAGTTTTGTGCTTCCTGTGTTAAAGGAGACAAGTAAGTGCAGTAGTTAGATTTGAAATAGCAGAACGTTGTTACCATAGGGAAAAGATAGCCTCACAGTTGAAGCATGGACACACTCATCTGTAGATTTGGGTCTAATGCCTGTGACTTAGCTGAAATTAACAATAAAAGAATTTCCCTAGATTGAATTTATCCGGTGTTAAGAAGATCAAAACGGAGCCTGGCTGCAGATTTTGCAAGAGCAATGACTTCTCGTCAGCACTCCCTTGTCTTGGCAATGTCACCTTACACTGAAATTTGTAACATGCGCAACATATCCAGAGCCCAAAAGGAAAGCAGTGCTCAGACAATATGGGACAGTATGGCTCCCAAGCAAATTTGCATAAATATTCTAGGGGACTCAAACTGAACTTCTCTTACTTTGAAAGGCATTCATAGAAATGTTAATGTTGAGATTCTTCCAACAACTGAAATTAGTTATGTAAAATGTTTATAAAGTACATGTATTTATATGTTTATATTTATGTTTTATATAATTTATATTTATGTTTAAAGTACATATTCTTTAAATGTTTAGTAGAGACAGTAGAGAAAAAAGGGTGTGTTTTAGGGGTCTGCACTCAGATTAAAATAAGACTACGAAGTATAGTATACATTCAAAAGGACATATATTATTTTTTTCATGTTTGTTTATTTTTGAGAGAGAGACACCGTGTGAGCAGGGGAGGGGCAGATAGGAAGCCACAGGATCGAAGCAGCCTCCAGGCTCTGAGCTGTCAGCACACAACCTGATGTGGGGCTCGAACTCACAAACCGTGAGATCATGACGTGAGCCAAAGTTGGACACTTAACGACTGAGCCACCCAGGCACCCAAAAAGGACATGTATTATTAAAAGTATTCTGAGCACAGCTGGATGAAGTTAAGTTCAATATAGTTGTGGAACCTGCACTCAGTAAACAAGGTTCCAGTACCCCAAGGGACCACCTGTGCCTCTTTCAGTCAAGCTGTATGTCTCCTTTGGGACAGGAATTATTCTGACTTCTTACAGAATATACAACTTTTGTTTGTTTTGGGATGATAGAGAAATGGAATTATGTGTCCTATACCTAGCTTTTTTCACTCAAACTTATGTTAGTGATATTCATGTTATTGTGTGTATAGATCCTTTATGCTCATTGGTGTATAGAATTTCATTATATGAATAGTTTACAATATTTCGGCAACTCTTGGTGGACATGTAGGTAGGTTCTGGCTTAGGTTAATTATGAATGAAACTTCATGAATATTATAGGGCACGTTTGGTGAACATGTTTGAGAATAGTATTTATTTATCTAGGAGGGAATTTGCTGGGTCACATGTCATCCAACTTCTCAGCTTTGGTAAGATTCCTCCAAACTGTTTCCAAAATGGTTATACCAATTTACATGAACTTCTTTCTATAGTAGTGCCTGTGTAGTGTCTGTGAGCTCTGAATACTTGATAGCCTTGCCAACACTTGCTAATACGGTCTTTTTCATGTTATCTATTCTGGCAGGTGTACAGATTTTGTTTTTATTTGAGAAATTTCAATCCAGGTATTGTATACAAATAGTTAAAAAAAAACAACCCACAACATCCAAATTGCAGATCAGGACCTGCAGTAAAGAAAACAAAATCTTTGTTTCCCCCACGAACACCTCTTCCCCAGAGGCAACACTTTCTTTTGTTTTTTTTTTCTTTTTTTTTAAATCAGGGTTTTTTTTTAAACACGCCATTTTGTATGAACAATTTTAGATTTAGAGAAAATTGCACAAAAAATACAGTTTCCTCACCCCCACTAGTTTCTATAGTACCTTGCACTCGTGTGGATACATTAATTATAAGTGGTGGATGAGCCATCATTGATTGACCCATTATCATTAGACACATTATCATTACTAACAGTTAGGGTTTATTTTGTGTTATATAGATTCATAAGTTTTGAGAAATGTAAAATGGTATGTACCTACTATTGCAGCATCATACAGAATAGTTCCACCACCCTAAAGTGCCCTGTGCTCCACCTATTACCACTTCCTCTCTCCCCCTAAACCCTAATAGCCACTGGTCTTTTTCCTGTCTGTGAAGGTGTTTTGTTGTTGCGGATGCTGTTGTTGTTGTTGTTCTTGTTGTTGTTGTTGTTGTTGTTGTTGTTGTCATTTTGTTTTGTTTTGTTTTGTTTTGTTTCTCCAGAATGTTATCATAGATGGAAACGTAAAGCATATGGCTTTTTCGGATTGGATCCCTTCACTTAGTAATCCACATTTAAGTTTCCTCCATGACTTTTAAGTAGCTCCCTTTCTCCCTCTTTCCTTCCCTCCTCTTCTGTCTCTCTGCCTTCCTTTCATTAAGGGAGTTTATTTCTTAAAACAGCGTTTGGTTTCCAGAAGAAGACTGGAAAGTGCAGAGTTCCCCTGTTCTCCCTCCTACCCCCCAAAACATAGTGTTCCCTATTGTAAACTTCTTGTGTCAGTGTAGTGCATTTGTTACAACGGAGGAGCCAATATGGAAACTATGATTAACGAAAGTCCCAAGTTTGCCTTAACATTCACTGTGGTGTGCAGTTCTGTGAGTTTTGACAAATGCACAATGCCATGATTCAAAGCATGTCATTGTCTTCCAAGATGTTTCACTGCCATAAATATTTCCTGTGCTTCATCTATTATTCATCTCTCCCTTCCCCCCTGAGTTCCTGGCAACCACAGGTCTCTTTACTGCCTCCATTATTTGAGACAACACTTTTAACTGTTCCAGGTTTATATTCTTTTCTTAGGTATCTTCATGAATGTAAGTAATATAGCATACTGCTGCTTATTGATTTGTCAGTTTTAAGCACCGTCTACTGACTTCCTATGTGAAGATGACGTATAGGTCGCTTAAGCCACCTGTCTTCTCTCTCCTCACCTTCCGATATATTCCTGAACTTCTATCTTTATCCTGTTTCAGTCAGGTCCAGCCAGCCGGTGAGTCACTATCGGTATTTTAAAGAGTTACACACGTGATGGGAAATCCCAGAAGCCAAACAACGGATGGCGAAGCAATCAGGAATTAGTATCGTCAGAAAGCTGTTTCCACCCCCAGGGCTAGAGAAACTCAGATCCATACCTAGCAGGAACTGAGAACATCAGAGAAGAGGCTCTTGGAAAGAAGCTAGAATTTGGAGGGGATAAAATCACTGGTAGCAAGTGGAGCAGGAGAGAGAAAAACCTCTGGGCTTATACCTTCCTCCCTTTCTCCCATCAAACACCCATTGGTCAACCCCTCTGGAAGCCAGTTGGCAAGGAACCAGGAAACACAGTCTGTAGGAGAAGTGCAGGAACTGGATCTGAGGGCAAAAAGACATAGTGGATGAAGTTACATATATGGACCAGTTAGGGTTCTCCAGACACTTAGTATCAATAGGAATTGGTTCACAGGATGACGGAGGCTGAGAAGGGCAGAGCCAGGAGATCCAGTAGTTTAGTTCCAGGCAGACTCCAAAAGCCTAAGAATCAGGAGAGCTGATGATGTATGTTCCATTCCAAGTCTGAGTCTGAAGTCAGGAGACCACTATCGCAGCTTGAAGACACTCAGATACACAACAGTGGATTCTCTCTTACTCTGCCTTTTGTTCCATTCAGGTCTTCAATCGATTAGTTGAGGCCACCCAGTGTTTGGCAAGACAATATGTTTTGCTTAGTCAACTGATATACAGATGTTCATTGTACTAAGAAATGTCCTCACAGACTCACTAGAAATAATGTGTAACCATATATCTGGATACCCTGTGGCTCAGCCCAGTTAAAACATGAAATTAACCATCACAAGATATAATTTTATGCATGTATGTATGTATGTATGTATGTATGTATGTATGTATGTATGTATGCATGTGTGAATGAATATATGTTATGAGAGAGAGAGAGAGAGAGAGAGAGCGCAAGCATATGTTCAAGCAGGATAGGGGCAGAGAGAGAGAATTCGGAGAATTCTGTCAGTGCAGAACCTAATGCTCATCTTAGTCTTATGAACAGTGAGACCATAATCTGAGCCAAAATCAAGAGTTGGATTCTGAACTCACTGAGCCACTCAGGTACCCCACAAGATGCAATTTTAAAATAGAGACCTATTTCCCTTACCTGTACTATCATTTTTCATTCCTTACATTGTAAGATAAATGTCTTCCTCACACTTGCTGCACTTTTTCTCGGTCTCCCATCAGCTTTGGACTTCTGCTTGTCATTGTTGTTAACACTGGTATTATGCTCTGCAATCAAGTCTCTTTAGATGGTTCAAGGTTGATTCTAAAACTTGAAAATTAATAAGTGGTTTAAATTATTGGGATTATTAAATAATATGCAAACATTAGAATTACTACCCTTTTCCTGGAGTCCTCGGACCTGCTGAATGAGGACATCTCTGGGATCAAGTTGAAATGGGTCCTTTTTCTTTGAATTCCATCAGTGCTTTAAACCACGCCATGTTTCACTTGGCTCATTCAGACTAAGACCATCTTATGGATATTTTCTGGTTCTCCTTAGTTTTCTAATTGCACTTCTTTGTTTTATTGCACTCTTTCAGTGTTTTCAAATCATGCCACTTATGACATCTTCCTGTCAACCTCAGAGGTCTCTTACTAGACCCTTCTTTTTTCCTGCCTCATTTAGGTGGTGACTCAGTAGGTCTGCTTCATAGCTTCCTTCCTGTGATTTTCCTCTGTTACGGTCCCAGTTTCTTTCCATGCTTTCATGGTAATATGGCTATCTGGGAAGTTAGGGAGCATTTAAAAGCCTGGACTCTTGAGCCTGACGGCCTGGGGTTAGACTTTACTTGTTCCACTTACCAACTGTGTAAGTTGGATGTTGGATGAGTTCTTTGGCTTCTTTATAACCCTATTTCCTCCTCTAGAAGATAATAATCGTAACTGTATATACTTTATAAGTTTGTTGTGTGATTAATATGTAATAACATGTGAAAATAACCCATAACAGTGTCTGGCACAAAAATAAACACTGTTAATGTTGGCTATTATTAAGTATAATTTTTCTTTATTTTTTTCTCCCCTCGTTTTGCTGGAGTACGCCTTCAGATAACTTCCTAATGAAGAATGAATAGAATCAAATGTTCTGAGTCTTTGCACGTCTGAAGATACCTTGAGTCCACTCTCAAATTCAATTGATAATTTTGATAGGTGTAGAATTCTTGCTTCTTTTTTTATTTTCTTTATTTTTAATTTTTAAAGTTTCCCTCCACATTAGTTAGCATGTAGTGCAACAATGATTTCAGGAGTAGATTCCTCAGTGCCCCTAACCCATTTAGCCCATCCCCCCTCCCACAACCCCTCCAGTGACCCTCAGTTTTGTTCTCCATATTTATGAGTCTCTACCGTTTTGCCCCCTTCCCTGATTTTATATTATTTTTGTTTCTCTTCCCTTATGTTCATCTCTTCCACTCATAGAATTCTAGCGTCTAATGGCCAGTTGCCCCTTCCATCGATTATCCCCTAATCACAACACCACTGGAACTACAATATCTGCTCTTTAGAGTGTTTTTGACTCACCATCACTTTCACCTTCTTGTATTTTTCAAAATCATTCAGTACATCTGGCGTATGCTTAAGGAAAAGGGAATGGAGGTCCACCTTTTGAAGGGCATAAAAGAGAATTTAGGAACATAGTTTAGACTGCCACAGCCTGTCTGCTGGCCTCCTATTATTCACTTTCATCCTGCATGAAAAATACCCTCACCCTACCCCAAGAATCCTCCCTCTTAAAGACCCAACCCTTGTAACATCAGCTCAAAGTCCAGGATATTTTTATCTAAATTAGGTCCAGGTGTGAATGAGTCTCCTTGGGTGCACTGGTCCTTGATTACACTTTCAATCTGAAGACCTATCAATGAAGACCTATGAATTAAGCATACAACCAACACGGGCACGTGATAACTAGAAAACACACACACACAGAAAAAACAAACAACCAACAAAACAGAAACATTTCTGTTCCAAAAGAAAGGAAGGAGGTTATCATGTGTCACTGGTCCATAACAATTCTGAAGTTCATCTGGCCCAGGTAGGCAGTCCTTTCATTGGGTCTTAAGGCCTGGGAATGATTTTCCATGGCTCTAGCTCCTCCGGTGTTCTGGCTTTCAACCTGCAAGTCATTCTTCCCTTCTCATGAAAGGTAGCCTGTGTCTACAGCCTTATGGTTGTCTCGGCCTACTTACTGGTTGTAGGAGTTTGTGGGTCCAAAGCCTTCTTTCATTTTACTCTCTGGGATTAAGTAAACCCTTCTCTACCATGGACTTTTTCAAACCTTTATAAGGAAAAACACTCCTAAACTTCAAGTTGTATTGTAACAGAGAGAACCCTGTGCCTCACAGTTTAGTCTGCGAGGGTATGCTATGAGACAGAACACCGGTATTCTCCAAGACCCTTCTTCGTTTAGGACACTTTTCTAGCATCTTTTCCCCAACGTCATCTGCTGAGTGAGGTTGGTAATAATTTCACCTTCAATAAGAGTGACATTATTGATGTTATCTGTGCTAACAAAACATGAAATTGTATTTGAATGGCATTGAGTAAGGGCAAGTAGTATCGGTTAGGGACGTGTTCAGCTGTCATAGAAAGGCTGCCACCAGTGGCATGAACAAAGAGAGTTTTACTCACAAAGAGGCTGTACGCTGTGCCCCATTAAGGCAGCAATGTCATCTGCAGCAGGCTGCTTGGAATGGCAGAGCTGCCAATTTCTTTATGACCCACTACAAAATTTTGGAAAAAAAGGTAGCAGCCATTAATATAATATTACCAATATTTTTACCACTTACCATCTTCAAGATGCATCACATGTGTGAGCATTTCAAGCTCACAGCACATCTGTGAGGGAGAATTGTTGATGTCTTTTGGAGGTCATTCGTTTTCTTCTTAAGTCAAAACTTAGCTGTCATATTTCTAGGACATGTGGCTTCACCAAATCCCCTCCTAGGTTTCCTTTGCTTATCAATGCATCAAGCAAACTCATAGGAATTCTAGAAGTTAATACTTGTGAGTCATGGAGAAACCAGTTCTGCCTTATCAAATCACATTAAATACTCATGCCATTCAGTGTACTCTCAGATGAACCATTGGAAGGTGCTCCTGTATTAGCGTTGCATTTCTGTTGGCAAGAACCTTGCCTCCTAGAGGCACTGTAACTTTCATATCTATTAGTAATTGCCAATGAAGTAGAAACCAAGAGTTTTCTTTGTCTTCTTGTTGACACGTTATAATGTATACTAAGTTGCCCCGTTTCCTTGTTTAATTTCTTCGCAACATATACCAAC
Source organism: Neofelis nebulosa (assembly GCF_028018385.1). Lineage (NCBI taxonomy): Eukaryota > Metazoa > Chordata > Mammalia > Carnivora > Felidae > Neofelis > Neofelis nebulosa. The sequence continues at coordinate 3,118,040 of NC_080801.1, forward strand.
TGCAATATCATCACGGAACAATGGTGGCCCCGAATGTAGCATCATCAGCTCTAGAAACTTCAGATATGGCCACGGTAACATTTAGGGTGGACTCCATCCAGTTCTTGGCCACTTGGGTTTGTCTGATTCTCTCCGTTTATCTACCTCCCACCCCACACCCCCACCCCCAGCAGCAGTGAGAATATGGTTAGTCAGTGAATCTCCAGCAGATACAGATGCAGACCATTTCTCTGGATAATCTTTATGGTTGACTGTGGCCTGGGTAGCAGCACTGGTTCAGACAGAAACACCTGATTTGGGTGCCATCAAGCAGTATCTGTGCCCTGCCTGAGAAATGGAACAGTATGCATTTCAAACACTTCAAGTCTCCACTTCTCCCTGCAGACTTCTGTGTTTTGTTGCTTTCATCCACCTACCAAAGCAACCCCAACTTTATGCTAAAGAGAGTGGGCCTCGTGTGTCCTTTGCAGATTGCAATGCTGTTACCAGTTTGGGTTATCTTAACAAAAACTGGCAAATTATCTAAAAATATAGAATTCTGTGTGAATTTGGAATCCGTACCTGTAGTAAGCCCTCCATGATTCCATTGATTAGGGAGAGATATCAGACCATACTGTAAGAAACCCTGCCTTCGAATGCTACAGCTCTATGGACTTTCAAAGCACTATTTTTCACCTGGTTATCAAAAGTCGTTAAGTCTTTGTGAGTATACATTCAGAGCTTTTTTAAGATCTGGATCGTAGTCTCCAATTTTTCATTACCTTCCTAACCCATTTATTCCCAGAGTTCTCTTCATTTTTGAATCGTCCTGTTGGGCCTTTGACCACACCTGTCAAATAAAAAATTTCCTCAAATTAAATATATGAACATTTAAGAGCAGTCACGTGTTCAGCGCCCAAATATTTTATGATTTCCGTTAGGAGTTTATTCTGTCTGTGGACGGTGAAGAAACAAATGTCTTTTTTCTTTTTTCCCCACATAAGTAAGTAGATGTGCAAGGCAGAATGCTAGGTACCTGTCAAGGGTAATAGGACATTCAGGAGTGTAAATAAGATTTCTGTCATCAAAAAAAGGAAAAAAAAAGATTATTTGATGAATTAAGGTAAGCTTAAAAGATTGATGAACTAAGATAAGCTAAAAAGCTCTAACTGACACTATGATAAAGCTCATCTTTAAAGCTTGCTTTGTGTACTGATATTATTCCTTTTTTCTTGAAATCTAAAGAAGCTTTTCTCTTTGGCTCTTAATATGAAATGAAAAGACATTTTCCCCTTATATGTTCTTCTGCCGTTTTTAGGCTGAGCTTTTACAAAAGGCTTTTATGTATTCATTGCTTTTTATCTTCATCCTTTGTCCAAAACAAGCCTTGAGATTGGGAACGATGTGGACTATTTCTAACCCAAGCTCAGAGGACTTAACTTCTCATAAAACCCCTCAACTGAGGAGGCACTGAACTCCTATCATGGAGTTCCTTGTGCAGCCCATGGGCAGGATTCCACTGAAGTAATTGATAGCATCGTGGAGACCCTGTCTCTGGAAGGAACTAACAATAAATAAGGATTTGACCTTATAGGCTGATTTTCCTAGAAATCTAGGAATCAAGAGGGACAGAAGTGGGATGATGGGAGAGGGACACTGGAGATGTGCTGAATACACAGTTTCACTTGAAGCTAACTGAGCAGAGGAAGGTTCTGCCCTGGAGGAGCTTGGCTCAGCAGGTTTCTGCTCCCAATTGTTATGGACTTAGTGAAAATACACTCATGAGAGCCTACGTGAAGGATGCCTCCAGAACTCTAAGAGGATTCATTCCTTTCTTATGTCTATTTTTATGGAAAGTGTCTTGGGGGTGCTTACTTCACCTTTGTGTGTCCACAGTTCTTCTTCCCACTAGTTGTGTTGACATGAACCTCCTCACATGGCCCTTGCTGCCCTCCTAGACCATGTGTTCCTCATGGGCAGGGCTCACCTTAGCCATCCGTGGTTCGTTACTACAGTGCCAGCCATGTGCAAAGGACCCTGTACATACTGAATGAATGCAATGTGTTTATGGGGTTTCAGTTCCCAATTTTTACAGAAGAACTAGCTGTCTCACTTCAATTTTATGTGTAACAGCAGCAGTCTATAGAGGGATTCTTTATCACATTCTCTTTTTACAAACACCTGCATAATCAACTTTTGATGAACTCTTACCCTTTTGTGATCAGATGAATTGGGTGGAACCTTTGCCATCTCCTACGATCTTATTTGCAACCCAATACCACTTCAATTCCCTATCCTACACTAAATTCTTGCTTAGCAAGAAGCACTATAGTTCAGTGACTAAGAGGGTGGCCCCTGGAGCCAGGCTTCCTGGGATCTAAACTCCTATTTTGCTCTATTTCTAGCAGCAGACCTTTGGACTACTTACTTTTTCTCTTTGTTACTCAGTTTTCTCAGCTGTAAAATCAGGCACAACCTAGTACCTTCACCACAGAGCTCTGAAATAAATTCAGTGAGGTAACAAAGGTAAAACACTTAGAATAATGCATGGAACCCCCTTAACTGCGAGTCAGTAAACACTCGCCTTTATTAGTGATGTAACTACGTTTTTGACAAAGTCGCTGCTTGCTTACTGAAAACCTCCACGTTGGCTGTGTTGAATGTACAGAACAGGTGAACTATGGAAGGCACCATGTCAGAGTCAGGCTTACTTGGTAGAATGAGGTCCAATTCCCTGATGCTGGTGATTGGAAGAGGATACTCAAGGGCACAGAGAGGCACAGAGAGGCACAAGGCCCTCGGTACAAACCCATACCATATATATATATATATAACTTTTTTCAGTAGTTGGAAGAATCTCAACATTAACATTTCTATGAATACCTTTCAAAGTAAGAGAAGTTCAGTTATGAGTCCCCTAGAATATTTATTCAAATTTGCTTGGGAGCCATACTGTCCCATCTTGTTCTGAGCACTGCTTTCCTTTTGGGCTCTGGATATGTTCCGCATGTTCTAAATTTCTGTGTAAGGTGACATTGCCAAGACAAGGGAGTGCTGATGAGAAGTCATTGCTCTTGTAAAATCTGCAGCCAGGCTCCGTTTTCATCTTCTTACCACCGGATAAATTCCATCTAGGGAAATTCTTTTATTGTTAATTTAAGCTACTGTAACTTTGACTTGCTCCCCAACCTAGAATATGTTGTTATTCCTTCTGCAGGTTGGAGTGGAATGAGAGCTAAGTCACAGTCATTAGACCCAAATCTACAGATGAGTGTGTCCATGCTTCAACTGTGAGGCTATCTTTTCCCTATGGTAACAACGTTCTGCTATTTCAAATCTAACTACTGCACTTACTTGTCTCCTTTCACACAGGAAGTACGAAACTCACACATATTGCTTCAAATTTAGTTTTCTACATGTAAACTCACACGGATTGAAAGCAAACATTACCGAGCTTACCCAAAATGAAAATTTCGTGTTGGCATTTGGCAAGTTCGTGATTGGTCACTCTTATTATTTGTATAAATTCTCAGATAGTTTAATATACATAACAATATGTTTTAAATATATTTCAGAACAAAGGACAAAAAGACCCTAAATATCTAAGGAAGTCTAGAAAACCTCCAACAGTGAAAACTACCTAATAAATCAACTTTAAAAACCTCACCCCCTGCTGTTTCTTTCCTCAACTAAACCCACTCCTACATTACCTTCTCATCATTTGTCTTTTGGCTTTCTCAGACCGCACTCTATTTTCAGGATGTGAAACTCGCAAGTACCTCTCAGCATATATATTTATTTTCAGCCCACATGCCTCCAATTAATAGCATTTATGGAGCATTTTCTATGTGTTCACCCATTACCATCCTTTTTTAATCCTTTCAGTAGTCCAATAGTTTATTTTACTAACCACATGTGATTCTTCAGGAAGCTAAAGCACAGAGCATTTCTGTAACTTACGTGCAGTTCTAATGGTTTCCAGTGGTCAATCTTTCATCCCACCGCAGTCAATGTGATCCATAGTTAGGACGCTGCTGCCCTCAACTATTGATAGGAACTCAGACACAAAGACAAATCCAGGGCACATAATACTATGAATCCTGCCCTTGCGAGCACTCTATGTCACCCGCTAGGCTTTATTGAAAATTCTGGCTTTACTTTATTCTCTAGGACAGCCTTTACTGCTGCTACTCTTATGCAGCACACTTACGTTCTTTTATAATATAAAAATACGTGAGTGTTAGGCTTTCTATCACTGCTAGAAGGGGGTTGGAGTCAGGACTCAAATGATCTTTGATGCAGTTTTAAAGTCTTTATTGTGGCAAACGGGGTATTGGTTTGGACTCTGGCATGAAGCATTGTCTCAGAGATTCGCTAGATCATCAGACTTGATATTGACATACTGTTGACTCCCACAATAGCATAAAAATCATATCTCCAGGCTTCCAGGATGTTGATGTTAACAAAAGAAATAAAAATTTCTCACATTGCTTTGCAATTCACATGCAAACATAAGATTACATTTCAAAAACTTTCCAACATCATTAGAAGAGCCAGACACTGCATATTCTCTAACACGTATTTACAGTTAATACATTAAAAAGAAAAGTACAAGCAGATTGTAAATCTTAATCATAGGTGCACATTAAACTGTCCAAGAACACAATTCAGTTCCATGACAAACAACTGAGTTCTAACTCCCATAAGACATGACATCTACGAAAAATATTTTAAACACACCAATAAAGCAAATTATATATATATATATATATATATATATATATATATATATATATATATATATATATATATATATATATATATGTATGTGTGTGTGTGTGTGTGTGTGTGTGTGTGTGTATGTGTGTGTGTGTGTGTGTGTATACACATATATATATATCCACTAAATAATATAATATATATATACCCACTAAATAATATAAATATTATACATATAAATTATATATGCACTAAAAACACTCATTTTAAGATCTCCGTGGCAATCCTTGGAACACCAAAAAACTATGAGTTCAAAATTGCTCAGATTTCTTTGTATCTAAATATGTTTCATGCATTTTTATTCAACAGTGTTGAGAATAATAGTAGTATTGCTTCCACACAGCAAATCATTATGTGTCAGCCACTGGTTTAAATTATACTGGAACAAAAAAAAAATTATACTGGAACAATTTACTGGAACAAGTTTGATTCCTCAAACTTGGACAAAACACACAGCACAACAGTGACAGTAAACAACAATGAAGCTTGCTCTCCACAATTATAACATTACTGGTTCTGTAAGGAAAATTAAGTTGCTGGGTGACAAGTAGAAGGGGGATAAAAATGACATCAGGAAGTCAAAAGCTTATGTAAGGTGCCAGTCACCACATATAGGCACTCAAGCATAGCAAGGTCATAAACTCCCTCCTCCTTGTGCCATATGAGATATAAAGGTATGAGAATGAATCAAGACTATGGGATTTATTTCAAAAATCTGTACAACCTAACCACAGACTCAATTTAGAATACAGTAAATGAATGCCTCACCAGAAAGCCCACCATGTCAAGCTCCTTTTCACGGTCTGCCCAAAAGGATATATAAAATACTTTCATTTTCCTATTAATATATGAATCAACTATATTAGTTATTTCTTCACATTATATAAATTGTAAAACAAAACTTCAGCAAGGTTTTGCTAAAGAACACTTGGCAAAAACAAAGACTTTTCTTTTTTTTACATCCTATTTTTTTAAACTAGAAATGGCAATATTTTTTAAGGGACCAGCTAAACAACATATTGAATTTAGGATGGACATTCAGATCCAAACCGAAATAACCCAAAGCATGAGTGCAAGTTCAAGTGCAATAAAATAAGAAGGTATAGCAGGGAAAAACTAAGATTCTCAGTTAAGTACAAATAACTGCATGGTGTCAATGGTTGTGTTTCAAAGCTGTGCTGAGCTAAGTTATCCTCCCAGCTACATCTAATTTCAAAACCCTCTGGGAAGCTACCTCGAAAAGCTATATGTTGAAATTACATTCTAATATGGTCATTGGATTCATTTTTAATTATTATGCAATTACATACAATAGGGAAGTTGTACAAATATGTATCTTTTCCTCAGGGGCTAATTAGCTAAAACAGTTAATTTGGGAAGGGTGGGCGAGAAAAACCTCTGTATTTCAAATACCATTGGCAATGGAAGCTAGTAACGAAAATTTATATAAGCTTCCTATGACACGAGTATAATTTAACACTCTCCATCTTTTAAATAATTATTCACTTTTATTTACTCATGTGGCAGTATTTGTAACAACACATTATCACTGAGTAGTGAAAAAAAGAATATGAGGCTTACTGGAAACTGTATATTAGGAAGCTATGCCATTTGAACTCTACAAGCCAAAGAGTCAAAATCACAACTATCGGGGTGCCTGGGTGGCTCAGTCGGTTAAGCGTCCGACTTCGGCTCAGGTCATGATCTCACGGTCCGTGGGTTCGAGCCCCGCGTCGGGCTCTGTGCTGACAGCTCGGAGCCTGGAGCCTGCTTCAGATTCTGTGTCTCCCTCTCTCTCTGACCCTCCCCCATTCATGCTCTGTCTCTCTCTGTCTCAAAAGTAAATAAACATTAAAAGAAAATTAAAAAGAAATCACAACTCTCATTATTGCCCTAAAAAGCTGCCAAGCAGAGAGAAACCGTAATCTTGAAGATTTAATAGGTTATGTTTCAGCCTGGGATGGATGGTTCTATTGCAGAATACTTAAACTTGAAAGAATAGTGGTACAAACTCACTCCTTGGCCCTTCCGATTTTATCGCAGTAAAATCTGGCTGCGGCACCACTGACTAAAAAGCATTAAGTCTTGCTGCCACCAATACCTGAGGTCACTTGGATAATCAAGAATTCCATGCTGGGCCACAGGATATAAACACGATCATGAAAGTGAAAAGTACTCTGTGTGGCTCTCCTGTTTGATCCCTCTGGTCTTTGATTGTCAAGCAAAAGACCAATACGTGCCAACCTAACTGTGCATGGACATAAGATAATAAAGGAAAGTCCTGGAGCAAAACTGTTAACCAACTGCCATGATATTTATAAGAGTGATGCTTGGTAATGTGGATATTTTCTGTTATCCAACAACAACGACAAAAACAAGTGAGGAAAAGCTATTTTGCCCAAAGATAACCTCAACCAGGTATTTGGTGCCAAAAAAAATGTACCACCGCTCTAGATCAGTAATACTTCAGAGAATTCCAACGGGTATTATGTATGCAGCTTTAGTCACCACACTTACCCCTACTCATTTATTCTATGTGATTTCCATTTTAAAATAAATTATCCTGGAAAGATTCCCAGATCAGTATGTGAGATTGGTACAAAGCCAAGTCATTTCCGAGTGGATTCCATCCATGTCCATAACCAGCACCAGTTTTTTATTTATTTATTTATTTATTTATTTATTTATTTATTTATTCATTCATTCATTCATTCATTCATTCATTCATTTAGTTATTTATTTATTGAAAATCACTCATTGGTTTTTAATAGAAACCGTGTGGTTTCTCAATGCACTTTCAATTTTACCCACTTATAAAGAATTTCCCAAGTTAATTTTACTCAACAAAACTTCCCGAGTGTCTACCATTTCCTTTAGGAGCTCAGTAAACATAAACATTACATTTCAATATAAAATCTTTAGAAACGTCTTAAGAATGTGTACACAGTTGAACTTTGAATCTTTTGGTTTGTAATCACCGAGCCCATGACATTCAAAGCCATACAAATCCTTACATTATTAACAGTGATACGCTTGAATTTCTTAGAAATTCTTCGAAAATATCCTTGGTCAAAACGTTGAAATCCAGTTAACTCGGAAAGGTGTGGGACTCAGAATACCCACTATTGCCATTGGTATTGAGAATACCAACTATTGCAACAACTTTCCACACATATTCGATCTTTCGTCCAGAAAGAGTGGCAGTCAAAAAAGGAGACAAAGAAAGAAATGAGGCAGGAGGAGCCAGACGTGGGTGAACAGCAAGGAAATTCTAGCTTTATTACACAAGCATGGAACCAACTTCTTTTGGAGTGGGTGGGGGTGGAATAGCTTCTTCTGAAGACTTCAGACCAATGAGGGAACAAGAGAGAACATGGATCTGCCCCTACACTCCTGGAGACATCTCCATCTGGGGTTAGGAAGAAAGGGGACCTCCCTTGCGGTCCAGGGGTCTCCTCCCTCCGCAGACCTGGTGCTGGGAGGCAGCAGAGGGGCACAGCTGCCCCGGAGTCCCAGAAGGCTGCGCCGCATCCCGGGGGCGCGGACCGGGACCGTCTCGTGCTTCTTCTCTTGTAAAGTGCACTAGGAGACGCGGTCCCGGCTGTCCCTAGTTCATCCCTCCAGGCACAACCGGTCCCGGGGCTGAGAAGTCGCGCGGCGGTGGCCCGCATCTCACGCCCAGGCACTGGGAAGCGGCGGAGTCTCACCACGGGTTCCAGGTTCACTCCCAGGACTTGGCCCGCCTGGCTTAGCGCTTCTGGCAGGCTGCTCTCGACCCACACGTCGCCTACTACGCGGATGGTGGGGAAGGTGGTCAACGTCGGATGGCCGCCCTTCCACTCTCGTCCAGGGTGCGGCCCCTGGAGCAGGGCCCGGGTGTCGCGTGCTTACGGGGGCTGCTGTCCTCCCGGGACGGTGGCGGCGGGGGCGGCACCTTCCTCTGGCTGACCGCCACCATCCGGGCTCCATGGCGCCTCCGCCAGGAACCTGGCGGGCGCGTCTGGAGGCGGGCCTCGGGGGCTGCTGTCTCTGCTTGGCCCCTCCTGCAGCGCTAGAGGCTCCTCCTACGGCGGCTGGGGCCAAGGCCGCCCTCAGCCAGCGCCTCCGCCTCTTCATGCTGCTCAGGATGTGAGGCCACTAGGGGCCGCTGCGCTTGCCAGGTCTCGCGGCTGCCTCAGGACCCTAATGAATTTCCTACCATGAAGCCAAATCAGGCGGCAGGCTGTGATAGTTACACCGCAGTTGCTAGGAGACCAGGCGCTTTGTGAGGTCACAATGTCTGCATATCTTATCAAGGTGGGCTGCCCAAAGCTGCCTTAGGTTTGGCTGTGTTTCAGATTATGCCCTTGAGAAAGACCTGCACGTAATCTTACCTGAGAAGGCCCATAATTCTTCACGAGTTCAAGAGGGTTGTCCTAGAGGTGAATGCACGGGTGCTTCAGCCTCCATTAATTCCATCTAACATGAAATGACACTTAGCGGTGGAGAGTACACACAACTTGCAATCAAACATGACTCTAAGAGAGTTTTAGCTAATTAAGTGCCTTGTCATGCAACGCACTGAAAGCCAAATTGAAATAACTACTCTACCCTTTCAAAGAACACCGATATACTGTGCCTTGCTTAGGGTTCCATACGTGTGTTGCTACAGCTCACAGTTCACGAAGCTGTTCTTCACAGCAGCAGCAAACAGTTGGCCTAGTTAGTATCCATGCGCACTTTCATGCAGCTTAGGGAAGACTGAGTCATTGTGTGCTTAAGAGCAAAGCGTCAACGAATTCTGTGTGAGTGGCCAGTAGGGCATTCAGTGCCACTAAAACCTATTCACTACCTACCAATTCATGATATTTCAGGTAAGTCATAGACAAGGTAGTAAGAGACCGTATGGGATTCCAAGGGTAGAAAACGTGATACACCGTCCGTGTAAGTGCTTTTGAAAGCAACCAGCATAGTCCATCCGTCATCACCACATACACAATTCATTCACAAAATACTACAAGGACCACCTACCATGATCAATTGAAATCCACTTCCGCATGAAAGGATGACTCCAAACTATGTGAATCACTAAAAGTGGTAAGTCATGGTAACAAGCAGAAGAGAAACTTGCCAAGGTCAACGTGATACATGTGACAGGCCTCTGTCTTTATTCAACTCCTTTTCTTAAACACACAAACAAAACTTTCATATACGCAGCTTAAGCTACTACTACCTCATGCTCATAAAGTGCTGAAAATGGAAAGCTATCCTCATATTCAGTAAGAGCAACCCCTGGATTTCCTTTTTCATTAAATGTAATTTATTTTCCAATTGGTTTCCACGCAACACCCAGTGTTCATCTCAACAGGGGCCCTCCTCAATGCCCGTCACCCACTTTCCACTCTCCCCAACTCCACGTCAACCCTCAGTCTGTTATCAGTATTGAAGAGTCTCTTATGGTTTGCCTCCCTCCCTCTCTATAACTTTTTCCCCCCATCACCTCGCCCATGGTATTCTGCTAAGTTTCTCAGGATCCACACATGGATGAAAACATATGGTATCTGTCTTTCTCTGCCTGACTTATTTCACGTAGCATCATAGCTCCCAGTTCCATCCACGATGCCACAAATGGCCAGGTTTCATTCTTTCTCATGGCCAAGTAGTATTCCATTGTGTATACATAAACCACAACTTCTTTATCTGCTTGTCAGTTGCTGGACAGCTAGGCTCATTCCATAGTTTGGCTGTTGTTGAAAGTAGTGCTATAAACATTGGGGTACATGTGCCCCTATGTCTCAGCACTCCTGTACCCCTTGGGTAAATTCCTAGCAGTGCTATTGCTGGGTCTTCAGGTAGATCTATTTTTAATGATTTCAGCAACCTCCACACTGTTTTCCAGAGCGGCTGCACCAGGTTGCATTCCCACCAACAGTGCAAGAGGGTCCTGTTCCTCCACATCCCAACCAGCATCTATAGTCTTCTAATTTGCTCATTGTAGCCACTCTGACTGGCATGAGGTGGTATCTCAGTGCGGTTTGGATTTGGATTTCCCTGACGAGGAGTGCTGGTGAGCATCTTTTCATGTGTCTCTTGACAATCTGGATGTCTTTTTTAGAACAGTGTCTGTTCAAGTCTTCTGCCCGTTTCTTCCCTGGATTCTTTGTTTCCCGGGTATGGAGTTGGTGAGTTCTTTTTATAGGTTTTGGATAGTAGCCAATTATTCAGTATGACTTCTGCACACATCTTTTCCCATTTGGTCAGTTGCCTTTTCGTTTTGTTGATTGTTTCCTTCACTGTGGAGAAGATTTTTGTTTCAAGGATGTCCCAATGATTCAATTTTGCTTTTAGTTCCCTTGCCTTTGGAGATGTGTCAACTAAGAACTTGCTGACGCTGAGGTCAGAGACGATTTTTCCTGCTTTCTCCTCAAGGGATTGATGGTTTCCTGTCTCACATTCATGTCCTTCATCCATTGTGAGTTTATTTTTGTGAGTGGTGTAAGAAAGTGGTCTAATTTCATTCTTCTGCGTGTTGCTGTCCACTTCTCTCAGTACCATTTGTTAAAGAGACTGTCTTTTTTTCCATTGGATATTCTTTCCTGCTCTGTCAAAGATTAGTTGGCCATACGTATATGGGTCCAGTTCTGGGGTCTCTATTCTATGCCAATAAGTCTATGTATTTGTTTCTGTGCCAATACCATGCTGTCTTGATGGTTATAGCTTTGCGGTAGTGGCTAAAGTCTGGCATTGTGGTGCCTCTCACTTTGGTTTTCTTCTTCAGTATTACTTTGGCTATTCAGGGTCTTTTGTGTTTCCATACACATTTTATGATTGCTTGTTCCAGCTTGGAGAAGAATGCTGGTGCAATGTGAATGGGGCTGCATATAATATGAGGACTGCGTTGGGTCGTATTGACATGTCGTCAATATTTGTTCTTCCAATCCACGAGCGTGGGATGTTTTTCGCTTTCTCTGTATCTTCTTCAATGTCCTTCACAAGCTTTCTATAGTTTTCAGCATACAGATCTTTTACATCTTTGGTTAGGTTTATTCCGAGGTATTTTTTGACTCTTAGTGCATTGTAAATTGGATCCGTTTCTTTATTTCTCTTTCTGTTGCCTCATTATTGGTGTATAAAACGCAACCAATTTCTGTACATTGATTTTGTACCCTGCAACATTGCTAAATTCATGTATCAGTGCTAGAGGACTTTTGGTGGAGTCTGTCGGAATTTCCACGTATAGTGTCATGTCATCTGCAAAATGTGGAAGTTTGAATTCATCGTTGCAAATGATGGCACTTTTAATTCCATTTACTGACTGATTACTGATGCTAAGACTTCCAACACTATGTTCAACAACGGGGGTGATATTGGACATCTCTGTCTTGTTCCTGATCTCAGGGGGAATGGTCTCCGTTTTTCCCTATTGAGGACGATATTTACTGTGGGCTTCTCATAAATGGCTTTTATGATGTTTAAAGTATATTCCTTCTATCCCAACTTTCTTGAGGGTTCGTATTAAGTAAGGACGCTGTATTTTCTCAAATACTTTTTCTGCAGCTATTGTCAGTGTACTATGGTTCTTATCTTTTCTTTTATTAATGTGATGTAGCACATTGATTGATTTGTGAATATTGCACTAGCCCTGCAGGCCAGGAATGAATCCCGCTTGGTCGTGTTGAATACTTTCTATATGCTATTGAATGTGATTTGCTAGTATCTTCTTGAGAATTTTCGCACCCCTATACATCAGGGATATTGGCCTGTAAATCTCCTTTTTCTCTGTGTCTCTGTCTGGCTTGGGAATCAAAGTAATGCTGGCTTCATAAAATGAGTCTGGAAGTTTTCCTTCCATTTCCATGTTTTGGAACAGCTTGGGAAGGATAGCTATTATCTCTGCTTTAAATGGCTGCTAGAATTCGCCAGGGAAGCCACCTGGTCCAAGACTCTTATATATTGGGAGATTTTTGATAACGGATTCAATTTCCTCACTAGGTATGGGTGCGTTCACATTTTCTATTTCTTCCCATTTGAGTTTTGGAAGTGTGTGGGTATGGAGGCATTTGTCCATTTCTTCCAGGTTGTCAGGTTTGTTGGCGTAGAAGATTTTACAGTGTTTCCTGATGATTGCTTGAATTTCTGAGGGATTCGTTGTAATAATTCCATTTTCATTTGTGATTTTTCCTATTTGGGTCCCCTATCTTTTCTTTTTGAGAAGCCAGGGTAGACGTTTATCACTTTTGTGTATTTTCTCAAAAACACAACTCTTGGTTTCATTGATGTGTTCTACTGTTTTCCTTTAGACTCCATATTGTTTATTTCTGCTCTGATCTTTAGTATTTCTCTCCTTCTTCTCCGTTTGGGGTGCCTTGCTGTTCTGCTTCTAGTTCCTTTAGGTGTGCTGTTAGATTTTGTATTGGGGATTTTTCTTGTTTCTTGAGATAGGCCTGGATAGCAAAGTTTGTTGTTGTCGCTGACGTTGTTTTGTTTTGTTTTTTTTTGTTTTGTTTTGTTTTGTTTTGTTGTTCCCTGTCAGGACAGCCCTTGCTGCATCCCGTAGGGTTTGCATTGTTGTATTTCATTTTCATTTGTTTCCTTATATCTTTTAATTTCTTCTCAAATTGCCTGGTTGACCCATTTATTCGTTAGTGGGATGTTTCTTAACCTCCATGCTTTTGGAGATTTTGCATCCTTTTTTCTATGGTTAATTTAATGTCTCTGCAATTACCACATTCTTTTCAACAAGGTTCTGTATGTTTATAATTAATTGTTTTTTATATTTGTGTGTCTCCAAATTTGGTGTGTAGACATTTAAAATGTTTAGCTCTTCCTGATGGAGAGACCCTGAAATTAATATAGAAAGCTCTTCGTCATCTCTTGGTACAGCCTTTAATTTAAACTCTACTTTGTATGATATAAGTTGGCTACTCCAGGTTTCATTTGACCTCCAGTAGCATGATAGATAGTTCTCCATCCCCTCCCTTTCAATCTGAAGGTGTCCTCATGTCTAAAATCAGTCTCTGGTAGACAGCAAAGAGATGGGTCTTGTTTTGTTTTTTGTTTTTGTTTTTTCCATCCATTCTGATACGCTATGTTGTTTGGTTGGAGCATTTATTCCTTTGCAATTCAGTGTTATTAGGGAAAGATATGCGTTCAGAGTCATTGTGATGTCCGTAGGTTTCATGCTTACAGTGGTGCACCCGTTTCCTTTCCCACCAACAGTGAGAGAGTGTTACTCTTTCTTCATATGTTTGCCAGCATCTGTGGTTTCCTGAGTTGCTCATTTTAGCCACACTGACTAGTGTGAGGTGGTATCTCAGTGTGGCTTTGATTTGTATTTTCCTGATGAAGAGTGATGTTGAGCATCTTTTCATGTGTCTGTGGGCAATCTGGATGTCTCCTTTGGAAAAGTGTCTATTCATGTCTTCTGCCCATTTTTTCACTGTATTACATTTTCCAGGTGTGACTTGGGTAAGTTCTTGATACATTTTGTATACTAACCCTTTTCCAATATGGCATTCGCAAATATCTTCACTCCTTCCATCGGTTGCCTTTTAATTTGGCTGATTGTTTCCTTTGCAGTGCAGAAGATTTTTATCTTGACCAGGTCCTGATAATTCATTTTAGCTTCTCATTCCCTTGTCTTTTGAGACATTCAAGGAAGAAATGGTTTTTTTTCCCTCTTTTCTCCTCTAGTGTTTTGATGGTTTCCTGTCTACATTTAAGTCTTTCATCCACTTTGCATTTATTTTTGTGCACGTTGTAAGAGAGTCATCTAGATGATTCTTCATCATGTTGCTGTTCAGTTCTCCCAGCACCACTTGTCAAGAGACTGTCTTCTATCCATTGGATACTCTTTCCATCTTGGTCAAAGATTAGTTCACCATACATTTGTGGGGCCCCTTCTGGGTTCTCTACTCTGTTTCATTGTTGTTGTTTTTTTTTAATTTTTTTTTCAACGTTTTTTATTTATTTTTGGGACAGAGAGAGACAGAGCATGAACGGGGGAGGGGCAGAGAGAGAGGGAGACACAGAATCGGAAGCAGGTTCCAGGCTCCGAGCCATCAGCCCAGAGCCTGACGCGGGGCTCGAACTCACGGATCGTGAGATCGTGACCTGGCTGAAGTCGGACGCTTAACCGACTGCGCCACCCAGGCGCCCCTCTGTTTCATTGTTTAATGTGCCTGTTTCTGTGCCAATGTCATACTATCTTGATGATTACAGCTTCATAGAAAAGGGGAAGTCTGGGCTGCCTCCCACTTTGGCTTTCTTTTTTCAACATAAGTTTGAGTACTCAAGGTCTTTGGTTGTTCCGTGCCACTTTTCAGATTGCTTACTCTAGTCTGGAGAAGAATGTTGGTACAATTTTGATTGGTATTGCATTAAATGTGTAGATTGCTTTGGGTAGTATTGACATTTTAACACTATTCATTCTTCCACGCTATAGGCATGGATTGTTTGTTTGTGTGTGCGTGTGTTTGTTTGTTTGTTTTTTCTGATTTTGTTGTGTCTTCATCATTTCCCTTCATACATTTTCTATACTTTTCACCGTACAGATCTTTTCCATCTTTCGTTAGGTTTCTTGCTAGGTATTTTATGGTTCTTGGTGAAATTGTAATTGGCATTGATAACTTGACTTCTCTTTCTGTTGCTTCCTTATGGTGTATAGAAATGCAACCAGTTTCTTTACACTGATTTTGTATCCTGTGAGTTTGGTCAATTCATGTATCCGATCTGCCAGCGTTTTCATGGAGTCTTTTGGGTTTTCCGCGTTCAGTCTCATATCATCTTTGAAAGCCAAAGTGGAGGTTTGCACTATCTTGACAGGGGTTAAAACACCTTAAGTAGCCATGGATGGATGTTCTTGCCCTTCCTAACAATGGGGGTTTCTCCTGGTAACCTGGAGATCACATCCTGGAGATGTGATGGCGCCAAACCCCGGGCTCCACACCAACGGCTCCACCAAAAGGCTCTGGGCAGCTGCACTTATGAAAGCCGCTCATTTTCTGATTTCCCAGAGGTTACCTTGGACAAAATTGTGGACTTTTTAAATTACCTGGCCCCATCAATTTCTTCGTCCAGCCAGATCTTAGATTGTAGGCAAATGACACCTCAGAGTTTGCTTTTCCAATTTGTAAAGGGGAAGTATACCGCCTATATTCAGTATAGTTGTGAGATTATTGGTAATGCTGTAAATTGTGTGGAAAAAATCTGGAACATTACACTCAATAAACACTCTATTTTGTTTTGATTTCCACATAGTTGTCACTACATCCATGCAAACTGTATCTCCAGGGTGGGGTCTTTCGTAGGTCAAAATGTAAGCTACACCATAGAAGCTATCAACAAGGCAAACTGTTTTTCCTATTCTTGAGGAGGTGACCCTTCCCTTTTTTGTATATGAATACTAAATTTGGTGGTAGAGATTATTGAAGACTTGAATGTATATTGCAGTCCAGCACACCGGGAGATACTTAAAAGTCCCCTATTTCAGGCACTGTGGATATACATGTTGAGCACCTTAGGTGTCAGGTGCTATTAGGTTCAAGTACACAGTGATAATCAAACATGCACGCTCCATATATTCAGGATGTTTCAAACCTTAGCTACAAAAGGTACATGTGTAATTACAACTTGTGGCAAATGCTGTTAAATAAAAGACTAAATGTTATGAGAAGGAATGACAGGGCGGACAAAATCTCGATTAGAGGATAGGCCAAAAAAGTTTTCTTGGAGAGAAAAGTCCTTTATTCAAACTTGGACCCGTAGCAAGAACAGTAAGGAAACTAGTGAACACAAAATGCATCCTGAGCGGAACCTACGTGGGCCTAATTTGAGAAACCAGGAGAAGAGACGGTCCCAATCACCTAATGAAAGGAGAATGAGGAAAGATGGCATTAGAGGGGTGACGAGGCAGGACTGCCAACATCTGGTGGTCACGTTACAGATTCTATGTGTCATTTTGAGTACAGTGGAGATTAGAGGGTTGTTTTAAGCAGAGGAATGAACTGCTCAGATTCAGGATTTTTGGATTGCATTCCTGATGCAGTGAAAAGAATGAACTGGGATTTTGGTGGGAAGGGAAAGGCAGCATGAGGCTAAGAACGAAAACGGAGAGTAGGCAGAAGGTGGTGAGAAACTAGCTGGCTTGGCATACGTTGGAGGTGGAGTTGAGAACCCTTGCTGCTGAATGGATCACAGGAAAGACGTTGAGGAGGGGACGACTGACATGGAGTCTCTTTACCTCTTGAGCAACTGAAGACCATGCCCCATTAACAGAGGAACACAAGAGGGGTCTTAAGTTGGTCATGGATTTCAATTGCTTATTGATTGGGTATTAATTCACATACTTATAGAATTTTGCTTAGAATTTTAACTTTTTGTTGTTTTGTTTCTACCAAATTGCTTCGTTATTACCATCTTGAGGTTTTAACTGAGGGTCTCCCATTCTTTGCTATCAACAAGACCTCCTGACATAAGATTATGGAATTGATGGGTTACGTAGGTACCTGATCTTCTACCCAGTCTTTGTCATCATCACAAATACTTAATGGCCACTGTTGTAGAAGAACCTCAAACTCCAACAGGGTTGTTCTCACTGTTCTTGGAATGCCTGCCCCTCCTTATTTCACACACATTTGCTTTTGTCTCTTTTGTCCTTCTCCTTTCTGCCTGCCAGCTAGAAATTTGGTCATCCTTTAAGATTCTTTGTGCTATGCCTCTGAGATGCCTTTACTGATCAACTCAGCTCAGTGGACTTCTCCTGATACATGAAACTTGACCTTGAAGTCTTACTGTGTTTGTATGCTGTTTGGGTTTTTTCTACCCTCAAATATTGTAAGTTTCTTGAAGGCAAAGATGAGGTCTTCAATGCTTCCAGAAACTTTTATAAACGTCAAACAGGGTCAAAGTTTAGAAATCTTTCTTGGAGAAGTGGTTGAGTCAACGTCAAATCAGGTGGGAGGGGAGTCTGCTGAAGGAATTTTCGGATTCAAGTGCAACCTTGAAACAACGTTACATCACAAACCAGAGGCAATTACCTAACTTCACAAAAATAATAAGTTACTGCACATATATTCACGTTTCACAAAAGAGTTATATTATGACCTCCGTTTTCTCCTACCTCTCAGTGCATATTGGAGACTGAACTTGAAGAACGTGTTTTCAGAGTTTTGTGATACCTCAATGTTAACTGTTGCAGTACTTTCTAGGGTCACATTGTTCGTTTTTGGCTTTCATTCTCTGACATATATTCATCAAGACAGATTCTGGGCATGAATCCAAAAAACAGTTTCAGGAAACTAGAAAATTAAATACCACCAACTAAATTTTCTATTGTAACAGGTACTACTAAGGAGATCTCATTTAATTCTGTCTTTATCTGGACCATGGAAAATTAACTCTTGCCTTTTCCAGTCTCAGTATTTATGGAGCTGGGATACCAAACTAGGGTATGTCTAGATATTTGATACCCTAATCTCCCACTCAAGTGTGCCGTATCATGGAACACATATTTTAAAAAAATGTCTAAAGACGTTTCCTTTGAGATTTTGGGGAATTTTCAAGATGTTATGGAAGCCATGCAGAGCATCTTAAAGCCTATAGGTAGTCTTTTTGTGTAGGAACTTTATGAAAAAAGAGGAAGAAGAAGAAGAAGAAGAAGAAGAAGAAGAAGAAGAAGAAGAAGAAGAAGAAGAAGAAGAAGAAGAAGAAGAAGAAGAAGAAGAAGGAGGAGGAGGAGGAGGAGGAGGAGGAGGAGGAGGAGGAGGAGGAGGAGGAGGAGGAGGAGGAGGAGGAGGAGGAGAAGAAGAAGAAGAAGAAGAAGAAGAAGAAGAAGAAGAAGAAGAAGAAGAAGAAGAAGAAGAAGAAGAAAAGAAGGAGAAGAAGAAGGGGGAGGAGGAGAAAGGTGATGTCAGTATGGCCACAAAATAATTTTTACATTGCATTTTAGTGTCCTGAAAGAGGAACCCATTGAGAATTCCTTAAACTGGATTCATCTCCTCCTTTTGTCTGGGGATTTCAACATCTACCCTAGTGGTTCTTAACCCAAGCTCAAATTAGAATGATCTGTGGAACTGACATCAAGACACCAGGGTGATTCTGATGTACAGCCAGGGTTTAAGGCTAAGGCAGCTAACTAAACATTAACACGCTGTAGTAGATACGCTTCATACTGTGCACAGTAAAAGGGAAATGTTCATAGCAGCCTTCCGTATAATAAGTACAGTATGGAAACATACATTCCAAACATGAATCAACAGTAGAATGGATAAGCAATTGTTAAATAATCATGTAAGGGAATACAATGTGGAAGTACCAATCCCTGAGTTACACCTATGCAAAACAACATCGATGAGCCTTATAAAGTTGAACGGAAGAAGCCAGATCTAAAGAAATGCATATTATTCCATTATATTTTTATAAAATTCAAACATGGACTAATTTAATTTCTGTTGCTCGAAGTCAGGTTATGGATTACGTTGGGAAAGGGAGATGGAGCAGGAATGGGGAGTGATCTCAGGGAGAGAATTCATGGTGCTGGTAATGTCCTCCTTTTGGAGTTTCATGGAAGTTAGAGGCCTAAGGTTATACAATATAAAATTCTGTATTTCCTTTACATTTTCAGTATGTCCTCAAACCTATATGCTGAACTAATTGCAGAAGTTCATCTGTATTAAAAACAATAGAATCCTTTGAAATAAGCTCTTTGGCCAAAAAAATAGTAACAAAATTTGACAGTGGGATGGATCATTATGCGTCATGATTTGCTACTAGTTCTTGTTTTGTTTGTTTGTTTCTTTGTCTGTCTGTTTGTTTGCTTGCTTGCTTGTTTGTTCGTGTTTAATATGATGTGGTCCTGTAGCAGACCCACTGAAGATGATATTTTGGAAGTTAATATATTTATTAGAGTAAGTGGCTTGATGATTCTGTTCACTAAAGTCTTTCCTAAAGCCAATAGCATATTGTGTAAAGCCAATTATATGATTTTTTTTCAACGTTTATTTATTTTTGGGACAGAGAGAGACAGAGCATGAATGGGGGAAGGGGCAGAGAGAGAGGGAGACACAGATTCGGAAACAGGCTCCAGGCTCTGAGCCATCAGCCCAGAGCCTGACGCGGGGCTTGAACTCACGGACTGCAAGATCGTGACCTGGCTGAAGTCGGACGCTTAACCGACTGAGCCACCCAGGCGCCCCTATGATTTTCAAACAAATGTAGTATCTTATAAACTCACAGTTTTTATGGACTCCTGTGTGCCTCAATTGGTCAAGCATCTGACTTCAGGTCAGGTCATGATCTCACAGTCTGTCAGTTTGAGCCCGGAATCGGATTTGGATTCTCTCTCTCTCTCTCTCTCTCTCTCTCTCTCTCTCTGGCCCAGCTTTTACACTTTCTCTCTCTTTTAAATATAGATCAACATTAAAAAAAATTAAAACAATAAAAATTAAAAAAACTAATGTTGATTTTGAGACAGAGAGAGCACAAAGAGAGAACGGGCAAACAGAGGGGACAGATGATCCAAAGTGAGTTTTATGCTGATAGCACTGAGTCTGGTGTGGTGCTTGTATTCACAGATTGTGAGATCATGACCTGAGCAGAGGTTGGACACTCAGCTGACTCAGCTACCCAAATATCCCTAGACTCCCATTGTAATCTAGACCTTAGCAACGTTAACAGTGGACTATTTGAAACTATCCTTGATATGTTGAATGTACCTAATAAATTTATGAATTGAAACACTTTATTTATTTAAATGATACTAGACTGAATCATTTATTTGAAACGTTATTGTATGATTATGGTAGTCTTAAAGTTTATTGCAGAAAAGTTAAAAAATTAAAAAGAAAAAAGAAAGAAAAATGGTCATAAGTCAAACACCTGGAGAGAAGCATATCTAAACACCTTTTTTTATGTTTATGTATTTTTGGCAGAGAGAGAGAATGAGAGAGAGATGAGCAAGAGTGAGCGATGGGAGGAGAGACAGAGATAGAATCATAAGCAGGCTCCACGCTGTCAGTGCAGAGTCTAATATGCAGCTTGGTCCCACACACTGTGGAATCATAACGGAGCTGGAATCTAGAGCCAGATGCTTAACCGACTGAGCCATTCAGGTGCCCCTGGAGGTAAGCACCTCTAACAGTGTGGTATAATCGCCAGGGAAGAGGTATATGTACATGCATTAACCAAAATTAGCCATGTAGCTGTGAATCCCATTTCTGGTCATCTAGTGATACGAGCATTTCGCTAGGTCATAAATGTTCTGCAGGGCTATGAATTTTAAAGGCCACATGGCATGCCATAACCTATTTAAACACTGCCATTGATCATTTAGCATGTTCCATTTTCTTGCTTCAATTAGTTGCTACAAGGAGAATTAGCTTTTCATGGTCTAGACACAGTTTAGTAAATGTCAATTAAAAAATGAAAAGAACTACAGCGGGTAATGTGAGGCGGAGGAAGAGGTATGACCAGATTTGGCTTCACCTTGTCTATTGCTGGCAGTCTTTACATCCTTCTCTCCCTCATCCTCTTTTTCTCCTCCTTGACCCACAACCTCCACCTCTTTATTCCTCCTTCTCATCCTCGTTTCTCTGTCTATACTGGCCTCCTTGCTTCCCATCAGTACACACGTTCACACTCCTGCCTTGGGGAATTAATGGGTCCTTCTGCCTAGATCACCTTCCTGTCAGCAGGTTGTTCTCTCCTTTCCTTGAGGTATTTATTCAACTGACACCTTCTTTAGCAGGACGCTCTGTGTCTAGAATTTCACCCTGTCTAGTATTTCACACCCCCTCCCCCAATTCTTGTATCCTCTCCAAGATGTATTTCCTTTTTTTCCCCATTCATTATTCTCTACCATAGTTTCTATTTCCATAATCTTTGTCAGTCTCCCCCACTGGAGTATTAATCACCAAGATCCCAGTGATTCTTGCTCCCTTTGTTCACTAGTGGATCCTCAGGGTGTAGACTGTGTTGTCTCACTCTAAATGTTCGAAAAGTATTGATTGAATGATGCAAAAAAAAAAACAGCACTCCTTTCTTATGAAAGTTTTAAATTTTGTACTTTACACTTACATCTATGATCCATTTGAGTGAATTTTTTTATAAGTTATGAATTTAGGTCAAGGCTTCTCTTAATTAATCAATGAACCGATCAATTAAACAATTAATTACTTAGTTCATTGATTACTATTGCATACGAACACTTAATTGTTCCAGTAACACTTGATGAAAGACTACATCCCTTTTTCTATTAGGTTGGCTATATGTCATTATCAGAAGTTGGGTGAAGATGCTTGTGTATGGGGACAGTTTCTGGATTCTCTGTTCTATCTCTTGACCTGTGTCTCCATCTTTCTTCAATATCACACTGTCTTGATTACGGGAGGTTTATACTGAGTCTTAAAAGTGTGCAGCATGAGTTCTCCCACTTGGTTATTTTTCAGAGCTGTTTGGCTGTTCTAGTTCCTTTGTCTTTTCACACACATTTTAGAATCAGCTTGCTGATATCCACAAAAAAATCCTGGGATTTCGACTGGGATTATGTTGAATCTCTACATCAAGTTGATAATTGACATCTTACTAGCGAGGCTTCCATGGGTAGATATGGCATATCTCTCCATTTATTTATATTCCTTGATTGATCCAATCAGCCTTCTGTGGCTTTTAGCATACAGATCCTGTGCATGGCAGTTAGATTTAAATGTAAGTATTTCAATGTTTGGTGTGATATTACATGGTTCGTTAAAAGCATTTCATATTCTAATTGTTCATTGCTTATGTATAAAAATAAAACTGAGTTGTATATATTGACTTTTTATTCTGGGGCTTATTTAATTATGTTTGAGTTCTAGAAAACTGATGTATATCATGTTGATAACCCCATGATTTAAGAGTTGCGGCAGTTTTCAGGGCACCTTGATGGCTCCATCAGTTGACTACCAGACTGCTGGGTTCAGCAGCTCAGGTTATGGTCCCGTGGTCAGGGGATTGAGCCCCGTGTGGGGCTCTGTGCTAAGCATGGAGCCTGCTTAAGCTTCTCTTTCTGTCTTTCTCTCTGTCTCTTTCTCTCCCCGTCTCTGCTCATTCTCTCTTTCCAAAATACAAATTGAAAAATAAATAAAGAAAAGAATCGAGATAGTTTTTATTTTTACTTTTTCCAATCTGAAGGCCTTTTCTATGCCTTTTTCTGTACATGCCACGCTTGTAATCAGGGGAGGTACTGGTGTTTATGTCGATATGTACACAAAACTGACAGATTCTTTGCTTTTATTGTCTCTTACCTTGGATTTCCCCAAACTTTCCCCAATCAAAATAGGATTCAGAGGGCCCCTATTCTAGTTTCGGTTCAAGATGGCTGTGTAGAAAGACCTTGAACTCAACTCCTCCCAGGTGAAAGAAGATTTCAACTACCTCCATATTGACCTTAAACTTTCCAACTGATTAACTTTTTCTTTCCAGCTTCTCTCCTTCTTTATGATTATTTACTTTTGAGACAGAGGGAGACAGAGCGCAAGTGGGGGACGGGCAGGGATAGCAGGGGACATAGAATCAGAAACAGACTCCAGGCTCTGAGCTGTCAGCACAGAGCCCAATGCGGGCCATGAACCCATGAACCATGAGATCATGACCTGAACTGAAGTAGGATGCTTAATCAGCCGAGCCACCTAGGCGCCCCCTCCCCACCCTCAGCTTATCTCTTAATTCAGGATCCTGAAAACAAAGTATCACCTGATGGGAACTGAATCTACTCCTCTAGCAATAAGGACTGCCTGAGCCAATAAGACTCCACCCTCAAGCCCAAGACAATGACCAACCTGACCTTAGTGACCACCTGTGTATACCTACCTCTTTTTGTCCCACATTTTCCTTTCAGAAACCTGGAAGTATTTTCAGCACTTTAGAGAGAGTCTTTGATGTGAGTCTGCTGCATTTCTGGTGTCGGCCTCTGAATAAATTTCCCATTTGTTTCACCTCCACTAGTTCCTTTGAATCGCGATCTTGTCAGTAATGGGTAGCCAAACCTCACCTTTGTTGGGTCCCCTGGAGCTAGGTGCTCTTGTGCCTGAACTCCCTGACTACGTTTCTGGTGAACCAGCCAGAAGGTGTACTTCCAATTTGTCCAGCTCCCTGGGGATTGCACCCATTGATATAATAATTCCTCCTGAGGAGCTGAGGACTGAATGCACAGATTATGCCTAACAAAACATAGAAAATCGAAAGACAACAGCAAGACAGAGAGACAGTAACAAAGGAAACACCCATCCCTAACGTTGCCAAGGGCAGTTGGGGAAGAACCAGGAACAGACTCCTCTGTCTTTGGGCAGAAAAAAGAAAGAAAAAGAAAAACACAACCCTGCAGTTTGAAAAGAGCAACTGTCATATAAAAGAGAGCATTAGAACTCTGTCAACGACAGAGGAGCCACAGGAGTTCTCTCTGGGTCATAGAGACGGGAGAATGGCAGGGTTACATTTTACATCCACATTTTTTAATGTTTACTTCTTTTTGAGAAGCAGAGAATACAAGCAGAGCAGGGGCAGAAAGAGAGGGAAAGAAGATTCAGGGAAAGCTCTACACTGACACCATCAAGCCCAATGTGGTTCTCAAATTCATGAACTGTGAAATCATGACCTGAGCTGAAGTCAGATACTCCATCCACTGAGCCACCCAGCTGCCCCACATTCTCCATCCACCTTAAAAGCAAAGACCAGAGCAGGGTCCAGTTGCTGTAGCTGGCCTGCTGCCTCAATATGCTCCAGGCACACAACACACACCAGCCCCAATTGCACTGGACACACACCCACCCATGACATGCTTTCGCCCCCTTAAACAATGCACTTTTAAGAGGAACTAGCATATCAAAAGAGCCATTCCTGGACTGTAACCCACCTCAGCTCCCACGGCCCCTTCAGGGCACCCTCTCAGTGGAAAGTCCTGGTACACCCTAGTTTATATCCACTTCAGCTTCACTATATTGGCAAGGTATCCTCTGCATGTACAGCCCCCGGTGCCTTCAGCTTGTACCCACTTTAGCTTCACCTATCTTGCCCAGGAACCATCTGCATAGAGAGATCAAGGACAACCTGACCCCCAGACTGCTTACGTTCTAGCCACCCTGTACAGGGCACCTATACACAGCACCCCAGCATGCCTCAACTTGCAATCATTTCAGCTTCAGCTGTCCTGCCAGGGTACCCTCAACACACAGAACCCTGGGACAACCCAGTCTGCCTTTACTTCAGCTTTAAGTATCCTGAGAGGGCGCCTGTTATGTAGAAAGCCCCAGGATCCCCAGTCCATGCAAGCCACGGCTTCAGCCAGCCAGCAAATGTCACCAACTAGCACACAGAGTCTACCCAGGGGACAATCATATATAAGACAATTCCTTCAAGTGTAGGAGGTGTAGCTGCTCTGCCTCATCTATAGAGACAAATGCAGAAAGGTAAGCAAAAGGAGAGAGAGGGAAATAAGTTCCAAAAGAAAGAACAATAAAAAACCCAGAAAAGAGCTGAAACGCAGGTAAGCATTGTGCCTCAATTAAATAAAGAATATAAATTAATGATGGTCAAGGTGCTCACTGGGCTGCAGAGAAAAGGCAAGAACTAAGTGAGACCCTTAATTAAGAGATAGCAAACACACACAAAATCAGAGTTCAAGAAGATAATAGCTGGAAAAAAAAAACACTAGAGGGAATCAACAGAAGACGGCATGCAGAAGGACATATCAGTGATATGGAAGGCAGATTAAGGGAAAGCACCCAAAACAAACAGCAGAAATATTTTTTTTTTTAATGAGGATAGGTTAAGGGATACTTTGGAAATATCAAGTGAGCAAAAATCCACATAATAGGGATTCCACAAGAAGGAAAAGTGTACCAAAATTATTTGAAGAAAAGATAACTGAAGACGTTCCAAAACTAGAGAAGAAAGCAGACATGTAGGACAAGAAGCACCGAGTTCCAAACATGATGAAACCAAGGAGCCCTACATTTTGACACATCAGAACTAAAGGGTCAAAGTTTAAAGATTAATAAAGAATTTCAAAGTTGTAAGAGAGAAGCAAAAGTTACCTATGATTTGAAAAACAAATCACAACAAACAAACACCTAAAGCTGTCAGCTGATATTTCAGCAGAAAGTTGGCATGCTGGGATAGAGTGACATGATATCTTCAAAGGCCTGAAAGGATAATCCCACGACCAAGAAAACTTTCCCTGGAAAGATTATCATTGAGATTTGAAAAAAAAAGAGATAAAGAGTTTCTCAGACAGAAGATAAAGAAGTTTATCACCACTAATCAGCAATACAAGAAATGTTAACGGGGGAAAATCATAATTAGATATTACAGAATTATGAATAAAGAGATGTAAAATAAGACAACATACACATCAAATTTGGAGGAGGGACTTAAAAAAGTTACTCTTTGTATTTTACTTTACTAAAAAATATATGTTTTATTTCATGTTTGAGAGAGAGAGACAGAGTGTTAACAGGGAGGGACAGAGAGAAGGGGAGGCACAGAATCTGAAGCAGGCTCCAGGCTCTGAGCTGTCAGCACAGAGTCCAACGTGCGGTTCAAACTCACGTATTGTGAGATCATGACCTGAGCTCGAAATCGCACACTTAACTGACTGAGCCACCCACTTGCCCCAAAGGTTAGTCTTTTTAAATTTCTCGAATGTGTTTATATTTAAGTGACCACCAAATTAACATAGACTGCTGTTTCCTTGCGATGTCATATGTAAGCCTTGTGATAACAAACTCAAAACACAAAATACATGAAAAATAAAGAAAAAGAAAGCCAAGTAAAGCACAACACAAATCCATCTATGAGAAAGAAAGAGAGTATGGAAAAAAAGAAACAGAGACCTATAAAAGCAACTGGAAAACAAAGAACAAAATTACAATTAGTACATCACGGTCAACAATTACTTTAAATATGAATGGCTGAAGTGCTCCAGTCCAAATACGTAGGGTAACAGGATGGACAAAAAACAACACTCATCCATATGCTGCCTAGCATAGACTCACTTCAGACCTAGACACATACAGACTGAAAGTGAAAGGATGGAGATACATTTCCCGTGCAAATGAAAGCAAACAACAACAAGGACAACAAAAACAACATCAAACAACAACAACACCTCAGCACCAGGTAGCAACACGTATATGAAACCAAAGAGACTTTAAAATCCTCAATAAAATATTAGCAAACTCCTCTCAACAACACACTAAAATGATTAAGTGGCTTTTATTCCAGGGAAACAAAGATGGCTCATCCAATCAATCAACATAATATCCCACCTCAACAAAACGAAGGGCAAAAATCATATGATTATACCAATAAATGCAGAAAAGGCATATGACAAAATTTAACATGTATTCATGGTAAAAGTTCTCAACAAAGTCAAGGGGGCGGAAATGCCACAACACATAAAAATATTATTTTATATATTGTTTATATTAAGTTCACATCTAACGTCTCAATGGTGAAAAACTGAGAGCTTTCCCTCTAAGATCAAGAACAAGATAAATATGTCTACTTTTGCCACTCTTGTTTAATATAACACTAGAAGTCCTAGCCACAGGAATCAGATAAGAAAAAAGAAATTAAAGTCATCTACCTTTCTAAAGAAGCTGAACTGTCACTGTCTACAGATGACATGAGAATATGCATAGAAAACCCTAAAACTTTCCCCCCAAAACTACTAGAAGTAATAAACGAATTCAGTAAAGTTGCAGATACGGAATAGATACACAGAAATTGGTAGGGTTTCTATATAATAATAATGAAGTCACAGAAAGAGAAATTAAGAAAACAACACCGTTCCTAATTGCACCAAAAATAGAGAGAGTAAAATGGCTAGGACTAAACTTATCCAAAGAAGTGAAAGACGTGTAGTGTGAAAACCACAAGTCAATGATGAAATTGAAGATGACACAAACAAATGGAAAGGTATCCCATGATCATGGATTGGAAGAATCAATATCATTAAAATGTCCATATTGCTCATAACTATCTACAGTTTCAATGCAATCCCTGTCCAGGTACCAAAGGCACTTTTCACAGAACTGAAACAACTAATACTAAAATATGTATGGGACCGCAAAAGACCTTGAATAGTGAAAATAATCTTGAAAGACAAAAACATACCTGGAGGTATCAAAATCCCAGATTTCAAGATGTAGTACAAAGCTTCAAGTAGAGCAATTACGATGGGTAGTGGCACAAACACAGACACATAGATCGATGGGACAGAATAGAAAGCCAGGAAATAAACCCATGCTTATGTGGTAAATTAACCTATAACAGAGGAGGCAAGAATAAACAATGGGGGAAAGACAGTCTCTTCAACAAATGGTATTGGGAAACCAGGAGATCTACATGCAGGTAGCTAGGACCTAACCCTAACGCTGGCCTGGGCTCTGGCCCTAAAGGGACCTAGCATGGACGTCTGAAAGAAATAACGGATTGGGACCAATTACCATTGGGGAAAATCCTGTGTGGAAGTCACACTGTCTCCATGACATTTCCATGGCCGTGATGGAGATGGAGGAGGAGATCCTGAGACAGTTTCAGTCTGGCCCACCCATATGTTTGGCTCCGCTCTTCCAACGCTACCCCAGACCCATAACCGCACATGGGCCCTCATTTCAGTCCTGCAGGGAAATCACATCACTGTGGGTTGTTGGAGCAAAGGCACTTCCGGAGAACCAACCCCTTACCCTACCCACTGCTCTGCCTCTAAACGGGAACACCTTCTAAGGCTGAGAAAAGAAGCGGTGGGGCATGAATTCCTCCTTTTTCTACCCTGTGTTCTCTTCAGGACCTCAGGACATTGAATGCTGCCCACACTCACTGGCGACGATAGTCTGCTTTACTGAGTCTACCAAATCAAACGCTAATCTCACCCAGAAACACTCTACAAATATCCCGAGAAAAAATGTTTAGTCTGGGGCACCCCACGGCCAACTCAAGTAGACACGTAATAATAACCATCACAGGGTCATTCTTGTTTTGCTTCCCTTCCCTCATTCACCACCTATTGCTAACTTTCAAGTTCTGAAGTCGTTGCTTTTTATATTCTGACCAGTGTATAGCGTTAAGAGAAATTTGAGGAAAGTTGTCTTGTGCAGGGACTAGTGTTTCAGTTAATATGAAAATGTTTCCGGTAAGGTAAGGGAAAAAGATCTTAGCTAGGGCACCAACATACTCCATGGTACTTTATCAGGGTTGGCCCTCAGCTTTCCAAACCCTTAACGTGCTAATGGGAAGGCAGTGTAACATGCGTGAGAGCATGCATGTTGGCATAGGAGCAGAGCTGGTGCCCATCCCAGCCACACCACTTGTGTTTGTGTTATCTTGGACCAATTACTAAACATATCTGAAACTCAGCTGCCTGATTTATAAAATGGAAATAATAACAAAGGGTCAAAAAGTTTAAATGCCAGTATTGGCAAGGTGCTTAATCCAACACCTGACAACACGGAACAAGTGCTCCACCGATGATAGCCATCATTATCCTCATTTGAACAGCTAAGACAGGCTAATATTCTGTGTGGGGTCAGATACCTACGGGTGGATCTCAGGTCTTCTGACACTGATTCTTTAATTTGGAGGGAGCCCAGGGCCAGGATGGCTGAATGAGTACAAGGAGGTACACCAGTAAGCCAGTCCTCTATCCACCTCTTATTTGATAGTCCACTTGTATATTCATCTCCTTCCTTCCACTAAAAGAAATGCAAATCCCTCCCTCTAGAAGAAATCATGCACAGACGCTTGCATGTAATATTAAGTGTTAGGCTCTGTAAAACTGGCACGTGCATGATGTCATTTAATCTCACAATGGCCCTTCATATGGGAGTCCTTATTCCAATTTCCAGGTGAGGAAATTGAGACCTAGGAAAGTCAAGTGCCTTCCCCATAACTTGTTTATGACTGTGTTAGACAACAACCCTAGACTCCTACTCCATGTCCACTGTATTTTCTTCTGTGCCACAGTTTGTTCTCTTCCAGGGCGAACACTGCTAAAGAATCATTTGAGCAAAGCAACAAAAAAAAAAAAAATTCATGTAAGACGTTTAGTTTTCACCCAAGCACAGCTTTCTGGGTGACTTTGGTGTGTTTTCTCTGAGAAACAAAGGTGAGAAATTCCAAACCTCGGCCTTTTTTATGGAGTTATGAAGACCAGTAGAAATTAGTAAAGCTCACTGGCAGATTAAGGTTTCCAAGTTGAAGACATTAGTTTGAATTCTCATATTATGGGTGTTAAAGTGGAAGCTGGGATTTCACATGGCTTTGACAATCGCCATCAATTCCTTTCTTCAAGATTTGACTGCATATTCTCATTCTTTCCTTATTTTTCTTCTTTAACTATACTTCCAATCTGCCAGCTCATCCCTAGTTTCTCCCTATGTCTAGCAATGGCCATTCTCCATATGTCCACATTGAGTCTATCATCAAAGAAGAATAAAAGATAAAAGAACAAAGCCAGAGAAGTAAGGCTCAATACTAAAATGTAAATTGGTGTTAACACTTCTACTTCCAGCCAAATGTAATAACAAAAACTGGATTTATACTCCTTTTGGAAGCAGCTAAAAGCGTAGAGAAAATATATAAGAAGCTGCTCTCAAAATATCAGTGAAGGGCAGTGATCCCTGATATTGGGAAATAAATGAAATGGTTCCTATAGTGCCCTAGCTTATTGACTAGGCGGGGATTTGAGTCTGTGGTTTAGAGAGGAGGAAGCTGGCATAGCCCAACAGTTTCCCTGAATCATGGACGGGGTAGTCACTGATTCAGGAAGACTGCTATCTTTCACAGAGCAGAGTACCAAAGAAGAGAAAGTTGTTCACAGAAAGAACTCCAGAGATCAACAGATTGCCTGCCTTGAGTATTCAATTGAATATTGATAAACTTTTGTGTATGAGGAAACTGAGACCAGGGGAAGGAACAATACCCACTGCCATACACGGTCAGGAATAATGCCTGACAGCCAGTGTGGAAGACCTCACAATTTACATGCCATTTGGAAAATACTTGATTTTTGTGTCAGTACTGGACAAAAATTATCCCTAAACTAAGTGCTGCCTGTGCCTTGCCCAAAGTATATTTAAAGAAAGACCTGAAAGGATCAAGCTATTTGTAAGTAACTAAACTATGTCCAAATCAAAAACCAAGAATATTTTAGGAATCTAGAAGTATCCAGCCTCTGACCGGCTAAAACTGACCATGTTTGGCAACCCATAGAAAATTATCAGGCATGCAAAGAAGCAGGAAACTAAGACACGTAAGGAAGGGGAACTCAACTGACACTGACCCAGAAATTACACAAATGATATAATTCATACATAAGAACATTCAAATAGTTATTATATCTATGATCAATATATCCAAGAAATTATAGGGCAGAATGAGCATGTTAAATAGAGACATGCAAGTGATATGTAAGACCTAACCAAACTTCTCATGACAAAAGCAATGACTAAAATAAGAAATCTGGTCTCTGATTACTGAATGGAATTAAAGGCATATAGACAGTGTAGAAAAAAAAAAACAAACTTTGATGAACCTAAAGACATAGCAATGGAAATCATCTGAAATGAAACACACAGAGAAAATGTGACTGCAAATCATCCAATATACATGTAATTGTATCTCCAAGGAACACAGACAAGAAAACTAGTTTCAGTAAATAATGAAACTAATTTGAATTTATAGTTGTTAAGGTTGATGCAAACTAAAAATATATAGTTCCAATAAATTCAATGAACCTCAAGGACAGGAAATATGAGGAAAACTACACCAAGGCACCCCACAATCAAATTGCTTTAATCCAGACAAAGGGAGGAAAAAGATTTCTCATCAATCTAGAATCTGCAATCTAGAATACAGTACGATAACTGTTTTAAAGTACCTAAAGTAGGAGACCATTATGATCTTGGATTAGGCAAACATTTCTTAGCTACACCACCAACAATATGATTCATTACAAGAAAAAAAATATGATTGATTGGATTTTATCAAACTAAAACTTTTGCTTTTCAAAGAACAAAGAGTTTGAAATAGAAGACTGAGACTGGGAGAATATATTTCCATATCACCTATGTGAAATGGGACTTATATCTAGAACATATGGGCAATCCGCAAGATTCAATATTCTGAAGCGAAATAATCCAAAAAAAGGCAAAAGATTTGAAAAGACACATTACCAAAAAAGATATATGTACAGCAGATACACACATGAAAATGTGTTGAGCATCATGAGGGGAAATGCAAATATAAACTACAATGAGATAAATGAGATACAATGAGATCAACTACTACTTCATACCTACGAGATGTCTAAAATCAAAAGACAGGGCTCCGAAGTGTTAGCTAGGATATGAAAGAAATGGAATTCTCACATACTGCTGATGAGAATGTGAAAGTGATAAAACTACCCTGGCAAACAGTTTGACAGTATCCTAAAAAGCTGAACATGCAACCTTTCTATGATTCAGCCAAATCTACTCTCAAATATTTTCCCTAGAGAGATCAAAGTTTACGATCATACAAAACAAAACAAAACAAAACAAAACAAAACAAAACAAAAAAAGAGAGAGAAAAAAGAAAAGAAAAAAATGAATGTTTCTAGAAGCTTTGTTTTTAATAGGCTAAGGAGCAGCTGGTGCTTCAGTTGGTAGATTTCTTGATTTCTTGATTTCTGCTTGGGTCATCATTCCAGGGTCCTGTTATTGAGTATCACATTGAGCTCCGCACTAAGCATGGAGGCTGCCTAAGATTCTTTTTCTCTTTCCCTCTGCTCTCTCTCTTTCTCTCTCCCTCCCCCTCTCCCTCTCCCTCTCTATCTCCCTCTCCCTCTCCATCTCCCTTTCCCTATCTCCTCCCCACCTGTCCTTCCACCCTCCCCTCTCCTTCTCCGCCCCCTCTAATAAAAAGAAATAAATACGCCAAACGTGGAAATAATACAAATGTCCACTGAAATGTGAACGGATAAACAAGTAGTAACAGACTATTGGAACACACAACACTATGGATAATATTCAAAATACCAAGTGAAAGAAGTCAACTCCCCACCCCTGAAAAATAAGGAGTATGTCTTATATAATTTTATTTGTATACGATTCTAGAAAATGCAAGATAATATGTAGGGACAGAAAACAGACCAGAGATTGCCTAGGAATGGGAATCAGGAAGACGTGGGGGACGGAGGGATATCTAAAGGATACAAGGACATTTTTAGTGGTGACACATATTCTTTTCCTTGTTGTTATGTATACATTGGTGTGTATGTAACCAAAATTTGCCAAATTATGTAATTTTATTTATTAGTATTAGTATTAATTATTAATTAAGTAATTTATTTATTAGGGCTTTTTAAAAAAATTTTTTTTAACGTTTATTTATTTTTGAGACAGAGAGAGACAGAGCATGAACAGGTGAGGAGCAGAGAGAGAGGGAGACACAGAATCTGAAACAGGCTCCAGGCTCTGAGCTGTCAGCACAGAGCCCAACGCGGGGCTCGAACCCACGGACCATGAGATCATGACCTGAGCCGAAGTCGGACGCTTAATCGACCAAGCCACCCAGGCGCCGCAAAGGCTTTTTTTTCAGAGAGAGAGCTGAGGCATTCATAACTGGGGGAGAGAGGCAAGGGAGAAAGAGAGAATCTTAAGCAGACTCCATGCTTATCATGGAGCCCAATAAAGGGCTTGATCGAACCTGGGATCATGACCTGAGCCAAAATCAAGAGTCTGATGCTCAAGTGACTGGGCCATCTAGGTGCTCCACCAATTACGTACTTCAAATATGTACAGTTTGTGTATGTCAGTTAAACATTAATGAAGTTGTTAAAAAAAAACAAACAAACATGATTAGATATTGTGTCTTTTGACCTCTGGGGCTGCTATTTCAAACCTGGTCCACCAGCATCTACTGATCTCGGAATCCCCAGTATCTTTCATTAACTCACATAAGTTCTTCAAAATAAATGTAACTTGGGAAAAGGGGAAATACCCTGGCAGTTATCACGTGTATCAATTATAAACGTCACAACACTTAGAACTATGATCCATACATGAGATGGGTGATATGGCATATGTTCCCTTTAGACAACTTGGAGCTGGTTGAGTCCCAGCACCCCATTAACCTTGTACACTTGTTAATTACTTGTTTACCAGTTAACGGTCCTCCTCCTCCTTATACTGTATAAAGAAGGGACTTGGTCTGTCTTGTTCACTTCTGTGTTTATAATGTTACAAAACCAGGCTGGAACGCTGGCGGAAAACAAAGTGGCACTCGGAGATCTTCTTTGGATTGCAGATCTTGGTGGAACGGTGGGCTCAGAGGACGCTGTTTCTCCAAACTTCTGAGCGCTGAATGAAAGTGGGGCAGGAAATTTCCAGTCATCAGCTGTCATATCTGTGGGGGTTTTCCTGCACACAGAAAACAAAGGGAGAAGAACCAGGAGGAGGGGTCTCCAAGATAGAGACCAGAGTTCGTTTTAGTCCCACCGGCCAGCTTTGGTGCAGTATTTTATTCACTTCTCCAACATTATCCCCTTTTTTGCCTTTTAAAACACCTTTGTAGTAGGTATCACCTTTCAGTTTTTTAGGTTGGTGCCCTCAGAAGGCTAAGATGCCTGCAGTAGTTTGGTGAGCAACAGTGTTTTCAATAAAATGTACCATGGTATTCAGTATACAGGGGCCAATGGATACAAGTAAAATTAGGGAGAAGAGGGGCCCTGCCGGGGCAGGAAGCCAGGATCCCAATCTGTGAGATCTCATTTGTTCCATTGATTGGTACTTTCCTGTTGTCAATGTTGAATTATTATTATTATTATTATTATTATTATTATTATTATTATTATTATTATTATTATTATTATTATTTCCTTAAACTTAGTTGTAAGTATTTCTGACTGGTTTAAAAACTAGCAACATTCCTTGGTGCGCCTGGGTGGCGCAGTCGGTTAAGCGTTCAACTTCAGCCAGGTCATGATCTCGCGGTCCGTGAGTTCGAGCCCTGCGTCAGGCTCTGGGCTGATGGCTCGGAGCCTGGAGCGTGTTTCCGATTCTCTGTCTCCCTCTCTCTCTCTGCCCCTCCCCTGTTCATGCTCTGTCTCTCTCTGTCCCAAAAGTAAATGAAAAACGTTGAAAAAAAATTAAAAAAAAAAAAAACTAGCAACATTCCTCCCCCGAAAAGATGCAAGTCCCTCCATTTTCTGAAGTGAGGAGGTCAGGGACTTTCTGTTTTGGGGGTTACTGCCACCAGAGAGTTTATTTGGTATTCTAAGGTTACCAGAGAATCGGCCACCCGTTCCATGTCTTCATTTAGCTCTTGAGATAGTCTATGGTACAATCCTATGCAGAAACCTATGCCCCCTTATCCAGTTCCTATTCCTGTCACAATTTCTGAGCCTATCCGAATGGGTAGCAGAACTGCCCGTTTAGCCTGAGACTTGGGGCTAAAGGTTGTTAGGAACTAATCCTCAGTGTATACAAATATCCCTGGGGTCCGGAAGATGGAATAACATTTCTGAGTCCAGTTGGCCTCTAAGCATCGATAGGCTGAATTAGAACACAGGTAGAACACCCCAAGGGTGCAACATATTTCCTTGTCTGCAATCTGGTGTAGGTCTCCTGGGAGCTTTCCTAAACGTGTGTGGGGAGGGGGAGGGTCGCCCATACAATAACTCAAAAGGGGAGAATCCCAGTGCCCCAGGCGGGCATTGGGCACACAGGAGGGCCAGCCGAAGTAAATCTGGCAATAGGGGGTGAGTGTCTTGGTGGAAATTGGCCAGGGTTTCCTTGAGGGTGCAATTCATCCGCTCTACCTTTCCCTGAGCTCAGGGGGCGGTAAGTAGTGTGCAGTTTCCAGGCAATGTTAAGGGACTTTGTTAGGGTTTGTATAATGTCCGCTCCAAATGCAGGTCCATTATTACTGTGTGTGGTTAAGCCCAATCTCCCGTAGAAGAGCGTTGGCCACCTCGTGACTTCATTCCATTCTGGTCTGGAATGCTTGGAGGTATCCCAAATTGGTGCAGATTGTTCCAAGAAGGTACCTAAACCCTTTATTTGGTTGTATGTTGGTAAAGTCCACCCCTAAGTCCATCCTTTGTGAGCCAGGCAGGGGCTGTGGGGTAGAGCAAGCATTGTTTTTGGCACATGTTACACATTATTCACTGAAGCCTGGCATAATGCCAGCAGCTGGCTGATATTGTAGTTCTTTTTGAAGAGGACCTCTAGAGCAGTTTTCCCTAAGAGGGTGAGTTAGTTATATTCCTTCACTAGGTGCTTTCACATAGATGACGGGACAAGACTCACCATCCATCTTGGCTTAGTGTGCCCACTTCTGTCGAGGCCCAACTTCTTTCTTCACTCGTGTACAGGGGTGGGGAGGCTTCCTTCTGGGGCGCAAGAGTCAGAGTGTAGGTAGGAGCTTCACCTAGCTCACCTCAGGAAGCCACTCTGGCTGTTTTGTCGGCCAGGTGATTTCCTTGATTTATGGGGGCATCTCATTTCTGAGGTCCCTCACAGTGTAGGATAGCTACTTTGTCTGGTAGCCATATGGTCTCAAGAAGCTTTAGTGTTTCTTCCTCATTTTTGATAGTTTTCTCTGAAGCGGTAAGGAGGCCTTTTTCTTTATACATGGCCCCATGTACATGCACAGTAGCGAAGCCATACCAGGAATCGATGTAGATGTCAACTCATTTACCTTTGCTAAGGATGATGGATCAGGTTAAGGCGTACTGAGTCCAGCCCATTGTGCCGACCATCCTTCCGACAAGGCCTTGGCTTCCTGAACTTCCGTGGTTGTGATTACCGCATACCCTGCTCTTTGGCTGCACTCCTCTAAATAGCTGCTCCCATCGCTGAACAGGGTGATCTCTGGGTTTGTTATACCCTGGTCTTAGAGGTGTGGGAAGCTGGCGTAGACTTCATCCACTACTCGAGAACAGTCATGGTCAGGTTCTCCCTCCTCTGTGGGAAGGAAGGTGGCCAGGTTTAGTGTTCTTATACTGTTTCGAGAGTGAGCCTTGGGTTCTCATAGAGAAGGCCTTGGGATTGTGTCAGCTGAGAAATGGAGAGGAAACGATATCCTTGGGTGCTTGTGAGCCACACAACCGTGTGTGGGACCTTAACATTAAGTGTTTGGCCCAGTGTGAGCTTGTCTGCATCCTTGATGAGCAGGACTGTGGCTCTGATTTCTGAGGCACAGGGGCCATCCTGCAGCCACAGGATCAAGTTTTTTTTTTTTTTGACCGTTAGAACACTGGCCATTGCCAAGGCACCATGCTGTGAGTGAGCACTCCTTTTCATGTATGAAGAAGTTAAAGGGCCTTTCTATGTCAGGCAAACCAAGGGCTGGGGCTTGTCCCAGAGCCAACTTTATTTCTGTGAAAGAGGCCCTCGCATCCTCAGTCCATGGGGGGACTCCAAGTTTGGTCTTCCCAACAGGTCATAGAGGGACCTCACTATGGCTGAGCATCTGAGGATTCCCAATGCGACAGAACCCTCCGGCCCCTAAACATTCACACAAGCCTCGTTTTGTTTGGGGCTGTGGCAGTGTGGTGCCACACTTTCTTCCTTTCCAGTCCTCGTTCTCTTTTTCCTTTTGTGAGGAGGGAGCCTAAGTATTGGACCTGCTGCGGACAAATCTGTGCCCTTTTCCATGAGGCCTGGTACCCCAAGTAGGATCAGAGCTGTAGGAGGGCCTGTGTACCTTTCATACAGTCTTCCTGGGTGTCACTGGAAAGGAGGAGGTCTTCTACATACTGGAGAAGGACATACCCTGTGGTTTCCTTCAGAAACTCAGCGAGATCTGAACCTAGGGCTTCCCCCAGAAGAATGGGCGAGTTGTTGTAACCTTGGGAAAGTAGTGTCCAGGTCAGCTGCATCTGACGCTCTGTAACAGGCTCAGTCCATTCAAAGGCAAACAATGATTGACTTTGTGGAGCCAGGCAGAGGCAGAAGAAAGCATCCTTTAGGTCGAAGCACGCAACCCTTCTGGCTGACCACGGAATTTGGCTGAGGAGAGTATACTGAGGGTTCGGAATGACTGGGTGTAAGGAAAGCGTCACTTTGCTACTGGCCCTCAAATCCTGTACTGGTTGGTGTCCTCCTGGCTTCTTGCCTGGCAAGAGTAAGGTATTCCAAACTGATTGGCACTCAGTTAGAATACCTCTTTCTCTGAGCTTGGTCAGGTGCTCTTGTATGCCCATTCTAGCCTCTAGTGGAACGGGGTACTGCCTTGGTGTCTGAGGTTGAGCTTCAGGGATCAGGTCAACAATGATTGGGACCCGATTCCAAGCTATTTCAGGCGGGTTATCATCAGCCCATAGCGAGGGGAATGGAAGCCTGAATTCTTAGGGGCTACCAGGTAAGGCCTGGGCACAGAACAATCTCCATTCTTCTTCCATTGGCAGGGGTATCGCCAAGACCAGGGTTTCCTTCTGCCTTGGGTTTCATTGCAGGCTAGTGTGTCCAGTGGGTTCAAAAGGTATCTGGGCTCCAAGTTTGGAGAGTAGATCCCGGCCCAAGAGAGGCATCGGGCAGTCTCGTAAGTAGAGGAACTCATGCCGGACCTTGTGACCCCCAAGTGCACCTTGTTGAGCTTGACAGAAGGGTCGTTGCATTGCCTGTGTCCCAGTAGCCCCAAGAATGGTTGCTGTCTTTTGGCCTAAGGGCGCTACCAGGGAAGTAACAAAGGAGTATTCAGCCCCAGTGTCAACCATGAAAGTTATTGTTCAGCCCACCACCTCATTTCAACCGTGGGTTCATGGGGGCCAAGAAACAAAGAGTCCGGTCCCCCTCAGTCCAATTCTACCCTGGCCAGATCAAGAGGGTTCTCACCTCGAGGTTCCTCCAGATATTGGCTGGGTTTTGAAGTCCCCATCCAATTCGGACATTCTTACAGTTTCCCTTACCTTTGCAGTATGCACACTGGTCCCTTGCTAAGGGGGCTATGGGCTTCCCCCCTTTTTGTGGTTGGGGTTTTCCCACCTTTGCAACATCTGTTCTTTGGTTCTGCTGTGAAAAAGGTGGCCTTCTTTTTTAGTCTTCACTTGTCTTTCAGCTGCAAATTTCTGTTCGTGAAAACTGTACTGACGACCTCTAACAGCTGAGTGATATTCATCTGGCAAAGCCCTCCAACTTCTGGAGCTTTCGTCGGATATCTGGGGCAGCCTGTACCACAAAAGAGGTATTTACCATCTGTTGAATTTCTGGTACCTCGGGGTCCAACGGGGCGTATACGTGGTACACTTCACATAATCTTTCATAGTAGTCTCCAGGAGACTCCCCAGGGTGCTGTGTGACTGATGATATTTTAGTCATGTTCATGGGATTGTTGACTCCAGCTCAGACTCCCTGACGGAAGGCTTCCAGGTATCATCAGACGTGGCCCTGTCCTCCTTCTGTGGTGAAGTCCCATGTTGGGTGTTCTTCAGGCATGCAGCTTGAGCCCAGACAGTAGGGTCATTGATTCCTGGAGATGTGTGATCTTCTAGGTACTGTCATGTTTCCGTCATTCTTATTTTTAATTAAACAAAGTATGGAGTAACTGTTGACAATCTTCCCAAGTCTGTCAGTAGGTCTGGAAGAGGGACTCCCTCAAGTCAACCATTGCTTGTGTCTTTTCGCAGTATGGTAGAGTGTTGTGTTTCCACCTGAGGAGGTCGGTTGTAGAGAAAGGTAGATAACCCATCATGGAATGGCTGGTCTGGACTGGTCCATCCTCACTCTGTCTTTCAGGCTCCCTTGTCTCCGTTATATGCGTTTGGAGAGTTTTAGATCTGGGTCTGGGGCGCATTCTGGCTGCTGGGCCATGTGGGGGTGGGTTATCTGGGTCTGAGAGGGGCGGGGAGATGGGCGCCACTGACTGCAGTGGCAAGTGCACTGACTCTGGCTGTGGCTGGAGAGACAGATGCAGGAGGAGTCTCAAGCTCAGGGGGAGGGGGGAGGGAGCTTGAAGGGTTATAAGGAGGTGGAAAGGCAATATCTTCCTCCATATCTCTTTGAAATATTAGAGGAGCAGTGGGTCACTTCTTTGGCTCCCTGGTGAGCCTCCAGATAAAATGGCTAAAACCTTTGCCTGGCTCTGTTTGCTAATGATGAATCACATTCAAGGCAGGAGATTTGGGGCAATTTCAAGCCAGATATCGATGTATGGAAATGGATCAGGATGGCCTGGGCTCCCAGTGACTATTATCCAAACCTGATGCACTATTTGAGCATCTAATGTCCCTTCTGGAGGCCATCCTACATTGAATATGGGCCATTCTAGTTCACAAAATTTCCTTAACTTCCTGGGTGTCATTGTCACCCCATGGTAACCTGAAAACCCCTTTTAACATTTTTTCATCATGACCTCAAAAATCGTAGGCTTACTCTGTTTTCATCCCATTATTAATTTCTTTCTCATATTTGGTGTCACAAAGACAGACAAAGTTAGGGTATACCGCCAGAAGAGAGGACTATTCAGATACTCCTGTGGTCGCATTCCTGAGGGAAAGTTTAGGTGAGGTTTGGCTATAGTGGAATCGGCCTCTGGGGATTGATCATGTCCCCCTTCGGCTCTTTTGGGTATCCCTGATTTCTTCGGGGCTCCAGCCTTACCAGTTCCATGGAACAGGACCTGCCCAAGACAGCGGAGTAGGAGGGTGCTGAAACTCAGGCAGAGCGTGCACTTTCTCCCTTGCGAGGCTTTGCTTTGCCACCACCTCGCCGTTCTCCCAAACCGGTGGCAACAAAGGGCCAGTGTGGTTGGGTTTCCTGGTCAGCAATCTAGTATGTTATGGAACCAGGCTCGAACACTGGAGGAAAAACCAAGTGGCACTCAGAGAGTTTGGTCAGAGAGTTTGGCTCACCAAAGGTCTGAGCGTGGAGTCTAGTGGGGAGGGTAATTTATAGTCGTGAGCTTCCATATCTGTGGGGGTTTTCGCACATGCACCAAACAAAGGAAGAAGAATCCAGAGGAGAGTTCTCTAAGCTAGAGACCAGAGTCTGTTTGAACCCCGTTGACCATCTTTGGAGTACTTTATTCATTTCTCCCACAAGAGTAGAGCTCTAAATATCACATAGTATATGCTCATTAAACCTATATTAAGTGAATGAGTTCTATTGCTTCTGTATCGGACATATAACAAGATTTTTGACAATCTATATGGTAAGAGTCCCAAGACTATCACATTATAGGGATTTCAAGGTTTTCTAGTCTTCACACAATATTAAGGTTTTGTTACAACCACCATAAGCTAACCCTACAGCCTCCCATCCTGGATCATATAATGTCCCTGTCTCCTCCTCATTCACAGTCTTTTGCAACTGAGTGCAGACAATTCCATGATGTGGTCTTGGTTCAGAAAGCCAAATTGCTCAGTTTTTCTCAGTCAGACAGAATTAAATCTGACTGTGAACGTCTGCCAGTAATGTTGCAATAGAGATGAAGAAGATCAATTCAAGTTGACTCCCTGAGCTGATCCCTATAATCTCTTTAGGGCATGAGTACAGTTAAATAGAAATGCTGCTCTCAGAAATATGTCTACTGCTTAGCCAAGGAACAAAAATCAAGCATTAAAAAAGGAAGCCGTTTCCCTGCAGAACACCTTAATCAGGGAGAGTGAGTGAGTGGTGCAAAGTGGGTGACTACTTCTCTAGGGCCTTAATTATTGCAGAGACACAGTTCAACCTATGGAGGTGTATAACAGAAAGATGAAACCTGAGAGCTGCCATTGTTGGGTAACAATGTTCTCTAACTGTGCCTTAGGCAATGACATGATAATCCAAGGGAGACAAGCACTAATTATAAGTGGCATAGAAGTGCACAATTTCTACATGCTTCAACACCTCTTGATAAAAATTAATCCTGTCTGCTCTTTGCACATGAACATTCCGTTGTTGGTCATTTTCCCCATAACAGAAATGGTCCCCTGTGTTTCCGTGGGCTTGTAAACTTAGCCTTCCTGAATAGGGTTGGAGACATCAAAAGGGTATCTCTTGGTACCTGTTGTTTCATTTTGTTCGATAGTTATGGACCTACCCCTATAAAGCATTCAGAATTTTCTTAGTATGTCTTAAGACTGAATTGGAAGCCCGTTTTCTATATTCAATTCAACTTAACAAAGAGCGTATTACATGTCAGACATTGTGAAACATATAACTGAAGGAATATTACTTCCCAAAGATTGACCCTCAAAATCAGTACACCTTACTAATGATGCCTTGTTTTTTGGAAGGTCATGAAGGTGTGGATCAAGGTAAGAATGGATTAAAATTAAATAGAACCAATAAGAAAATATAAAAGTACATTTACACTTAGTAAGGATAACCAGTAATTCATGAAATGTTGTTTATTTCATTTATTTATATGTATGTGTATGCTTATACTGGGTTGTGGTGAAAT
Organism: Neofelis nebulosa; assembly: GCF_028018385.1. Taxonomy (NCBI): domain Eukaryota; kingdom Metazoa; phylum Chordata; class Mammalia; order Carnivora; family Felidae; genus Neofelis; species Neofelis nebulosa. Next base: position 3,160,181 of record NC_080801.1, read on the forward strand.
ATGTGTTCCTTACAGTAGGTTGGGGATAAAATATTTGAGAGACGCTGTGCTAATGCACCTTATCAGGCTGCCTGGTGCCTCTGTAGTTTGGGTTCTTGATAGGGCTTAGGTTCATCCGCTTCATGTGCTTGCATGAAATTTGGAAGATACGATGGCTAATTTTATGTGTCAACTTGACTGGGCCACAGAGGTCCAGATGCTTGGTCAAACATTTTTCTGGTGTTTTGTGATGGGGAATACTTGAGTCTGTACAGTGAGTAAAACAGATTATTTTTGTAATGTGAGTGCGCCTTATCTAATCAATTGAAGGGCTGAATAGAATAAGGATGATTCTCCCATGGATACTAGGGAATTGCTCTTGCCTGCCTGAAGGTCTTTAAACTGGGACATTGGCCTCTTCCCCAGATTCAAACTGAAACAGCAGCTCTACCTGAGATTCAAGCCTGCCAGCCATTGGACAAGAACTATGCCATCGGATCTCGTGTGTTTCCAGCTAGCCAACTCATCCTGCAGATCTTGGGACTTGTCACCGTCCACATTTATGGGAGCCAATTTCTTATAATAAATTAATAAATAAATAAATAAATAAATAAATAAATAAATAAATAAATAAATAAATAATAAATACATAAATACAAAAACATAAATGTATACTTATTTAATAAATTCATATTCCTATGAATATATAAATATAAATATATAAATAAATAAAAATATATAAATATATTATATACTATATGTTATATATATATATGAGAAAGAGAATTTTTCTCTGTTGAATCTTACTAATTCAGAAGGTGAAAACTATTATCTATTGGTTCTACAGCTGTTTTTTTTTTTACAAACAGAATGTGGTAGACATTATTCTAAAAGAAAAAAAATAGCACCCATAGCAAGACATTTCCTGTGCACAGAGAACAACATGACGATCCCGACAGACCAATGAGAGACACGTGTGGTTCAGAGACATGGAAGTCAGAAGACTCCTGAATTGCTGAGGGTGTCCTCTCTCGAGGGACAGCACTCTGGAGCCCACACACGCTGATGTTGGGGTGGAAGAGGCCGCTGGGCAGCAGATACAGTTGTGCAGCCGGTTTAGCAGCTCCTAACCCATTTATTCCCAGAGTTCTCTTCATTTTTGAATCGTTCTGTTGGGCCTTTGACCACACCTGTCAAATAAAAAATTTCCTCAAATTGAATATATGAACATTTAAGAGCAGTCACGTGTTCAGCGCCCAAATATTTTATGATTTCCGTTAGGAGTTTATTCTGTCTGTGGACGGTGAAGAAACAAATGTCTTTTTTTTTTTCTTTTTTCCCCACATAAGTAAGTAGATGTGCAAGGCAGAATGCTAGGTACCTGTCAAGGGTAATAGGACATTCAGGAGTGTAAATAAGATTTCTGTCATCAAAAAAAGGAAAAAAAAAGATTATTTGATGAATTAAGATAAGCTTAAAAGATTGATGAACTAAGATAAGCTAAAAAGCTCTAACTGACACTATGATAAAGCTCATCTTTAAAGCTTGCTTTGTGTACTGATATTATTCCTTTTTTCTTGAAATCTAAAGAAGCTTTTCTCTTTGGCTCTTAATATGAAATGAAAAGACATTTTCCCCTTATATGTTCTTCTGCCGTTTTTAGGCTGAGCTTTTACAAAAGGCTTTTATGTATTCATTGCTTTTTATCTTCATCCTTTGTCCAAAACAAGCCTTGAGATTGGGAACGATGTGGACTATTTCTAACCCAAGCTCAGAGGACTTAACTTCTCATAAAACCCCTCAACTGAGGAGGCACTGAACTCATATCATGGAGTTCCTTGTGCAGCCCATGGGCAGGATTCCACTGAAGTAATTGATAGCATCGTGGAGACCCTGTCTCTGGAAGGAACTAACAATAAATAAGGATTTGACCTTATAGGCTGATTTTCCTAGAAATCTAGGAATCAAGAGGGACAGAAGTGGGATGATGGGAGAGGGACACTGGAGATGTGCTGAATACACAGGTTCACTTGAAGCCAACTGAGCAGAGGAAGGTTCTGCCCTGGAGGAGCTTGGCTCAGCAGGTGTCAGCTCCCAATTGTTATGGACTTAGTGAAAATACACTCATGAGAGCCTACGTGAAGGATGCCTCCAGAACTCTAAGAGGATTCATTCCTTTCTTATGTCTTTTTTTATGGAAAGTGTCTTGGGGGTGCTTACTTCACCTTTGTGTGTCCACAGTTCTTCTTCCCACTAGTTGTGTTGCCATGAACCTCCTTACATAGCCGTTGCTGCCCTCCTAGACCATGTGTTCCTCATGGGCAGGGCTCACCTTAGCCATCCGTGTGTCGTTACTACAGTGCCAGCCATGTGCAAAGGACCCTGTACATACTGAATGAATGCAATGTGTTTATGGGGTTTCAGTTCCCAATTTTTACAGAAGAACTAGCTGTCTCACTTCAATTTTATGTGTAACAGCAGCAGTCTATACTGGGGATTCTCTCCACATTCTCTCTTTTTACAAACACCTGTATAATCAACTTTTGATGAACTCTTACCCTTTTGTGATCAGATGAATTGGCTGGAACCTTTGCCATTTCTTACGATCCTTTTTGCAACCCAATACCACTTCAATTCCCTATCCTACAGTAAATTCTTGCTTAGCAAGAAGCACTATAGTTCAGTGACTAAGAGGGTGGCCCCTGGAGCCAGGCTGCCTGGGATCTAAACTCCTATTTTGCTCTATTTCTAGCAGCAGACCTTTGGACTACTTACTTTTTCTCTTTGTTACTCAGTTTTCTCAGCTGTAAAATCAGGCACAACCTAGTACCTTCACCACAGAGCTCTGAAATGAATTCAGTGAGGTAACAAAGGTAAAACACTTAGAATAATGCATGGAACCCCCTTAACTGCGAGTCAGTAAACACTCGCCTTTATTAGTGATGTAACTACGTTTTTGACAAAGTCGCCGCTTGCTTACTGAAAACCTCCACGTTGGCTGTGTTGAATGTACAGAACAGGTGAACTATGGAAGGCACCATGTCAGAGTCAGCCTTACTTGGTAGAATGAGGTCCAATTCCCTGATGCTGGTGATTGCAAGAGGATACTCAAGGGCACAGAGAGGCACAGAGAGGCACAAGGCCCTCAGTACAAACCCATACCAAGATGATCAGAAAGCCATAGGAAAACAGAGGGAACAAACTAATTTTACTTTTGTTCCCACCATACACCAGTACAGTTCTCTGCAATTCACACATGTTCCCCTCTCAAGCAAACATAACAGGCCTGTGGGAAAGGTATTATTATTCCCATTTAACACGCAACTAGACTAATGCTTAGAAAGGTTAAATAACTTGCCAAATATCACATCTATGTGGCAGAGCTAGGATTTGAACCAGCACCGGTCACATCCCACTGCCTCTGCCAAACTTTAGAAACATCTTTGGAAGAAGTGAAATACGTTAATCACAATCATGCGCTGAATAACATAGGACTGGGTACTATAGGCCCAAGCAATCCCAAGGCGGGAAAAATATTAATTCCCGAAGGCTATTTTGCTTATTGTTATATTTCTCAGAGCGCACAGCGTAAGTGTTCGCTCTTTGTGAAATGAGTGAGTTTATGAGGGAATGGATGAAGTGTGAATACCTATGCTCATACGATTACACCGTGTAGTTTGGTTGAGGATCTCGGGACACTCTGCCTTACGTCTTCACTCAGCAGAGTAACGGGAACGTTAGAGCTGTCATAGCAGGTGAAAGAGAAGGTTACTTATCATACCACTTTTCCCAAATTACTCGTAGGCCAGTTTAAAAAGCAGCACACAAACATAAGACAGTGAGAGGGAGCCAGGAAAGCTCAGAGAGAGCGAGAGAGAGAATCCCAAGCAGGTTCTACACTGTCCGCACAAAGCCTGATGCAGAACTGGAGCTCACAAACCATGAGATCATGACCTGAGTCAAAAGCAATACAGTCACATGCCTAACTGACTGAGCCATCCAGGTGCTCTCACCTTTGTTAAGATTGAAATTCCCAGGTTTTTACGTAGATAAATGACAGTTCTTACAAACAACAACAAAACAGATTAGAAGGATGGTTCAAAACCAAGGATTGCAAGATTGCAGTAAGGACAAAATATGTGGGAATAATCGGAGTGGGTGGGAGGAAGAAAGGGCCAGGGGGTAGATAGAGGGTCTGTAAATGGAAGCTGACATTCTAGCAAAGGTGGAGCCTTGTTACTTCCACTCTTTAACTCCAGAACTTGTTGTCCCCAGCATGTGGTGTCCACTTACCATGTGCTTCAGAGCTGGAGGATGGATAAGCTGCCCATTGTAATGAGGGGAAAATATTCCACCCACAGAATTCACTAATTGGCCTGTTCTATAATGTTTACCCTCTTACTGGCATTGCTAAAAGCACCTACTTTCTCTATACCACCATAGAACAGGTGGATTTTCCCTTGTCAGACTTTGCTCGCTTGCTTGTCAGTTTATTGGTCCACCTGTGGCTTTATTCACCACTCACTGAAAACTGACTGAGGGACTCTGTGTGCCAGGCTCTGTTCTCGAGGTATACCCCTGCCTCCTGGTGTTTTCCTACTGACTCATTGGCCTGCGAGGGCTGAGACCTTTTGGAACTTTGTTGTGTTTTGCTGCAGAATCAAATACTAGCTAGGTTTCTCAAGTAGTTATAGAATGGGCTTTGACAGCAAGGTGGGGTGGGGGTCAGGGACACCTGGCAGGAGGGAGGAAACTGCACAGGCAGGAGAGTGGGACTGACAGAGGCTGTTTTCCTCCATTTTGTTCTGGGCAGACCTTAGTGAGGATGTCTAGTCCTGAATACCGGTGAAGTTTATGTACTGGCCATGGAATTGGGCGGGCACCTTAGAGAGATTCCTAACAGTCTGGAGGAAGTGTGTGTGTGTGTGTGTGTGTGTGTGTGTGTGTGTGTGTGTGTGTGTGTGTGTGTGTGTCAAAGAGAGAGAGAGAGTGAGAGAGAAAGAGAGAGAGAGAGAGAGAGAGAGAGAGAGAGAGAGAGAGAGAGAGAGAGAGAGAGAGAGAGGGAGGGAGAGAGAGATGGAGAGAGAGAAGTCCCAGTAAGGGAATGTGATATTTATTTGGATTGCCTGTTCAATTCATTTTCAAAGCATTCAAATCAAAGTGAATTTTTCTTAACACTAAAAGTATGTACTGAGGTTAATCCTAATAACATTAGTCAGAAAATAAGATCTAGAATTTGATGTCCATCAATTTGTAAATAAATCCTTCTGGGCAGTGGGGTCAACATGGTGGAGAAGTAGGGGGATCTGTACATCACATGTCTCTCAAACAAAGTGCTGAAGCCAAAGTATTTTGAACCCCAAAAGTCTGCGAGGAAAACAGACTGAATACCTCCCTGAAGGAAATGAGACAACTTGAGAAATGACAGGTGGTTCATTGTGAATTTGGGTGCATAAATTGGGCCAAGTAGGAATGGAGGGAAGAGATCCCCTTCTGCAGAGAGACAAAAGTAAGAGAAAGAGTGGCTCCGGAAGTGTAGGGCTGTATGTGGATAAGAGGAAAACCTCGGACTGGGACTGAGAGGGATCTTATCTCTAACTGTGGGCTTTCTTGGGTCTGGGGCCAGGCTCCCTGTTTGCGCACCTGGAGAGGAGAGGAGCCAGCATTGGCTTCAGGGGTTGATCAGGGGCACAGTCCACAGAAGGAGACAGTAGCCCCAACCTGGAGGCCTGTGCAATAGAACAAAGCCTGCCTGCATCCACCACTCCCCGGATCAGTGGCTGGGTCTAGGGTGCAGTCTGCAGTAGGAGAAAGTGGCCCCCTCCCTGGGGGCGTCGCTGTGGGACAGAAGATTGTCTGCCTGCCTCCACCATGCCCAAGCTCAGCAGTGAGGTCAGCAGCACAGTCCATGGCAGGAAAAGGCGGGGCTTCCTGAAGCACAGCAGCACAAAGATAGCCAGGAAGACTTTTGGAGCAGCACAGAGAGGCACTTCCCCAGTGCCAGAGCACACGGAACGGGTCTGTGAATCCTAGACAAGCGCTATGCCAAAGGAGTCAGCGGAGCAAGAAGGACAACACTGCGTTTGCCTTCGGCACAATGAGGACAACTGGAACGGAGTACACCAGGTCATGGAGAAGGGGCTGGGCATCACCATTTCACCACCACCACCACCACCACCACCACCACCACCACCACCACCACCACCACCAAGGCGGGGCCTCTGGGATCAGTCCGAGGGTGCATAGTGGAGGTGGGACCAGCCTACCCCAAACCACGCCCCTCTGTGCTGGGTACCTGCTTATCTGATGGAGCTGGATAGGCACTGTGGAACCAGGCAGCTCCATCATCCAGACCAGTGATGCTGTATAGACTGGATTAATTCCGGGACAACTCTTGTTATTTAGACATATTCTCCCTTCCTATCTCATCCCTCTCTTAGGTTGATAACTCTGCTCGTTGGTTCGTTCAAGCGGACATTTATAATCCATTCCCTTGATGCATTTCCTACCTATACTTGTATACTTTCCTTTCTCTCTCTCTGGAACGATCAAGCCATCTAGTTTCTCTGTCTGGGTAAACTTATCTTCCTTTTGTTCCCACCCCTCCTTCCTTATTTTCCTTTCTCTCTCTCTGCATTAAGCCATTTAGCCTCCCAACCTGGTCAATATAAATATTTTTTTTTTTTCCTTTTCCCCACTGCTGTCATTTCCCTCTTTATATGTGTTCTTCCAACAGCAACGCCTCTACCTTGTTCTTTACTTGTAGCTGGTGTTTCTGGTTTGTTTGTTTTGTTTTCTTTTTGATTTCAGACTGTTTTTCTGTGTGTGTGAGCGTGTGTGTGTCCATTTATTACTTTTAGTTGCACGTTTCCTTCCATGTCTCTGTTTCCTGTTTGTTGGTTTGTTTGTTTTCCTTTCCAGGGCTACTTCAAGGAACAAATAAAAGCACACCTTGTGGAGGGTCAAAAACATCATGACGAGTAGAGAACTCAAAGAGCCAATGCCACAACAACAGAGAGCAAGTAACACTCTCCAGGAAACACTACCTGCAGGGCTAGAACATGCACAGGGCGTGACCCCCATTTCATATAGCAATTCTTGCAGGTGCAGAGCAAATAACAAGCTTGTAAACCTCATAAGAGAGAGAAAACTAGCCAAAATAATGAAACAGAAGCATTCCCCTCAAAAGAAGTTCCGGGAAGAAGTGGACAGCTAACGACGTGACCAAAACAGTTGTAAGCTACATATCAGAATTTAGCATAACAGTCAAAGGATGAATCGTTGGGATTGGCAAAGGCATAGCAGACAGCATGGGATCAATTATTGCAGAGATCAAGGAAATAAAAAGTAGTCATGATAAATTCAATTGGTATAAATGAGGTGCCATTTAAAATGGAGGCAGCCACAGCGTGGATTGAAGAGACAGAGGGGAGAGTAAATGAATTAGAAGATAAAAATATGGGGAAAAGGACGTGAGAAAAAGATAGAGAAAAAATTGAGGATCGAGAGGGGAGAATAAGAGAACTAAGTGATGCAATCAAATGGAACAATATCCATAGCACAGGATTTCCAGAAGAGAGCAAAAAGGGGTGCGAAGATGACCTTGAACAAATCATAGCTGAGAACTTCCACAATCTGGGGAAGGAAACCGACATTGAAACAAAACGGGCACAGAGAACTCCCTTCAGATGTAACCTGAGTTGATCTTCTGGACAACATATAATAGTGAAACTGGCAAAATACAAGCATGAAGAGAGAATTCTGAAAGCAGCTGGGGATGAAAGGATGTTAATGTACAAAGGTAGAAGTATTGGGATAGGAGCAGACCCATCTACTGAAATCAGACAAGCCATAAAGGAATAGGGGAATCTTCAATGTGATGAATAGGAAAAATATGCAACCAAGAATCCTTTATCCAACCAGCCTGCCATTCAGAATCGAAGGAGAGGTAAAGGTCTTCCCAAACAAACCAAAAATGAAGGAATTCATCACCGCTAAACCATCCCTGCAAGAGATCCTAAGAGGGATTCTATGAGGGAAATGTCGCAAGTATCACAAAGTGCCACAGACACCAGTACAAGCATGAAAAGTACAGACATCACAGTGCCTCAGAACCATAGCTTTCCATAATAACACTGCATGGAAGTGGAATAAATGCTCCAACCAAAAGACTTAGGGTATCAGAATGGATAATACAAAGCAAGACCCATCTATTTGCTGTCTTACAAGAGACTCCTTTCAGACCTGAGGACACCTTACTATTGAAAGTGGGGGGATGGAGAGCTACCTTTCATGCTACTCGGAGTCAAAAGGAAGCTGTATTAGCCATACTTATATCAGACAAACTTGACCTTAAATTAAAGTGTGTAGCAAGAGATGTTTAAGGGCATTATTAAATAATTACAGTGTCTGTCCATCAGGAGGAGCTAACAATTATAATGAGTATGCAGTAAATTCGGAAGCACACAAAGATTTAAAACATTTAATCACAAACATTAACAATCTCCTTGATAAGAATGTGGTGATTGCAGGGGGCTTTAATACTCAACTTACAACAATGGACAGAAAATCTAGACAGAATCAGGAAAGAAACAATGGTCCTGAATGATACATTGGACCAGAAGGACGTGACAGGTATTTTAGAACTCTACATCCCAAAGCAGCAGAGCATACTTTCTTCTGGAGTGCACGTGGAACATTCTCCAGGAGAGACCACATACTGGGTCAGGAAAAGCCTTCAATAAATATAACAGAATTGAGATGACACCGTGCACACTTTCAGGTCACAATGTTTTGAACTTGAAATAAACTACAGGAAAAAGTCTGCTAAACCTCTAAAAGCATACAGGTTAAAAAACATCTTACTAAAGAATGAATCAGTCAACCAGACAGAGAAGAAATTAAAAGACATAAGGAAACAAATAAAAACGAAAATACAACAATCAAAACTTTTTGAAAGAAAATTTACTTAAAAAGATGGTAAAAGGGTTACTGAAGTTGAGTTTTGCATACTTGAGACAGCATGTAATGCACTAAGGAGTCAGAGTGCTTGGGGTAACGGCCATTTCCATAACTTTCTTAGTTCTGTGACCTTGAGCATTTATAACATCTCCTTCAGCCTCAATTCCTTCTTCTGTACACAGGGTCAATTGAGATGCTTTATCAGGTAACGTGCTTGCCACAGGGAAGTGATTGGTAGCTGTAAGTTCATTGCTTTGCCCCTGGTATTCCCAGGACTCCTGCCAGGGAGCCTGGAGGCCTTTGTGCTGGCCTGAATCTGCAGCATTTTCAGGAAAATTGTTCACTTTGTGATTAAGTCTTCCCCTTTCACTGAGCCCTTGATTCACCCCGTGGGTTCTGGCATCTGCTGCCCTGTGTGGGTTCCCTCCTCCTTTTTAACACCCTTACTTGGTTTTGTGTGATACAGTGATCACACCACCTGAGCATCAGTTATTCGCAATAAGCGTGACTCCTCTGAGTATCTATGGTATTCTGATTATTCCCACATAGAGCTAGTTTCTGCAGCTCTGATTATCTGCTAAATTATACCAATGCATATTTTAGAAGATTCTTCTGTTGTTGTTGTTGTTGCTGCTGCTACTGCTGTTGTTGTTGTTGTTATTGCTGCTGCTGTTTTTGTTGTTTTTGTTGCTTAGAAATCATTTGCTTCAGGTTCATCTAGTCTATCCAGTAACACCTGCAATAACATTGAGATAAACCTCGGTTTTACCTGTTTTCACTTTTTAATGCCAGTGGATTTTGTTTTTGGTTTTCTTTTTCAGGCTCCCTTTGGGAAGTTCTATTTCTTCCATCTCTCGCTCATGTTTCCTAAATAGACAATGGATTGTTTGCTAGTTGCTGTCTCTGGGACGTTGTTGCTGTTTGCCAGGTGTTAGTATTGGCATGTCAGGCCTGGGGTGTTCATTCTTTCACGGATTTTTGTTCCAGGTCTTCATGACAAAGGCAACAGAATGAAGAAGGTACTGAGTTGAAGCAGTTAGAAATTCACTTCAACTAGGACTGCCGGAGGAAGTGGGCACTGCCTTTAGAGCAGGAGACACAGAAATGAACCACAAGTGAGCAAAATGAGTTGGGTATAAGAAAGAAAAATAATTCCAGCACGATAGTCAAGTTTTCTTTGCTTTTATTTGAACTATGGGATAAAAGTGTAACGTACTACAAACCCTTACGATCTGGGCAGCTTATTTTTATTTTAATGTTGGTTGGTTGGTTGGTTGGTTGGTTGGTTGGTTGGTTGGTTGGTTGTGTGGGTGGGTGGGTGGGTGGGTGGTTGATTTGCAGTGTGTGTGAGGAAGGGGAGGGGATGAGAGAGGGGGAAGAGAAAATGCCAAGCAGGCTCTGTGCAGAGTGTGACCTGGGGCTTGAAACCACAAATGGCGAAATCATGACCTGAACTGAAACTAAGATTAGGTCACTCAACTAACTGAGCCACTAGGCTCCCCTTGGCTGCTTATTGTATTTGCACATTGGGCCCTCATGTTAGAAATACCATAGGGAGTGGTGTACATGCATGATCTAAGGAAGGTGTAGCTATTTAGATCTGGCTTATTTTCTTTCCTTATAACACTTTATTCAGGAGTAATGTTTCATAAGTTTATTAGAAAGACAGAGTGAAGATTGTAATTGGGAGGAAATCAGGTAAGGAGTCATTGCAGTTGACCAGGAGAGGTGACCATGACAGGAATAAGTGTGGACGCAGGAAATGAAGACATGAGGACAGATGTGGTATTTTTTTGAAAATGCTTTTTGTTGTGTAATTAACATTATATAAAATAACTCTTTTGGTGCATAGTGCTTTGAGTTTTAAAGATTGTATATACTCATGTAAATGTCACCCCAGTGATAATACAGAAGAGTTCTGTTCCTGGGGCACATAGGTGGCTTAGTCACTTAAGCATCCCACTCTTGATTTCGGCTAAGGTCATGATCTCACTGTTCTTGAGTTTGAGCCCCTGCTCACGACATTCCTGGAGCCTACTTGGGATTATCCCTCTCTACCTCTTTTTCTGTGCCTCCCCCACTCTCACTCTCTGTCTTCCCTCCCAAAAAAATTAGACACAAAGAGAACAATTCCATCAGCTCCCAGAATTCCCTCATGTTGAATCACACTCACCCCACCCCTGAGGCCTGGCAACCATCTATCTCCAACTTTAATATCATATAAATGGATCCTTATTGTAGGTAACTTTATGAGACTGGTTTCTTTCATTCAACATCATGCCTTTACAATACGTCTGTTTCTTAGTGTTTCCCTGTACGGATATACCAGGGTTTGTTTAACCATTCATTTCCTGAAGGAAATTTGTGTTTTTCCATTTTTGTCAGTTATGATTAGAGTTGCTGTAAACATTTGTGTGCATGTTTTTTTGTTTTTGTTTTATAAACATAAGTTTTCACTTCTCTAGAGCAAATGTCCAGGAGTCAGATTTATGGGTCACATGCAAGTATTAGGTATTGTCTTTAAAAAATATATATATTTCATGGGCTCCTGGTTAGCTCAGTAGATTGAGTAGCTGACTTCAGCTCGGGTCATGATCTCATGGTTTGTGAGTTCAAGCCCCATGTTTGGCTCTATGCTGACAACTCGGAACCTGGAGCCTGCTTTGGATTCTGTATCTCCTCTCTCTCTGCCCCTCCCTGCTCACACTCTGCTCTCTTCGTACCTCAAAAATAAGTAAAGATTAAAAAAAAAACATTTTCAATATGTGTATAGCAGTATCTCAGGGCAGTTTGAATGTGTTTCCCTGAAGCCTAGTGTTGTGGAGCATCGTTTTGTGTACTTCAATATATGATATTCTGGACACAATACCTTTGCTGGATATATGATTTCGGAATATTTTCTCCAAGTCCATAGATTGTCTTTTTGTTCTTTTAACAGAGTCTTTTACCAAGCAAAAGTTTTAGTACTAATGAAGAGCAATTTAGAGTTTTTTTTCTTTTATATGAATCCAATTTATACACCTTATAACTTCAGATGTAATTTGTACTCCTTGTTCATATATTTGCTATTCTATACCAGCATCAGAATGTTTTCAGTTTGTTGCTATTGGTTGCACAAGTTGTATACTGCACAGTTCTAGGAGGCATGATTTATATGAGCTATAGTGCGAATGGTAACCCTCAAATCTGTAAAATGTACAACTTGTACTCATATGTATTATCTCCTGGAGGGTCTTTTCTACTGTACAGATTGCAGTCATTGCTGTGGTTCTGTTTTACTTTCCTTGTCATTAATTTATCATGCGGAGTGTATACTGAAGCCAAATTTAAGAAGCTCCTGTTTGTGAGCTATCTAAAGGTAATTTATTTTCACTGATTCGCAACTAGCTGGGGCCTATCCTTGGGGTACAGCAACATCTGGCTTTCAAGCTTGTTCCCTTACTTTAATCTGTTAATTTGCATTCATGGAAACTGGAAACTCTCTTCAGCCAGCCAGTGTTAGCTAGATACCCGTGATTTTAAAATTCACCTCTAAACAAATGACTAAAACTTTAATATTTGTAGAATCATCGGGATTTGAAAAAAAAGGAACAATATAAAACAGCTGGAAGAAATCAACAGAATATAATATAAAAACAAATATATCATTTGCAGGGAATACTTTGGCTCCATGCAATTCTCTATTTACTCTGAGTAGCTCTAAGTTGGTGTATGACGTCCCTCTGACAATATGAATGTACATTCAGTGTTACAAGATGTTTGTTTTGTCAATACTTAGTTCCTCTAAAGATGGAATCACAAATTATTAACTGATCAACAGTTAGTGTTGTAGCAGAATCAGGAACAATTCAACAGAACAGGCCTGTTCTGGGTGTGTTCTTACAAAATTATATAATTATGTCCATTATTACTACAGGTGTCTTACCTACCTGGCCTCTTCATAATCAGCTACAGTAGCATTTCAGAAAGCATCCCATTCTTCCCCACTGAAATGATGAAACTTTTTTTTTAATTATGTGTCTACATTTATTTATTTTTGAGAAACAGAGTGAGACAAAGTGTGAGTGGGGGAGAGGCAGAGAGAGAAGGAGACAGAATACGAAGCAGGCTCCAGTCTCTGAGCAAGTGGTCAGCACAGAGCCTGATGCAGGGCTCAAACCCATGAACTGTGAGACCATGACCTGAGCTGAAGTCAGACATTCAACCGACTGAGCCACCCAGGCGCCCCATGAAATGGTGAAACTTTTATGATGCTACTTGTAGGCTTTCTTGGTGGGGATTTATTTTTGTTTGTTTTATAAAAGTCCTTTATCAAGTTGATGAAGTCTCCCTGGACTCAGTTTGCGGAGAGAATGTTTTACTTATTATGAATGGAGGTAACAAATGCCTTGTCTGCATCTGTTTTTAAGACCATCTGATCATTATCCTGTCTTTCTTCTTTAGCCTATTGTTGTGATGGGTTAAACTAATTGATTTTTGAATATTGAACCAGTCTCCCATACTGGTACTAAATCCCTCTTGGTTATGGATGTATAATTCTTTTTACACATTGTTGGATTTGATTTGCTAACATGTATTGGGTATTTTGTGTCTATGAAAATGCAAGACACTGGTCTCCAGTTTTCCTTTCTTATAATGCCTTTACCTTGTTTTGTCAATGCTGGCCTCCTAGAATGAGGAAGTTTTCCCTCTGTTTTTATTTTCGGGAAGAGATTATAGGACATTAGCATCATTTTTTCCTGTAAATAAATGTTTGCTAGAATTCTTCCGTGAAACTATGTGGGCCTGATGCTTTCTTTTGAGAAGGTTATTTGTCCTTGACTCTATTTACTTAATAAATATAGGCCTATCCAGATAATCTATGTTTCCTTATGTGGGTTTTAGTAGTGTGTGTCTGTTATTTGTTTTCTATATTTTTCTAAAATGTTTTCATTTATTTCTGAGAGAGAGCTGTAGAGTGGGAGGTGGGAAGGGGCAGAGAGAGAGGGAGACGCAGAATCTGAAGCAGGCCCCAGGCTCTGAGATGTTAGCACAGAGCCTGACACAGGGCTCAAACCCACGGGCCAGGAGATTATGACCTGAGCTGAAGTGAAACATTTACTGACTGAGTCACCCAGGTGCCCCATCGTGTGCATCTTTTAAATAATTGATCTGTTTCATATAAGTTATGAAATTTGGGGGCATAGAGTCATTCGTAATATTTTACGTTATCCTCTTGATGTTCATGGAATCGGTAGCGGTTATGTCTCTTTCATTTTTGATATTAGCCATTTGTGCCTACTTTTTTTCCTTGGATAGCCTAGTTAGGGGTTCATTGCCTTTATTGATATTTTCAAAGAACCATCTTTTGATTTCTCTATTGATTATCTCCAGTATTTTACTATCTTTTATTTTATTGATATCTGTTCTTCTTATTATTTTTTAAGTATTATTATTTCTTTTCTCCTACTTCAGCCTTCAACTGTACCTCCTCCCCTATTTTCCTAAGGTGGAAGTTTAGGCTACTAATTTTAGGTCTTTCTCCTTTTCGATTTTGTTACATTTATTTACTTACTTTGAGAGAGAGAGAGAGAGAGAGAGAGAGAGAGAGAGAGAGAGAGAGAGAGAGAGAGAGAAGCATGTACGTGAGCAGGGGCATGGCAGACAGAGGGAGAGAGAGAATCCCAAGCAGGAACCCAATACAGGGGATTGATCTCATGAGCATGATAGCATGACCTGAGTGGAAACTAAGAGTTGCATGCTAAAACGACTGAGCACCCAGATGCCCGAAGATCTTTCTACTTTTCTAATAAATGCATTCAGTGCTGTTCGATTTACTGGAAGCCATGTCTTCAGTGCCCCCCACACCCCGCCCTGCACATTTTGGTAGGTTGTATTTAATTTTCATTGAGTCCAAACTACTTTGAAATTTCTCTCAAGATTCCTTCTTTGATGTGTTATTTAGAAGTATGTTCTTTAATCTCTAAATATTTGGGGGTTTTCCTGCTATCTTTTTATTATTGCTTTCCATCCAGTTCAATTCCAGTGTGGCCTGACAGCATACTTTGTATGGTTTCTGGTCTTTGAAATTTGGTAGGATGTGTTTTATGGCCCAGAACATGTTCTGACTTGGTGCATGTTCTGTGTGAACTTGAGAAACATGTTTATTCAACTACTGTTGGATAAAATATTCCATATGTACCAGTTAGATCTAGGTGATTACTGCTACTGCTTAGTCCAGCTGTAGCCTTACCTATATCCTTCTAGACCTGTCAGTCACTGACAGAAAGGTGTTGAAGTCTCCACTATAATAATGCATTTTTCCTTTCTCCTTGAAATTCTAAAAGTTTTTCCATCATGTATTTTCATTCTCTGTTGTTAGATATAGAAAATTAGAGATTGTTATGTTTTCTTACAGAACTGACCCTTTTATCTCTCTATATAATCTCTTTATATAATGACACTCTTTATCTCTCTAGAGTTTCCTTGTTTGGAAGTTTGCTTTGTCTGGAATTAATGCAATTACTCCAACTCTCTTTTGATAAGCATTAGCATGATAAATCTTTCTTCATCCTTTTACTTTTAATCTATCTGTATCTTTATATCTCATGTGAATTTCTTATAGACAATATAGAGTCGCATCTTGTTTTTGGA
The DNA here is from genome assembly GCF_028018385.1 of Neofelis nebulosa. NCBI lineage: Eukaryota > Metazoa > Chordata > Mammalia > Carnivora > Felidae > Neofelis > Neofelis nebulosa. The sequence goes on from NC_080801.1 coordinate 3,175,754, forward strand.
TCTCCTGTGAGAATCTCTGAGCTTTAATTGGTATATTTAGACTATTCACATTTGATGTGAGTATTGATATAGTTGGAAGAATATCTACCATGTTTGTAACTGTTTTCTATTCACTGCATTTATACTTTGCTTCCTTTCTATCTTCACCTTTTTCTGCCTTCTGGATTTTAATGCAGCAGTTGGTATATTCCATGTTCTTCTTTCTCTTAGCATATTCATTATACTTTTTTATTTTAAAAAGTTGGAGTGGTTTCCCCTTTATTTGCATTTGCATTACTCATTTATAACTCGTCAAATTCCTCTTTCAAATCACACTGTATCACTTCACAGGTAGTGCAGTTACCTTATAAAAGCTTTCTCAATTCCTCCATCCCATGCCTTCTAATATTGACGTCATCTACCTCCTTCTCCATATCCTATGATCACCAAGTATATTGCTGCTGTTATCACTTTAAACAAATTGTTATCTATCAGATAAGTTGGGAATGAGAAAAATAAAATACTTTATCTTACCTTCCCTTATTCCTACTCTAATCCTCTTCTTTTTTTGAACATAGATCTGAGTTCCTTATCTATAACCTATATCCATATTCCTTTTTCTAAAGACCTTTCTCTTGAGAGAGACAGGGGGCACAAATGAGCAAGGGGCATAGAGAGAATCCCACGACAGGCAGAGAGAGAGGGAGAGATAATGGGATCTCACTCAAAGCATGGCTCATGCTCACTTGCAGTGGGGCTGGAGCTCACTTGATGTGGCACTTGAACTCACAAACTGTGGGACTTGAACTCATGAATGGTGAGATCATGACCTGAGCTAAACTCAGGTATTTAACCACTGAGGTATCCTGGAAGGAACTTTTTTTTTTATTTCTTGCAAGGCAGATCTACTAGTGATAAAGTCCTTCCTTTTTGGTTTCACAACGTATTACTTGTTTTTGGGTTGTTGTTGTTTTTCTTGTTGTTGTTCTTGTTGTTTACAAAGGTGAGGGATTCTAAAATTCAGATGCTTTTGGGAAGAGTAACACACTCCATGCCTAACATCTTTTCTAATGTTTATTTATTTATGTTGAGGGAGAAAGGGGCAGAGGGGGGGGGGGAGAGAGAGAATTCCAAGCAGACTCCATTCTGATAGCAGAGAGCCCTATGTGGGGGTCAATCTCACTAAACATGAGATCATGACTTGAGCAGAAACCAAGGTCGGATGCTCAACCGACTGAGCCACACAGGCACCCCAAAAAGTCTTTTTTCTCCAGTTTGAAATGCACTTTTGTTGGATATAGAATTTTCAATGGGTGTTTTTTTTTCCTTTCAACACTTTTTTATTTTTATTTTTATTTTTATTTTTATTTTTATTTTTATTTTTATTTTTATTTTTATTTTTATTTTTATTTTTATTTTTATTTTTATTTTTATTTTTATTTTTATTTTTATTTTTATTTTTATATTTTTATTTTTATTTTTTCTTCTACCCTGGCTACGAACAAAGGGATAGATGGGGTAAGAGGAGAGAGAGTGATGCTGGCTGGTGGAAGGGCATGATCTTAGCCTGGCTGGTGAATTGCTGTCTGACAGACACACTAAATGGAGCATTGAAGCAAACGTGCAGTCATCTGAGGGAAGATGCAGGAAGAGCTGTAAGTGTAAAAGGACAGTGGTATCCCTGAGGTATTTGAGAAAAGGGATGATGTGAAACACGCCAGTATTGTGTTGCCTCAAAAAGCACATCTGCAAGCAGTCTTGTATATTCACAAAAACACTTTCTGCCTATCTGGCATTGTGGCTCTCTGAAGTTTTATAATGCCTGTAGTTTCTTTTTTTTTTCTTTTTTTTTTTTTTTTTTAGTAATGAAAGGAAAATGTTGAAGTCTCTAGTTTCCAAACTCAATTCTGGGACATCAATTTTTCTTGGAAGTTTTTGAAAACCATCCAGTAATACTCAAGGGAAGGAGAGACTTTGCTTCTATGGTATAAGGTGAAGGCCCCAAAGCCCAGTGTGGTTTGAGACAGTGAAACCACTGAATGTATCTGTGGTATCAATCTAAGTATGCATGTCTGAATGGTAGCTGTTGCTGCTTTAGCTGTGGATTTATTCCTGAATGAAATGAGGAGATACTGTATGTGGAGAAAAGTAATTAAGAAAAGCATGTGTAACAAGGGACATGTTTCAGTTGCATATCCAACAGCAAATGTATGTGTGTGTGTGTGTGTGTGTGTGTGTGTGTGTGTGTGTGTGTGTGTGTGTGTTTAAAGTTTTTATTTATTCTGTGTGAGAGAGAGACAGAGAGAAAGAATGCAAGCAGGGGAAGGATGGAGAGCCAGAGAGAGAGAGGCAGAGAGATAACCTGGCAGTGCAGAGCCTGACGCAGGGCTCCATGTCACGAACCATGAGATCATGACCTGAGCTGAAATCAAGAGTCTGATGGTAACTGACTGAGCCACTCAGGCGCCCTGTCTTTATTTATTTTTTTTTCAACGTTTTTTTTTTATTTTTTTTTATTTTTGGGACAGAGAGAGACAGAGCATGAACGGGGAAGGGCAGAGAGAGAGGGAGACACAGAATCGGAAACAGGCTCCAGGCTCCGAGCCATCAGCCCAGAGCCTGACGCGGGGCTCGAACTCACGGACCGCGAGATCGTGACCTGGCTGAAGTCGGACGCTTAACCGACTGCGCCACCCAGGTGCCCCGAACCTGTCTTTATTTTTTAAACATATGAACTCTTGAGTCATAGTTCTCCTTGGGTTTTAGCCGTTTTCTTGTAGCAAATGTATTCTGAAATACAGAGAGGTTTGTGTGCTTCAAAGTGAACGGTGGGATGATGTATTTTTTTTAAGGTAGTATATCAGCTAGAGGGGGCACGTGGCAGAATGGCTGAATATGAGCCTGGAGCCAGATGACCTGGGCCTGAACCCTGGCTTACTAGATGTGTGACCTTGGGTAGGCTATTTAACCTTTCTGTTCCTTAAGTCTCCATTTGCAAAATGAGGCTAGTGATTCTATGTTCAAATGTTCCTGGATTGTGGCCCTGCCTGGCACAACTGTTAATGGCTTTCCGCTTTGATTCCCCAAAGTATCTTTATTTGGACAATAAATTATATCGTTGCCCTCACAATGAGCGAACCTGTGTCAGAAGATCCATTTTGAAGATTAAAATCATTAAAAACAACACCTGCTCATAATATGTGCTCAGTAAGTACTAGTTGCTATTGTTAGCTGTGACAACTAGAATCCATGTTTTAAATATCCAGTTTCATGCATTTCCCCAGAAGCAAGGATTGTTACTGTAGACCTTGAGCAATGAAAGTGACATTTTTGGTTGGAATCACCACAGTGTGAGCAAATTTAATACAGTTTTGAAAAATTCTCTTCCAGTTTAACCTAGCATGGGTGAAACCAGTAGCTTGAAAAAAAATGCCCGTTTTCTTTCATTTCACTAACAGGACATGCTGGACATGCTGGACACCCAGGACATGCTGGTGTTACAGAGAAAATACCACGGGGGTTGTTACTTTGGGTTTTGTGTTTAATGTGCTGTTCTTTCGAGTCTGATCCCTAGTTTTCTTTCTTGGATCTTTCTTTGGGCATTCCCTTCCTTCTCCTCCCCTCATGTAATGTCTAAAGTCAATTGCTGTCCCTTCTTCATACATCCTTGTGCTAGGAGATAAAGAAATTATACATAACTGAAAAAGCTTTGTTTGCAGTAATGGTTTCATGTGCCTACTCTTAAAATCCTTTGAGTGTTTGAGATTGGGTAGAAAAAAGGTGGGTTAATTGGGATATGACTTTTCTTCATATAGGCACCTTGATGAGAGTTTCTGCTAAGCTTGTGACATAGTCACGCTAGACAGGCACAGAGGTGGGACGGACCTCGACTCCTGGCCCTGCCACAGGCTAGCTGTGTGACCTTGGGCACTCCATTTGTTTCATCTCTCTGAGTTTCAGTATTTAGCATGCTTAAAAATGGGGTAAAGATACATGCTGCTTCCCAAGGTGAAACATGAGGCTCAAATGAGATGATGAGTTAGTATGCTCTAAGCAAACGTTGGCCAAGAGTTCCTTTCTTTAAAAATTGGTTGATGTGATTGGGACTCCTTTTGTAAGATCCATGAGCAGAGGCTTGGAGGAAAAGAAGATAAAAATGCTGCTTCTGTTTGTGCGTTTCTGAGTTGCCTGTGGCTGTAGTACTTGGCTATCTAACTAGGTGCTGCTTCAGCATGCATGAAATACTTCAAATGGGCGACAAGATGGTTTTTCTTTTATCCTAAACTTCAGGCTGTTGGAAGCATATCTGTGGAAGCCTGTGTGGTCTGACAGCTGGAAGGCTCCAGGAGAAGTCAAGTGTGCAAGGGAGCCCAGCTTTGAGCCAACCAGGGAAAGGATGGCTTAGCTCTCAAAGGAACATGCACGTTTCTCGGGTGATAGAGTAGAGAATAAAATGTGTCCCTTTAAACTCCACATTCCCCTGCTCTTCAACTTCTAAGGAAGTCTTTGGCTACTAGCAGTCTGGGCTCTGGAGCCAGCATAGTATTTTTCTTCTTTTAGTTTATCCTGGTTTATGATTTGCTCCCCTTTAACTGAAAATTGTTTTTATTATAGAAAATGTCAAATGTGTAAAAGTCAAGAAAATAGTATATTATACCCCCATGTGGTTAGGACCTAGTTTTAAAAATTATCAAAAACTCATGTCTAATCTTGTTTCATCTGTCTTTCTACCCGTTTTGTCCTTGCTCCCCTCTTCCCCTGGTTTATTTGAAGCAAATCCCACACGTTGTATTTTATTAAAAATATCATCCTGTTTGTTTTTATTTTAAAAAAAAGTTTTATTGTAGTATACTTGGCATAACTTGCAGGAAGATAAAGTGTGCTATTTGATAAGTTTATGCATCAGTGTGGATGAGTATACACACAGATCAAAAAGTATATACACACGCATATCCATGAAACCACCACAGTCTAGATAGTGACCATATCCATCACCGAAAAGTTTCCTTGTGTCTCTTGGTCATCCTTTCCCCTTGCCCCTCTCTGCCACCCATTACTGATCTGCATTCTGTCACAATATATTAGTTTCTATTATTTAGAGTTCTTGATGAGTGAGATCATAAAGTAAGTACTTTTTTTTGGTCCAGTTTTTTTTTTTTTTCTCCCGCCGTGGCATAGTCTTTGTCTATTCTACCAATATCGTCATGCTGTGACTAGGTACCATTTAGGAAGCTGCAAGTCTGGGATGCAGACTGGATACCTGATGAGACCTAGACTAGTCTTACAATCAGTGTTAGAGCTGTAACTTGGACCCAGGCAGGTAGTCTGGCTGAAGAGCTCATGCTTTCATTAAGAGATAATATTTTCATTAAGAGATGGTACTCGTGGGTGGCTCAGTTGGTTAAGCCTACTCGGGATTCTCCTTGATGCTCCCGTGCTTGTGCTCGCATTTTCTCTCTCTCTCTCTCTCTCTCTCTCTCTCTCTCTCTCTCTCTCTGTCTCAAAACAAATAAAAGTGTGTTCTTTTTAAAAAAGGAGATAATATGTGAGGTGGATCTTGCAAGATAAAGAGAAGTTTAATGGACAGTAGGGACTGGTGTATAAGGTAGAACGAATGTAGTATCAATGCGGGGACATGAGAAACTTATTGTCCTGGGGGCTGATGATGAGAAATAATGTTGGTAATCCTGGTATGACCAGAAAGATGTAGGGCCTAAAAAATACCTCTTTTGGTTATCCAGAGCAGCTTTTTCATTGATAATATTAATGAGGTCTTTAAAAAGTCTTGATATGTTGAGTAAGTGCAGGAGATCCCATTTCTGTTTTGTCAGTTCCAAGGATCTCCGATGGGGAGCTTCTGAACAAGCTGATCTCAAAAGCATTTTCTGATTTCAGCCAACCTAGGTTTTGCCATCCAGGAGTAAATTCACTGCTCCCACCTTTTCTGCTCAGCTCTGAGTCCCTTTCATGTTAAAAGAGATCTGCTTGCTGCTTTTAAACTGAATAGTATTTCCAAACCTGTCCCCACTGTCAGTAGTTGAAAGGCTAATAGTCAGCTAGCATCTGAATACCATTGGAGTGGTACCTCACTTATTTGGTTCATAAAAGGATGATGGTTGTAAAAAGGAAAGTGTATGATGTGGTAGTTTAGCCATGTTTTGGAGGCTAACTCTTGTTTCCTGCTTTAAAAATGCATTTTGCTGTTTCCTAGTTAAGAATCGATTATAATGAGAAGGTAGTAAATGCAAAATAAAAGGTGCTTTTAGGTTTTAATGCACAGTGCTGTTGCTGAGTATCAGTGAAACAGATTGGTTTTTGTTTTTGTTTTTGTTTTTTAAATGAATAGGTAGTTTGTGGATGTGAATTTCAAAATGTGCACTTGTTCAAATCCCTTCTTTCCTCCTCAAGCAACTTTAATTGTTCTTTAGTGGCCCCTTTTATAAAAGGAGTCTATGCTTGTATTAGCATGTATGAGTGTGTTATTGTTTCTACGATTTTGTTATGGAAATGCTAATTAGTAAGAATAGAGAGAATGTTATCTCTTGCCAGTCATGATAGCAATCAGTGAGTGTGTGTGTGTGTGTGTGCCTGCGTGTGTGCCTGTGCGTGCATGCAAATGAGCGGATAATCTAAACAAGTGTTTACTTTTCACCTAAAATATAATAAACATGCATATTAACAAAGTTTAACTCATACTAAGGAAAAAGATTAAATAGAAACTGACTAGGCCCATCTTTGGATTTAACAAAGACTTCCAGCAGCTACTATATTTAAAGAAGCAAAGGAAAATATATTCAAAGATACAGTAGGAAACATGATGTGAGTCCACCGAGAATCACAATAGACAAATGGAAGTGATTTTTAAAAAAGTGAAATTTATGGAATTGAAAAATACAATAACTCAAATTAAATTTCACTAGATTAACTCAGTAGATTAGAAATAGAAGAAGGAATCTGTGAACTTGAAGGTAAATCAAGGGAAATGTGCCAAGCCAAAGAATAGACAGGGGAGAAAAATTGGACACCAATCAGTAGAGCACTGTGTGATAATATCAGGTGTTCCAACTAATTATGTAACACAGGTATAATAGGTGCCCCAGATGGAGAGGAGGGAGAAAAAGGGACAAAAATATTACTGAACAAGTTGTTTACATACCAAATTTGATGAAAATTATCTGAAAGATCCAAAAATTTGAAATAACTTCAATTTGGATGAACACAAAGAAGAACACACCTAGACAAATCATAGTTACACTATTGGAAAATAAAGATATTATTTTGAAAGTAGAAAGAGGAAGCTCCTTATCACATATAGGGCAAGAATAATGTGACTAATGGCTGATTTCTCATCAGAAACAATGGAAGCCCGAAGATGGTGTACTGATAAATCTGAAGTGCTGATAAAAACCATCAACTAAGAATTCTGTGCCCAACAAAACTCTCCTTGAAAACTGAAGATGAAGAAATTAGGCTGTTTCAGTCGCCCTGCTACTCTTCGCTGGCTAGGAATTCACCACGTGTGGAGAAATGGTCTTGGCAGCCAGACAGCAGGCCCCGGTTTTCACAACTGTGGTCGAACTAGGAGGCTGAAGAATTGTACTTCGGGTGTGAAATGGCAGCTGTACTGTTGAACTCCATCACGGGGAAACCCACAGAAATGCACTGGGGAGGCAGTGTGGGGTGCGTCTGTGCACTCTGGGAGGAAGCCGGGTGACGTCCCGGCGGAGGAGACTGAGCAGGTACCCCGAGGGTCCGAGCTGACTGTGCTAAATTCTGCCTGCTTGGCTGCACACCTGGATTTCACACATTGGTCCTCGGCACATTGAAGCTCTGTGTGGCCAGCGTCATGGGACACCTGGATCAGAAACCTTGGCGGTGGGGACACCCTTCCTGTGCACGTGCCGTGTACCGGGCTCCGGGCTGAGCATGGCACAGAGGTCATCCTCACTTTCAAACTGATGATGGGCAAGCTGAGACATCAACTGCCCTCCAACGTCACCCGTGCACTTGAAAGTGGCTGAGGTGTTGGGCCTCGTCTGGGCACCTGCTTCCCTGATCACTGGCTGTGCCATCGGGCAGTCTGGGAACAAAGCCTGGTGTTGGCACTAACGGGTGACAGGGGCTTGGACACCTGTTTGGCCTCTCTGCACCTCAGCCTTCTTGCCCACAGGTGACACCATAGGGGTTCCGTTGGGAAACAGAGACGGTGTGAGTCTGTGGGCTCTAAGGGGTCCTTTTTCTTCTCTGCACCCCCACCCCCTTCCTGGGTGTCTTGGCCCTTAAGGAGACCAGGAAGAAATGGAGAGATTTTGCCGTGGGATATGATGGCTTAACAGGGCAGGATTCGGAGACTCGGGAGTTTGGCTCTAAGTTTGGCCACGTGCCGACCAAGGGGTGCAGGCCACCTTTCGAGGTTCTGCCTCTCCCTGCCACCCTGACCGCGGTGTGAAATCCAAGAACAGGCACAAAGTCATTATCAGGACTTTCAAAATAAGATCTTCAAGGAAGTAAATAAGACTAGGTCTCCAAACAGAAGAACCCTATCCCCTTCGCCACAGCCTTTGGGGTCTTAGTGGCCAGGTAAAGGGGTTTGCCTTTGGGCTCCTGGGAGCCAGGTCTTCTGTGTCACAGTCCCTGGGGAACCACAAGTACCGGGGGGTCAGCCCCCAAAGCACAAGCTGGACGGGCAAATGTAACACATGGTCTCTGGGGTTCCACACAAACCCGCGAGCGCCTAAGTGTACCCTATCTTTTATTACCTGGTACTGCTGCGTGCTTACAGATCTCAGCCCTGCAGTCAAACTCGGAATCCGTGAGGATGAGGGCGGTGCCTTACGACCCCACAGCACTGAACCCAGAGCCTCGTGCCTCCAGGTGCCCACGGCCCCTTCCTACTATGACTTGATTCTGCACTGGGGCTGCTGAGGAAGTAGACTCTTACGCTGCCTGGTGGGAAAGCTTGACGGCTTCCCCGACTGGCGAGGCTAATCCGCATCAAGGATGGGATGACGCCGTTTCCACGGATGGCCTCTTATGGGTCACATGTGCATGCGAAACGTGGCCTCCTCGAGGAGCTGTGAGAACCCAACTCTCTCTCTCTCTCTCTCTCTCTCTCTCTCTCTCTCTCTCTCTCTCTCTCTCTCTCTCTCTCTCTCTCTGTCTCTCTCTGTGATCCCTGCTTCGGAGAGCTCGGCCCGGTGGGGGAAATGCTGGATTCTACCTTTGTGCTTTGGGAACCCCAAAACCGGGCCTCATACATCCTGGAGAGCCCCGCTTCTTCTAGCCAATGGGAAAACTGGGCGAATGGCAGTGTGGCGGGCCTCTGGGCCTCCACTCCAGAGCGCTTGGATCAATGAGGAAATATCACTGCCTGCCTTTGCTCTCGCTGAGCAGCTTGGGGTCTCGGCTGGGTCCCAGGGAAGGCTCTGCTTCCTAAGGACACCAGGGTCGCAGCTTAACAAAGGATGGGTCTTGTCGGTGGGAAGCAAGACCAGAAGACAGCATGGTGGGGAGCTTGGCAGATGCGTCCGAGCTCCGCCTTTTACGCGTCGGGTCGGGGAAGCTTCTTTGAGAAAAGACTGGAGTCACAAAGAGTAGCGGTCTCCTCCCAGGTACCAAAGGGTATGAGCTCCCAGTGGGCAGGGCTCCCTGCGACACGCAGACAGGCCTACTGAGGCCCTGCTGTCAAAGCGCCCGACGGCTGAGAAGCAGTGCTCTTCTGACGGCTCCTCAGAATAAGTGGGATGATGCCCAGACTGGGTGGGCCTGGTTCCCAAATTGGCAGGAGTGGAGTCAGACGTGCACCGTGTACAACTCAGGAGCTTGTTACAGGAAACGGGGAGCATCGAAAAGCAAGGGGGAGTCTAAAGCCGACAGAGGTGGCTCCACGGCTGACAGATTTCCTGCCCTGCGTCCTAAGGCAAGATGGACTGATGCTGTCTGGCGGTCGATACCTGAGGCTTTTGTTTCTGTCTCAAAATCTCAGTTCAAATGCACCCTCTCTCTTTTCAATTGTTTTCAAGTTGAACAAAGTTTTCATTTGCTCTAACTTTCTCGTTGATGGTCTCTGCACACGCTGGAGCATCTCTTCTGTAGGACAAGGCCTCCCCAAAGTGTGTTTGCTGCCACATAGTCCCAAGTGGTGTCTTAGGTGTTTTGTTTGTCTGTTTTTTCACCAACAGGGTGCCTTGTCTAAAAGGTCCAGGAAAAGTGGGTTGAATGAAGCAACACCAGGTTTTGGAAATAAGAGGTTGGCAAAAATAATAAGAAGCATGCTGGCAGGAGAATTAGAAGTAGCCGTGGTTCAGACGTGTGATAGTGAGGAGGACACCTCAACATTCCACCGTCCTCCTCGGTCACCGACTTCTATCCCAAACTTGCATCGTTTACCAGTCAAAACAAGCTTTTGCCAACAGCCCCACTAACTCAATCGCATCTGAGAATCAAGTCCTGTCCGGCCTGCAAGAAAGACACCAGGGTCAGCCTCTCCTTGGCTCCTGGGCTGCGGGTGTGTGGGGCACAGGAGACTCGGGTGTTTTCCCTTTTCTTCTTATCACAGCTTTCTCTCCAGGAGATGCTCTAGAAATGGAGCCCTTTTTGTGTCCATGCCTCCAGGTGGAGAGGCGTGCTAGGTGCAACTCGTGATTGGATAGATGAGCATTTTGGAGCCACTGGATATGTGATTTCTCTCTTTGGGGATGACACTTTAAAGTTCAGATGACGTTCTGAGTACCTGCCCTCAAGCTCACCCTAACACCCGTGGTCCTTCTGCATGTGGAGTGGTCCTGGAGCATTGATCTTTCCTAATGCTCTCCCTCTTCCGCTCCCTCCCTCCTCCCCCGCTTCCTCTGTCCTGCTGCCTTTCTTCTTCTCCTCTCCATTTCTTTTTCTTTCTCTCTTACTACCCTAGCCAAAAATGGCCGGACTAAGGCACTGATTGCCAAAACAAGGATGGATGGACCCTCTGAGTCGGCCAGCAAGCACTGGGTGGAAGAGTGCGAGAGCGCTGGCCGGTGGACGCCTCCCACACGAGACAGAGACCCACAGGCCAATCCAGTCCTGTATCTGAAGAAGAAGAAAGCTAGTTTGTGGAGGCCCAACACGTCACCCAAAGTGCCTCTTACTTTCTACATAACAGGATTCTCAACTTCATAAGAGTGGCATTTGAAGCCGTCAACAAAATGAAAAACACCAGCTCTAAAACCGAGAACGGTCGTGACTCACTGTGCAACAGTGGAGTGGGTCTGGAGAAAAAACAGGAAGTAGAATGGCATTATCTCGGTGTTTTGTGCCATCAGGGTAGATGCCATCCACCTTCTTCGTGCAATGTGTTTATCCTGGGAAGCAGTATGCGGTCCCAACGGTGCCCTTACCATCTCCGCGAGCCAGCGCGAGCTCCCCGCAGGTGGATTACGCGGACAGGACATGGCAGCCCCTTCCTCCCCTAGCTGTGCATTTACCCTTGTCCCCCGCACACAACTTCAGATCCCAGCACATACCAAATGGAATGACAACATTCCTCAGCGGCTTGTTTGGCGAACGCCTAGGACTTTTAATCATATTGTCAAAACCCAAATAAGCCAATGTGTCAAGTTGTGTCTCCACAGTGTGGCCTAATTACCCGAGAATCATCCCCACCACAAAAAATAATAGCTTGAAAAAGCACTTTTCTTAATCACATCAAACCCAGTTAGTAGGCTTGCCTTGCTCATTAGAAACCAACAGTTAATAAGAAGAGGTCCCCAGATGATTTAGGGGAGAAAAAGAAATCCTTCACCTGACTTGCTTAAGGTAAAGCTAAGGAAGGCCACTGGAAATCTGGGACCAGGGCTGTGGGAGGAACCATCATTTGTAGTGGCTGCTAAGGACAGTCAGAGCCGACCCACCGTGGACGGTTCTCCTGTTCTCCCAGCCCCATTAGGAACAAGCAGGACAATCGACTCTTTCTCCCACACAGTTCTGCTTCTAGCTCCAATATCTGTACACAGGTTTTCTGAGCATTAAATGTAACTGAACTTCACCTAAGACATGTTTGGGAAATTCATACGAGTGAATGTGTTTTAAAAATATTTCATAATGAGGAAATGTTGGGGCACCTGGGTGGCTCAGTCAGTTGAGCGTCTGACTTCGGCTCAGGTCATGATCTCACAGTTTGTCAGTTCGAGCCCTGCGTCGGGCTCTGTGCTGACAGCTCAGAGCCTGGGGCCTGCTTTGGATTCTGTGTCTCCCTCTCTCTCTGCCCCTCCCCTGCTCATGCTCTCTCTCCATCTCTCTCTCAAAAATAAATAAACATTAAAAAAATTTAAATAGGGATATCTCATGATGGGGAGATATATATGATATAATGTTAAATTAAAAAGCAGACTGTAGAGACTGCTCATCAATGGCATAAAAAAAAATACATTCTTACCCCACAGTTTCCTCCAAACCTACTGGAAACAAAAAGAAAATTAAAAAAGAAATAATAGTAAGAGAAAAATAGTAAGAGAAAAATAATAGTAAGAGAAAAAAAATAGTAAGAGAAAAGTAAGCTACATTATCAATGAAAAAGGAAACGGACCAAAACAAAAACATGACACTTAGCTGCCAAATACTTTGAAATCTGGACAGAGGCAGGGAAGACAGAGAAAGCTCACAGACTTCCTAAGACGGGGGTCCCCATGAGGGGGGGTGGAAATCATCCACCAAAACCCACCCGCAAAGACAAGACATCCAGGTAAAACTTGAATCTCAGATAAAACACAGAAAAACAAACAACAGTGAATATCTTTTGGCATAAACATGTGCCAGATATTGTCTGGGTCATACTTTCAGTAAAAATTGTCTGCTGCTCACTTGATATTCTTGAACTGGTGTCCTGAATAGTACTAAATTGTGTCAGAACAGCAAAAGAAATCCGGCTGACCCATCAGTGAGTTTTGTTTGCTTTGCGCGGTGTTTTCAATTTTCTAACTTACCCTCAATATATGTAAGTAAGGAGATTTCAGTTAAAAATTTAGGTCTCTGTGGGGGCGCCTGAGCGGCTCAGTCGGTTCAGTGCCCGACTCTTGGTTTTGGCTCAGGTCACCGTCTCACAGTTTGTGAGTTCGAGCCGGAATCAGCCTCTGTGCCGACAATACGGGGTCTGCTTGGGATTCTCTCTCCCTCTCTCTCCCTCCCCAACTCAATCACCTCCCCCCTTAAAACAAATAAAATAAACATTACAAAAAAATTTTAAAAACATTTAGATTTTTGGTTCCTCCTGACAAATCTGATGATATGCCCACATGGACCCCAATTCCCATCTGGCAAGACTAGGCTGGGGGTTTTCACTGTCCGCTCTGGATGCTCAGGTTTATCGGTTTGCTCTTATCCCACATAAGCCACTCAATTCACTGAAATCACTGCTTAGGTCTTAGAAGCTTTGCTTTGTTTGGTGTTTGTGTTTGTTCATCTTTCGCTAGCACCTGAAGACTCAGGTTGGCGGTACTTACAAGAATGTCCCTTTAGTGACTGGCTAGACAGCCGAGGGTCACCGTAGCCACGGGTTGAACACTTCTCAGTATCCGGCCATTGTTATGTCTGGGCTTGAGCCACCAGACTTAGAGAATCTGCTGGAAGTCAGGAAAAGCAGGATGTGCGGCTGAGGGCCTTACACGGAGCCCTGTTGCTGCCTTGGAAGATGCGATGAGCTGACATGTCTCAGCACAAAGAAGAGAAAGCCAGGGGAGAGAGTGGGCGGAATCTCCTAAAAGAACCAGTGTGGCCCCTGGAAACAGTTTCCAGTAGTGCCACGGTCCTTCATCCTTGTGTTTTGTCCTTCTGGTTTGTTTATTGCCTTCCCTGAAATTACAAAAAAAAAAAAATTACCATTTTTGCGTGAAAATAGCCTACAACCATCCATTTTTTGCAGAAGGTAATTGTTCTCTCTCTGAGAGAGCACATAATTAGCCCATAAGCTGAAGGAAGATGCAGGATGGTTAACTTCCCTGGGTGAGAGTTCAGGGGAAAGTTTTGTTTTTTTAAGTTTATGTATTTATTTTGAGAGGGGGAGCCAGGATCAGGGACGAGGCAGAGAGATGGAGAGACAGAATCCCAAGCAGGATCCGGGCTGGCAGCACAGAGCCCATCGGCAGGGCTCGAACTCGTGAAGCCGCGAGATCATGACCCGAGACGAAACCAAGAGTTGAATGATCAACCCACCGAGCCACCCCGGTGCCCCCAGGTGAAAGTTTTTAAAACCTTTCTTTGCATTTTTCTGTATGGCTTGAATTTTATATAATAAGTTGTATCGTTTTTACCAGAATATTAAAGCCATCATTCTTAAGTGAACAGAATAATTTACGACTATCCAAACATGTAATGTACATACCCAGAAAAACTTAAAAACCTAGTTACCCCAAAATGTTAATAATGGCTGTCTCTGGGTGACAGGATTATGGATCGGTTTTGGTATCGTTTCGCGTTTTTTGGTGAGTGTTGCATACTGTCTGCAATTAGCATGCATTATACTTACTTTTAAAACACGAAAATGGTATTTCTTCACAAGAGACTGAGAACTGTTGCCACACTGAGATTCAGGCACAGCCTCTGGGTCTGACCTGGCTGTAAAAGGCGGTGAGCAGGGAAAACTTCTTGGTTCTTTGTTTCCTTTAATGATCCTGCTGATGGCTAAGACGCCCAAGTCGCCCTAAGAACCCATTACCGATTTAAATGGCCCCACATAGATCAATAAATATGTCCTTTTTATGAAATTTCTTCAGCTTTCTTCCCACCTACCCTCATTTTATGTGGAGAGACCAGAAAGCTTCTGAAGCCATCTGCCCTCTTGAAGTGAATATATTCTTTAATTATTCATTATAATTGCCTTCGGAATGTGCTCACTAATCTTAGTCTCCTAGTTACTTAATGGTTTTGATTGGCTGGAGAACACTTTTATCTGGGTTAGTTTACTACTCAGAGTACAACGATGGAGTATTCATTTTGCTACCCAGATTACAGCGGTAAATGGAGTTATATATCCTCCACAGGAAAGCTACATGGGAGGTTAGTGTTAAAACGCCTTTCAGGCATCTTAAAGTAGAAAACAACATTCCTGCCAAAACTTTGTCACGCGCCACATTTCCTGCCCGAACTTGAAGCTGCCCGTGGCCCTTCTGTGAATGCATGTGCTTCTCAACGCCTGGGAAGTACTCGCCCTGACACCTTACAGCGGCTCTCTCTTATTCCAGCAGGTGTGGGATCACAGGGAAAGCGTGTCCTGAAGGAGGCAAAGACGGGACCAGCCAGAACTCCTGGGAATGTCCAGGTTTTCTTCAACATATTCCAAATGCCCTTGGAATTTCCTGCAACCCTTGCTCCGAAACTGACCCCCTGCCTACCAGGCTGTCCAGAGTCTGGACCCCCATCCCAGTCCAAAATCTCGTTCCTACCTTCCTGACTTCTGATGTGCAGGCTCTATCTAGGGATTCCATTCTGCCAGGACTTAAGACCTGTCCTGGTCGTATCTAAATGTCACTTTCCCCCCAAACCCCAAAGGACTTGGCCCTCCTGCCTGTGCTCTGAAATCAGAAACCTCTACCTAAAATTCTTTAGAAGAATGGAGACAGACAGTGTGCATAATTTAACCGGTTGAAACCGGCTTTCTCCAATCCCCACCGGAACTCCTAATACTTCCACTGGAGGCCACACCATGAAATTATGACCCCCTTCTGCCTGCCGGCTATGTCAATGTCTGGACCCAGGAACCCTGCCTCCTCCTGGCCCTGGAAGGCTATCCGAGTGATGTTGTGAAGCTAAATAGGAATGGGGAGAGGTCTACTTGCAGAGGTAAACAGAGGCTGGGCATCCAGGAGGGACCAAGACACACTTCTACGGACTGTTCTCCAACATAGAGAGTCAGTCACTCATTCCTGGGGACCTCAGCAAACCGCGAGAGGTACGGCTGATACGGGCTGGGGAGCCAAGAGTAAATGGGATGGGAGCCGAGAGCCTTGGACATCTGAGAAGATGACCCCAGGCCTCAGGTGTCTTCTGTGCAATGGGAACAAAGTCTCTTCCAGGACAAGGTGGCAGTGGAGCTGAAAACAGCGTTTGCTTTCCCCAGAGATAGGCTCTGCAAACAACCACTTGCGTTCCTTATCAGTGCCTAGAAGCCAGAGTTCTCTGGGAGTTAAAGACTGAGCTGGTGCATGAGGATAGGTACGTACATCGAGCACATTGTAGCCCTGCTGCCTGGCCAGTAAAACCCCCACCCCCCAAAAACAAAAAGAACTAGAAACTAAGTGGATGTTCGTCACTTGGGCAAAAGTTGCTAAGTTATTATATAGCCACAGAGCAACGAGTGTGCAACAGTTTTTGTAAAGCGTCTTGACTTGGAGAGACTCCTAAATGAATACGCTGTCCAGCCAATCCCTCAAAGAAATGGTGGAGAGAAGTGGAAAGAAATAGTAAGTCGAAGGATTTGAATAAAAACATCGAGTCACCATTTGCCACGGGTTAGACCAGGCCAACAGGGACTCAGGAGACTTTTACTTCCTTAGTGCTATTTTTGTGTGCTCTTATGACTTTTAAGTGATCAACACAAATTATTTATAAACAGAGGACAGCCACTGAGGGTGTGGGAGTAAACACAAGACGTATCTAACAAGAGGGCAGAGAGGAGCCCATGGACGGGGTCTTACGCCCCTCAGGCTGGGCCCCCAGAGTTGTGTTGTAGACACAGGTGTATAACCTGCCTGTCGGGGGCTAGGGGGTGGGGGACTCTTCCAGAGTG
The DNA here is from genome assembly GCF_028018385.1 of Neofelis nebulosa. NCBI lineage: Eukaryota > Metazoa > Chordata > Mammalia > Carnivora > Felidae > Neofelis > Neofelis nebulosa. The sequence continues at coordinate 3,192,486 of NC_080801.1, forward strand.
AGGCTCTCCGGAATTCTGAATATTCAAGAGACAGAAATAAAGGCCGGAGGCCCATCACGAGAATACAGAATGTTCGCTGACTGCAGAATGACCATTTTCCCATCCAACCTCTTGCCCTGAGCCGTCAGCCTCTCTACCAATGATCTGGGTATTTGGGGGCCTAACATCTCGCACAAACTGAAGTACGGTCTTCATTTTGCAAACGAGAAAGCCCGATTCCCTTCAGGATAGCAATCTGAAGCAAACAGAAACATCTGTTTGAATAATGAGCTCTGTTGTTGGCATGTTCAGGAGGCAGGAGGCAGCTGGTGATCAGGTACGGACATCCCAGACCCTGGCTTGGCCGCCGCAGGTAGTATGGGAGGGCAGTGGGTGGGGGTGGAGCGTGTTAATTGGTGTCTGGGAAGCCTGCACACATCTCCCCGAGGCCTTCCAAGGTCCCACGCCATCTCGGTGCCAAGATTAGCTCACCATGGTGAGAATGATGGTGCTTTCTTGATTTTCAAGAAACCACCACCTCAGACCCGACTTGTCCGCGGTCCCCTAAGCCAGCCCTCCCACCTCGGGGGAGCGATTATGGGTCTGAAGATGCATCTCAGTGGATGTTAACTGACACAAATGTTCCTCTCTGTGCATTTTCCAATTTTAAGCGATGGAAAGTAACTAATTATCTCGGAGAAGCAGCCATTATACACTGGCTGCAGGCTGACCTTTAGCAGGAGATGCCTTAGGGCTTGTGGGGGCAGTGGATATGTTAACCAGTCATGAAAGCTGGAGATTTCCAAGGGGAGCAGAACATCTCCAACCCAGGATGGGCCCCAGCACTGGCTGCAGCTGGAGGGGAAGAACGAGCCTGTCATATTCCCGGAGAAACTGATGGGACGCAGTGTTGATAGGTAATGACTACAGCATCTCCCGGGGCCCCCATACCCGGGGGAAGCGGGAAGCGTGTCTGTGCCCTGCGGGCAGAGTGGCATGTCAGCTCATTTGCACAGCGGCCTTCTTTGGCCCAAATCAGACAGTTGTGGGGGTATATGGAGAACAAGGCACAGCGTAAACAGATGTCTCTGGCACTTGGAGAGGCTGTGATACTGCGTGTGTGTGCAAAACTGCACGCGCACATACATTTGTGACGCAGGTGAAGGGCCAGGCCCTCCTGCCGGGCCCATAAAACACAAGTGAACTCACACAGCCTGGAAACACACCCCCAGGCCAAAATACAGAGTCACTTCTAACACTCATGAGACCAGTATTGCCTAAAATGGTTTCCAAAGCAGAGTTCCATGATCGCAGCAAAGGACAGAATTAACAACCATAAAAACCGGGGGACTGAACATCAGCAGGGCTCATGTGTCCCCTTGAGTGATGCGACCCCTCAAAGGGGGTGACGATGGGTGGGGAATGAAGCAGAGCAGTGCCCGGGACTGGCTGGTCTGGCAACGGGCGACAAGTTCAAAGGGCACTCTTGCCTGGACATGGGATCTACCCAGTGACCAGAGCCACCCACCCCATAGTCAGCAACTCCAAGGGAGGGTCCCCAGGCTTGGCGCTTTCTTCTGAATGAGGTGAAATATTTCCCCCTCCTGCACACAGGTAGTCCAGGCCAGACCTCCCATCAGAATCACCTGCTTCTGAACCAAACCAACCAATCAGAATCACCAGAACCCCTCCCCTCCCCCCCAGATCCCTGATCACGTGGCCCAAATCAACCAATTAGAATCGTGGGGACCCCTTTCCCCTCTCCTTTAGAGAAGTGATTATATTTTTCTCTCCCTCTTTGCTGTCTGGACAAAAGCCAGTCTCCTTTAGCAGAGAGGGAGAGGCACAGGGTAGGGGGAGTGGAGGGGGTAGATATAAACCCTTATCCCAGGGAGGCACCACACAGGAGCCACAGCCCCTCAGCCCAGCTCCATCTGTAACTGCTGGGGCCGCTGCTCTGTTTTCTGGAGCCGGATGCCCCTGATCCCTGAGCGACAGGACTGGGATTGGCTCTTACATCCAAACTGACCCCAAGATGCTGAAAGAAAGTGGAATGTCGTCAGGTTTGTCCTCATCGCTCGCCTGTGCTGGGCAAACCCTATCCAGGAGTTTTAATCCAGCTTTTCTTTTCTTTTCTTTTTTCTTTTCTTTACTTTTCTTTTCTTTTCTTTTCTTTTCTTTTCTTTTCTTTTCTTTTCTTTTCTTTTCTTATTTTCTTTTCTTTTCTTTCCTTTTCTTTTCTTTCTTCTTTTCTTTCCTTTTCTTTCCTTTTCTTTTCTTTTCTTTTCTTTTCTGTTCTTTTCTTTTCTATTTTTTATTTATTGGTTGATTTTAAGTGAGAGAGAGCAGGGGAGGGGCAGAGAAAGAGGGAGAGAGAATCCCAAGCAGGCTCCATACTGTCCACACTGAGCCCAACGCAGGGCCTGAACTCACAAACCGGAGATCATGACCTGACCCAAAACCAAGAGTGACCACCTAACGGACCGAGCCACCCAGGTGCCCCTAATCCAGCCTTTCTGGTCCCTGACAGAGCCTCCAGGCCTTACTGTGTTTGCCCCACAAATGAGACCTCCCTCCAGGATGGGAAAGAAAACACAGGAAATAAAAGACAACTAGTAGCTGTGGGAAGGGAGAAGGTAAGTGTTTCAACACTGTGGGACCACAGAGGGCCTCCTGCCCTGGGGCTCCATCAGGTCAGGTGCCAGAACCCCCTGGTTGTGCCATGGGATGCGGGCCACTAGACCTCTCTGCTGGCTGGTTTTCTCCACTGCTCTGAGGGGACTGGACCTTCCTGCTTAGGGCAAGTGCACAGCTTTCCCTAGAGAAGTTCTACCATGACGTGGATTCTCAAGTACCAGGAGTTCACGTGGTCTCATTTTTCTCAACGACCATTTTACTGAGACAGGCTGTGTATGCCACCCCGCCCCTCACCCTGCAGGGGACAGGCAGGTTCGTCATCCCCGTCACACCAGAGGAGAAGCAGGCTGGCCCGAGCTGTTCAGCACTCGGTGTCTTTCCTGGTCACGAGGCAGAAACGGTGGTGTCTGCCCTGGCCACTGTCCTGGCCAGATTGGCACAGCGGGTGTGGCCCCTGCACACAGTGGCCAGAGATGGGAGTCAAGATCCTGTACCTGACATAACGTTATCTCCCCCAAATTACATCTGTGCATAGCATGCTTGCCCTGGTTGCAAAACCGTTTCTACAAGTGTGCGTTCAAATCATGTCTTCCCCTTACAAAATCAAGAGCAGGCTTTCTCTTTCATCAGTAACTAACACTTGTGACCTGAAGCAGTGCACAGTGCTTGGTTAGCTAACTGATGAGGAAATGAACAATAGTCATATCTGACCTTTAAAGGGCATCGGATGCCTCATAAAAAACATTCAGCAAGAAAATACAGCACAAAACTGTCTGCCTACAACTTCACCCCTTGTCTGTCTTTCACTGTCTCCTTCATTTGGAATGTAAAACAAAACAAAATGTTTTCTCGGGTGTGGAAATCTGCCAACAATCTTCCAGATCGGATGTGTTCCGCTGCCTAGGGACAGGCCAGCCAGGGAGACGGGGGCCTGAGGGGTGTGGGCCCCGGGCCTGTTGCTGCAGGACTCAGGGACTGTGGTGTATATGTCCCCTGCACAACTGTGGGTTCCTACCCTGTATGGTGATGAGGAGCCGGGTGCTTGTGGCCGAGCAGCGTCATTTGCAGAGTGAAATGCCGCCATGCAGAGTCTGGCCCCCTGAAAACATGGAAGCCACGTGAGCTCCGCGACATTCAGACCCCAAACACCCAGGGGAGGGCCCGGGACTCCCAGCTGGAGAGCCAGAGTCCAATCCGTGCCTCTCAGCCCATGGGCTTGGGAAGCAGCTGGGGATCTTATGAAAATGCAGATTTTGAATCAGAGGCCAGGGCTGGACCACAGTGGGATTTCTCATGGCTCCCAGGCGAGGCGGGAGCTGCCTGGCCGCTGGCCAGACTGGGAGCAGCTAGGCTGGGGACAAGTTGATGCAGGCCCTCGTCCATCTCAGGGACACAGGCTGGGCTGCACGGTCCTTGCGCTGGAGCTGAGCTGGGGACGCCATGTCCGAGGGAGCCTCAAACACACTGCATCCCCCCTGCCCCACCCCCTGCAGTGCACCTCCCACTACTTGTTGTCCCATTTCTGTTCCCTTACTTCCCCTCCACTCCTCACCTCCCAGTCCTACTCAGGTCTGGGAGCCTCTCACACTGCCAGCACCAGTGAAGCTCTGCAGAAGGTTCTGGATGGCACAACAGTAGGCTCAGGTGGTAAAGTTCACCATGACCCCAGAGCCCCACGTCCCCAGGTGGCTGTTCTCACTGGGATGCCACCACACCATCTGGATCCAAGGTCACAGAGGCGACTTCACAGGGTCACTCTGGTGTCACTCCTGGGGCTCCGGATGTACAGCGAGAAACGTGGGACTAGGGTCTCCTAAACGTGGGGACCACCACTGACCCAGCCACTGCCCCGCAGTGCACACTGTCCCGTTCCAGCCACCCCATCTCCCCACTCCCCTGCCCCCCAACCCCGCCACCAGCAGGGCCAGCCAGAAATGCCAAGCAAGGAGGGGACCTGGATCACGCCCCCGCCAGGGATGAGTGGGCATCAGGGGCTGTGCTCCCCTGCCCCCTCGCCCCTTGGGGAGTTCGGAGGTGTTTCACAAGATCCCCGAGTCTGGTAACAAACACACCCTTCGTTGGCCCCTGCCCAACCCCTATGATTCTTCTGGCATCTCCTTGTAAGTGAACTCTTGGACCCAAGTCCTTGTCTGAAGGCTTGCGCCCGAGGGCCCCAATCGCAGAGCCCCTGGGGCACCTGTCAGCCCCCGAGCTGCAGTGATGCTGTGTCCCAGGTCCCCCACTGACAGGTGCTTCTTTCTGGCAAAGGTTCTAAGAGAAGCGCCCTCGGGCGCCTGCTTCTGGCTCATGGAGTCCTCATGTATCCCAGGGGTGGGGGCTTCCCTGTAGGCTGATGCAGTCTTCGGGTCCCAGAGCAGCGTGCGGAGATGCAGACAAGGCCAGATTTTGCGTATCTACACATGCCCTAATTTCCTCACTGGGGACATGCTGCCCAAACCAATAAATCCATTTCCTCCTTCAACGTGTTGTCACGTTCACGGGGCTGGCTGCGGGTTTCAGAGGAAGTGTGTTAAGTCCACGTTTGCAGAGCATCAAAGGGATGTGGAGGCTCCGTGGCAATCAATTTTTTGTAAATAATACACACGTGCAGCCTCATCACGTATTCAAAGAAGCAGTCAAGTGGTCGGGGAGAATGATCATTTATTCTGTTGGATTTCTTCAGAATGAATTCTGGGACAGATCAAACAAAATGGTTATAAAATAGGAATTATAGGTAATGAGTGCCTGCTTGTTGCCAGGGAATCTGAGCACCTCGTGCATAATTAAAGCAGGTGAGGTCAAGGGCAAGCTCGAGGTGACTTTACGAGGAATCCCTCTGCATTCGTTCATGGGGCAGCAGTGACGTCCGTTTACGGTACAAGGCTTCATCATTTGAAGTGAGCGGAATTCAAAAGCATCATATTAATGTGTTGTGACGAGCACATCGTCAGCACAGGACGGCCGACGGGTGGCCGCGGTCTTCGTGTTTGGATTCCCTGAAGTTTTTCCTCTCTGCCCTCTTCCAGCTCAGGCAGATGGGGCTGGCCTGTGTTCTAAGGTCACCCCTCCCCTGGGGGCAATGACAGAGACTTGCCAGTGTTTGAATGGCATATGTCTCGCCAGCAGGCAGGGTAAGGACGAGGCGGGAGAGAGCTGGAGGTTCGCGAGGCCTCTTGGATGAAAGGTTGGTTCTAAACTACCAGGTAAGTCAGACCCTTCAGCCTCTCACCGTCACATTCCCTACAGGAGCAAACTGTCACGGAGACGTGGGTCTAGGTGCAGGTCAGTAACGGGCGAGAGTCCAGGCACGTCTGGCATTCAGACTCAGCTGGGTCCAAATTAAAAAAAAAAAAATGTTTTTAACGTTTATGTGTTTTTGAGAAACAGAGAACAAGCGGAGGGAGGGGCAGAGAGAGAGTGAGACACAGAATCTGAAGCAGGCTCCAGGCTCCGAGCTGTCAGCACAGAGCCTGACACAGGGCTCGAATGCACGAACCGTGAGATCGTGACCTGAGGTGAAGTCAGTTGCTTAACCGACTGAGTCCCCCAGGCGCCCCTGGGTCCAAATCTTGATCCCACACTCTTCATGCTGTGTGTCTTGGACAGTTCCTGAACCTCTCTGACCTCTGCCTTCACTTATAAAATGGAGCTAATAGGTCGGTAGGAGGAATAAGTTAGAAGGTGGGGGAAGGACTTAGCACTCTGAAGGCCCATGAAGAAAACCCTTACCGAAAAGAAGTTCTCGCTGCAATTCTTGTCATCGTCTGGCCAGGTGCCTCCCAAAGCACTAGGTCCTTCCTGGATGCCCTGCACTCTGCTCACCACAGAAACACCAATTCAGTTAAACTGCCTGTAACATGGGAAGCCTGCGTGGCAAAGTCGGGGAAGCATCTGACTCTTGATTTCGGTCCAGGTCATGATCTCTCAGTTTGTGGGTTCGAGTCCCAAATTGGGTTCTGTGCTGACAGCGTGGAGCCTGCCTGGGATTCTCTCTTCTTCTCTCGCTGCCTGTCCCCTGCTCATACTCGCATGTGCAGGCTCCCCCCAGCCTCTAACCCAAACCTAACTAAATAAACACAAAAATAAATAGCCCGTAACACTGAAGAAGCCGCTGAGCACTGACACAATTCCCATCCCACGACCTTCCAAACTCGGCCGTGCCTGTGGCTGGCATTGCCGCGTCAAGCTCCCTGGCCTCCAGCACTTCTGCCCACGCTGAGCTGGTGGGGGGCGCAGGATAGTCTGTCGGGAGAGCGGCAGTAGGGCTGTGCAGCCGGGGATGCTCTGCCACTGAAGACCTGGGACCCTCACTCATAGAGGCGGAGCCCAGGGGTCCACACCCAGGGTGGTCTGGGCCGTGCAGAGGCACCAGAAGCGGTGGTGGGCGGTTTAGGGCATCTGGTGCATGAAAAGCCTCCATCACGCAGCCTCCCTGAGGCCTCCAGGGAATGCAGTGGCCTCTGTGCTCCCACTCTGCTGCCTTGCTGGGGTGAACAGGGGTGCGAGGCCCTTCTCCTGGCAGGACGGGGAGAATGACATCATGCCTGGGCGGCTCCTGCTCTGGGAGCATGAGAAACTTCCACCCAAGGGCCTCCGAAGTCAACAACGACTGAGTAGGCCACCTTGGGATCACCTGGATCCCAGATACGTAGTATGAACAGCTAGCTCTCAGCTTCCAGGGACTCTCTTGCCTGTGAATAAAGAGGCCTCCACTCCAATGGCAGCCATACAGAGGGAGTCACCGGGCCCATCTTCCTGCACGTCTGGCTTCTGAGCACGATTCACCTGTCCCCCGGGCTGGCCTCCACCAGCAAGTGTCTGCAGCATGTTGCTGCCCTGACACACAGCAGAATCCCAAAGCCGAGGCTGGGTGTGAATGCTTGTGGCAGAATCCAGGAGGCCTCGTGTCTCCAGGACCCCCAGTGCACACGTGCAGGCATGTGCCTGGCCCCCCAGGTTTGGCTGGCGCCCCTGGAGCCACGTGGACCTCCAGGCGGAGGGGCGGACGCGGCTGGAGACTCTGCGGGGAGAGAGAGAAGGGGAGGTGAACGTGGGACATGTGGTCAGCAGTGCCCAACGGCCCCTTTTCACACTCGGCTGTTGGAGTCTGTGTTTGGATTGCGGGCAGTTCAAAGCGAGTGCCTGCTTTCCCTCCACTAAGTCATTTGAAATTAAGTCCACAAAGTGAGTATCAATCTTTGACTTCCTCGTGACAGGCTGTCCGTAAACTTAAGGCGTAAACATGATGGTGATTTCTTTTTGTTGTTGTTGTTCTCGTATATTTTTTGGCACCCCCTCACAGAAGCATAAAGGATTCTCTTTGTACAGGCCCCAGAAGAGCCTTCTTTTTCCAAGAGAAATAGAACATCTGGAGGCACCCAGGATTTCCGGTCCCTAGAAAAACCCACCCCAGCGTCCTCACAGCATGTCAGAGACAGCCAGCCGTGCTCGTGGCCATGACTCTCAGCCACATGTTGAAGAAGAGCAACAATGAAGTGCCACACAGAACTGTGGGGACACTCGTAACCTGTCGCCCAGCAAACCACAACGACCTGCCACTATCACTCATCACACCTTCCTCTTACTTCCTGAACTTGTATTAAAGCTCCTAAGAGCCATGGTCCGGGAACAAGAGACGGAGAGATGGGCCAGGTTTAGGAGTTCCCTAGAACTACTTCTAGGGGTCTCTGCTTCCTTGAGAGGAATATTGGCTTTTCAGGAGAAACTCAGACAAACGTTCAGGGAGAGGGAAAACAGGAAACACCGAGGGCAGAGGGTGAGCCTTTGTGCCACACAGGTGGTGTCAGTGACACATCTGTAGCCCGATTCCATGTCCACTAAAGTGAGTCCCTACCGCTGCTGGCCCCCTCTTTGCAGAAACAGTGTCAGGACCCTGGCCATTCTTTTCTTAAGTTTTGTATTTATTTTTGAGAGACAGAAAGCATGAGCACACGTACGTGAGCAGGGAGGGGGAAGAGAGAGAGGGAGAGAGAGAAACTCAGGCGGGATCCGTGTGCTGTCAGCACAGAGCCCAATGGGGGTCTCCAACCCATGAAGCTGAGACCATGACCTGAGCCAAAGTCAGATGCTTAACTGGCGGAACCACCCAGGTGCCCCGACCCTGGCCACATGGTTAAGGGAAGCAGATAACACTCTTTAGTGATGTTGTTAGCTTGTCACCTAACAGGACACTCTGCAGACCCACGGTCCCCAAAGCTGGGGGCTGAAAGAGCAAGGGGTCTCCTCACAATCCCGCATCCTGCTCAGCACCAAAGCGGCATTCCAAATCGTGGGGGTGCCAACCCTCTGGCTCCACTCCCCACCTCCTCCGGGTGGCCACCTTCACGGGCTCCTTCCTGCCTGTCTGGCCGGAGAGGCCCTCTCCTGCCCCAGTGTGCATCCTCTAGACCTACGTCCTCCTGTGAGGTCATAGTTGAGCCGTATTTGTCCACTAACCGGCCCAGCATCAGCCCCAAGTTTTGGACCAATACATGTTTTTAGAATCCTGTCTTCCTTACGCCCATACCTATCAGCGCAATTCCACACTTTCAAAATGCATTTTCAGCTCAAGTCCTTCTTGCTCTTAGTAAATCCCTTCCCACCCCCACCTTGTGAACTTGAGTTTGCGTTTACATTCTAGCAAGGTGCAAAGTAATCCATTTCACAGACTGAGTTCCAGCAAATTTGAACCCTGGGTCAGTTTCCACCATTTGGTGGGATCACACATCCTCATAAAGTCCACTGTAGATTTCAGCAAATCACAGACGGGGTGCCCACTGGGAGGAGCTGGGGATGGAAGGAATGTCACACAGTTTCCATAAATAAGACCATCGGGGAGACTGGGGGGCTCAGTCAGTTGAGCATCTGACTTTGGCTCAGATCATGATCTTGCTTTCATGGGTTCTAGCCCCACATTGGGCTCTGTGCTGACAGTTCAGAGCCTGGAGCCTGCTTCGGCTTGTCTCCCTCCCTCTCTGCTCCTCCCCTGCTCAAGCTCTGTCTCTCTCTCTCTCTCAAAATAAATAACAATTGGAGAAAAATTTAAAAAAATATCTTTGGTGTTGTCTTGCCCATGTTTTGGCCCCGCTCCCCATTACCACGGCGAATTGAAAGTCTTTGGGAAGGGTGGGCACTGATGTCATGTAGTTTTGTTCCTTTCCTGGAGAAGCATCACATCAGGCACACTGTGGGGTGCTCCCTGAGTCTGCAGCAGAGGGTCATGTTTTCGTTTGTGGGGGGATGAGTGTATTGTACCTCCCACAGATGTGTAAGAAGACTATTGTTAACAGGTGCATTTTCTCCTACATATGTTGAAATCGATGGGCCCCCCATCTGTACATGGGGCTCGAGGGCACCAGCCGGGAAGATTCATTGATGAGGGGACCATGCTTGGGTTCTCAGGGAGTTCTGAGGTAGAACCAACCCACAGGGGACCATCTTATTCTACAGGTTAATATTTATCAAATAGAAGCACCCAGCTCTATCTGGACCAAGACTAGTGCGTCTTGATTTTTTTTGCATCTTTCTTGTTATGAGAAAAGGCAAGTTAGTTTCAATCTGGGAAACACCCCAGGGTGACAATTTCAGGTGCCTTCAACCACCAAGCTCACCTTCCTCCCCATTGTTTCCAAAATGGGGCAGGATTAAGCAGAGTGCTCCCCAGTGGCTCAATGCCAGCCCCTGTGTCCTCCCTGTGGGTTGGATACCGCCTTTGCGCTAACCAGCAGACCTCCCTGGCTTCGCTCCGATAGGTACACGATATCTGTCAGGGCAGGGTCCCTCCCGTGTAAGGATCTCAGCCACAACAGGCCTGGAGATGTGTGGACACGGATTTCGTGGTGTGGGCACTATGATCCGGGATCATGTGTTACATCCATAGCCACTGCTGTTTCCAGACAGAAAGATGATATTGCCCAGGGCTGGTAAAGCTTCAAAGGCACGATTGGATGTAAATTTCCCCGAAACGTCCATATCCTCTGAATGATAGCACCACTAATGTTGCCTTAAAAAAAAAAAAAAAAAGGAAGAGGTTCCGAATGCAATGTTCCCAGATTAAAATATAGTTTCTATCTTTCTTCACAGGATAGTTTATCTCAAAAAAAAAAAAAAATCTCCAAGCTACATTTTGGGAAGCAGACTCAATGGCAGGCCACAAAATGTATCTCTTAGGAGAAAGACAATGAAAATACAAATAGAAGTTGTCACCATCAGCACAGAGGAGGAGGGCTTCACAGAAGTGCGGCCGTCACCAGCTTTGAAGTCTGGGCTCCTCCAGGCACCCTGGATGGCTCTCGCACTACGCGGCTGCACTTGGCAGACAGAACTGCACCGGAACAAACATTCCTTGACTCTCCACTACGCTCGCCTCGCGCCAGGCACTTTGCCGAGTGCCTCATTGCCCATACCTAACGCAGAAATGACCGGCAGCGTGAAGCGCACGGGACCAAGAATAGAAACGGCGACGCTGCCTTAAGTGGAGGCACAAAGCAGCCGGAGACCACTGTGTCTCTGTCTCTGCTGTGCGCGGTCTGCAGATCTCTGTGAGGACTGATGCTTTTAATCTTCAAAGCCTCTATGGCATGCGCACCATGACTGTCCCCATTCTGCAGGTAAGAAGCTGAAGCACAGGAAGGTTGAGAAACTTGTCTGAGGTCACACAGTGGGAGACAGAAACAGGGTTGCGATATTGGGCCAGTGCTCTTCTCACTCTGCTAGCATGTCTGGCAGACCCGCACAAGGGTATGAGTGCACCCCCAACACACACACACACACACACACACACACACACACACACACACAGGGCAGCAATTTGCATCTCCAAGGCCCAGGTCTGGTAACATCTCTCCCCCTGTGGTCTCTAATCAATCCCTGAATCTTCTTTTAAACAGTGTTGCCAAAGCCAGTGCGGACCACCTGACACTGCTCTAAGAATCTGATGAAAAAATTAAGGATGCTTTCCCCCCAAAATGCACACACTAGCTGGCTTGGAATCCCATATCCAGGACTACACGGACCCCGTAATGCTGAGCTGTGAGGCCCCAGCTAAGAACTTCTACCCTAAAGGACACCCTTGTCCAACCTCTCTGGTAAAGGCGTGAAGCCTTTATTGGTTTGATTTAGCTTGCCTTGTGCCAGTTCATCTTAAATTACCCCGAGATCCACCATGGCCAAATCCTATTGATTGCTATTAGATTTGTTCTGTTTTCATCCTTATTCATATTCAAAACTGAATTAAGTTCTGTGGAAAAACACCCATCAAATGCTTCTCAAGGAGTAGAAAGCCATTACTATGGCCCTGAGATTCCACCCTACTATTTTTCTCCACTCCCCCCACCCTAGTCCACTCAGCTGGAGAAGGGAACATTAACTAATTGGATAATCAGCATGAAAATGAAGGAGACCAGGATTCAAGCAGCCAGCAGGGCTGAGTTTGCACTGGACCCAGGCCTGGGGCGGGACTCCGGTGACCTCACATCTCCCAGAATCTGAGGGAGAAGGGAGATCACTCCACCTCTCGACCTATGGCTTAAATTGCCATCTTGAGAAATTGCACTCCGGGTTGCGTTACATCCAGATGAGACGTCTGATGTGCTCACAAGCCCTGAAGGGGAATGCATGCCCCACGCTGTGTACCTTCCAGAGAGAATAAAGGAGATGACTGCCCTCTGTGGCAGGAGGAAGTGTGTGCAAGCCTAACTCACCCCTGATGCACTGCCAACCACTCTGGGAGCAAATTCCTGCTTGGCTTCTGTTCAGGAGCTGAGCTGCTCTCTCCCTCTTTTTAATCTTTATTTTTTCATCTTTTAATTTATCATCACTGTGTGATCGCTGCCTTGCTGCTAAATTTGTAGTGAGGTGCTGCAGACTTGTGCCCTGTGTCTGAATGGGCTTGTCCCGGCACACACCCCTTCCCCCACCCCCTGCCCCCCCCGCATGCCTGGAGCCCAGAGAGGAGCCTGGCTGTGCATCCCCCAGAGGTCCCGCAGCAGCTCGCGTTCTCTCCCCTGAACAGACACTTGCACTCACCGTCTAAGGATCTGCCTTCCCTATTCACAAATAAGAAATGAACAGTGGTTGATATTCAGCTTTGAATCTCTCTGGTTCGAGTCAGCTGAGCCACTTCAAAAGGCTGTGAGTGCAAAGGAGGTGTGCGATTTGGGGGAAGCTTTGCAATGTTTCAGACTTTGAACTGAAACACTTCTCCAGCAGGCCTCATTAGCCCCCCTCTCCCACACCACCAGCCAAGTCACCCCTTAGCCATGGGGGAGCAGGGAACAGAAGGACTGGGGGAAGGTCCCCTGTCCCTAAAGCACCACCCCTCTAAGATTCCTAATGAGGACACCCTTGGGGCTCAAGCTGAGGCTGAGAAGGAGCCTGGCTTCCTAAAGGGGGAGCATGTGCCAGCAGAGGCACCACGGTGTGGAAGTCCCCGGAGACAGGCACCTCCCTGGGAAGGCAGGACATCGTCCGTGTCCCCAGTGTAGAAGGGGCATCAGGCCACAGCCAGAGGGGGCCGTGCCTCCCTAGCCTACAGACTCCCTCTGTCCTCTGCCACCAGCAGGCCACAAGCTGTGCCTCTACACCCACCCAGCCTCAACCCTGCAGAGGGACAGAGGAATGTGACCCCAGTCTGAATCTTTACACGAAGAGACCAAACATGCTAAACTAAATTCAGGAAGTCCTTGGTGTGTGAGCATAATTCGTTCCAGAAACACACTTGGAATCCACAGCACTCCTATATCAAGGTGAATTTCAAGAACCATCGGCTCAGTTGTGATCATGGAACGTTCAGTGCCACCTACAACTCGTATGGCAAGACATCGCTCGTTTATCAAGCTAAAATTTATGACAAGTGTTTGCTCGTCTGACAGAAGACTCACAGCACAAGTTACTTGCAATCCAAGGTTTTACCGGATGTAAATTATTTCCTCAGACCGAGCTCACTGGGCTGGGCTGAAGCTTAGCCCCACTTGCTATATGGCAAATGGGGGACCCCCGAGGATACTGGAGCAGCCGCTTGCAAAAACAGAGCAACCACAAGGTGTGTGCACATCTGAGTGTGGTATGAGACAGTCTGAGACCCAACGCCCACACACTGACCAGGAGCAGGGCCAGCGGGGACCCCCTCACCGGGAGGGCACAGGCCAGTGGGCATCTGTCCCGGCATGCATGGCTATGCTCCTGTCCCTGGTAACAGTGGAGACAGAGGGCATGGGAGGGGTTGTAGGGTACTTCTCCCCTCTGCCTACTGGGACTTGAGATTTCTTGGTGCACAATGCACTCTCCCAACTGGAACAGAAAAAGGGAAGAAAGAAACTCATTGAAATCTACATGTGTAGGAGGAATATGTTCATCTTCGCTTTTAGGTTATAGTTAAATTGTAGTAACTTGTAGTAATTTGTGCCCCCCCAGAGTTCCTAGATTGGAGCCCTAATCCCAAATGTCACTGTGTTTGAAGGTAGGGCCTTCAAGGAGGTAATCAAGGTTAGATGAGGTCACGAGGGTGGGGTTCTAATCCAACAAGACTGTGCCAGGAGCACAGGCACCAAGCACAGAGCATGGGCTCTGGGAGGACATCGGGAGCTGATGGGAAGCCACAAGCTAGGAAGGGACTTTCACGGAGACCTACTCTGCAGGCACCTTGACCTTGGACTTCCAGGCTCCAAAACCTTGAGATACAGATTCCCTTTGTCTGAGTGTCCCATCTGTGGTATTTTGTTCTGGCATTCAGAACCGAAACAACGGGCTTTCCTGAAACTTTCTTCTACTCTGTTCTCAAATGAGTTAGAAGCTTCCTTTGGTGCTTGGTATTCGCCATCACCCTGAAGGAGCACCCCACCTCCAGGTGGAGCCCCCAAATACATTTGTTAGTTTTGCGGCAGAAACGCCACCTGCTCTAGACGGAAGAGAGGCAGGGGACAGAACAGGAAGACAGAATGGTGGCCCCAGAGGCTGGGGGTTCGGCATTTTGACTGCAAATGAGCAATCGATGAGCTTGCTAAGTACATGCACGTAACAGCCAATCAGCACCAAACCTTTCTGGAAGAAATGTCTACCCCCTTCTGCAGAGTGGAGGGGCTGAATGGGGACCGAGGCTAGGGGCTTCCTGCACGTGTAGGCTCTAAGTCATGGAAAGAAAACTAGATTTATACCCACACAGACACACACACACACACACACACACACACACACACACACATATATGTACATATATATGGATATATATATATATATATATATATATATATATATATATATATATATATATATATATATATTATACATATATATAGACACATATATATACTTATATATATGTATATATATAATATTATATTTATATATTTATTATATATATAATATATATTAATAAGAGACCTTAAAACTGCAAAACAACATTTTCATCTTTTGTATCTGAGCAACCAGGAAGCTGAGTGTGCATGCGGGTGCCCACGCATGCGCGTGCACACGCACATACGCGCGTGCACACACACACCACCCCTCCACACACACTTTCTAACTTGTTATTGTGAAACAACAAGGCCCCCAGGGCTCCAGGTGGAGGAGGAGGGGTTGCTCGGTCACATTTGTAAGGAAGCGGCTGTCGTTTTCACCGGGCTGTGGTTTCCCCGGACGTGCACTGTGCCCACCCACCCCTGTCGCCAGCTCAGTGCCAGCAGGGAGACTGCAGGGCGCCTTCCGATTTCCAACCTGCAAAGGCCAACGCCGGTGAGGGCAAGGAGGAGAAGTGGGGGTCAGACCCCTAGGGAGAAGAAACCCGGGCACCTGGGGGGTAAATGGATCAGGATAAGCTTCACCTCCGAGAGCTTTACACCAATAGCAGTTACGGGGAATAAGAGAAAAGAGCTTCCCAGGGCTTTCCAGCAGGGCCAGAAACAGCCATGTGTTAAAGTAAGTTTGTCTCCAGGGGCCACGGGGCCCGGCTGCTGGGGAGATGGGGAGGGACGCGTGGGGAGCTCAAATGGAAAGAGAGGGCGCTTTCTGTTTTCTCACTATCTTTAGTTAGTTTGCAAAGAATGTATCGATACCACCACTTTTCAAAGCACAGGTTTGAAGGAGTCAATGTTAGTGCTGCATCAGACAGTCCTGGTTGGGGTCCTGTCTCCTCTGCTTCTGTTCAACTCAGGGCAAGCATCTGGGCCTCTCCGAGCCTGAGTCTCAGCTGTCAAACAGGCACAATAATGACACAGCACTGGCCTCCTAGGGCTGCTTTGAAGATGAAAGGGGCAGTGTCCATTATGGCCACTATAGCACATGGCCTCATAGGCCGCCAGTGCTAATCGGGTGTTAGCCCTTGGTACTGAAGCCCTTTGCATGGAGTTTCCTTGCCTCTTATGTTAGCTTTGGCTTCAAGTTTGCTAAACGGTGTCTCTTTGCTCTGGGGAAGTGTTTGGTCTGAAGCCCAGGCAACGAACGAACAGCCCTCTGTCACCTAGGCTGTCAGGGGACATGTCACTGTCTCCCAGAGTTGCATCCTGCCAGCCCTGCCATGCACTTCTCCAGGGTCCCCGGCACACGGGCCTCCTACGAGGCTAGCTGTCGACACACACCGTAGAACATTCACTCAGCTCTCAGAAAGACCTCCTGAGTGGGCTTCTTGGCAAGGGCTCCACTACGTAAATTCTGGAGCAGATGGAGAGAGCCCTCATCCTTCAGCCAAGGGTTGGAGGCCATGGAGGCAAACTCATCTGATGCTGTGACTCAGAGAGTCGCTCATTCACAAGCACTCTGGGTGCAGAAGCAGTCTCTTGGCTGCTTCCAGCCCTGGGCCCATCTGCTACTCCCTGGCCAGGTTCCCGACCGTGAAGGTGGAGGTGCCAAGCCAAGGGCAGCAAGCGTCCCCAGCCAACCCAAAGCCCTCTTCCCCCTAACTTTCTCTGTGGTGACCACAATGCGGTAAGCAGGTGCACCTCTCCTTGTGCCTCATCACACGTCTGGACTTGCGGGAGACCCTCTCTTGCAAAGAAGAAAGATCGAGGGCTGAGTCTACTGGTCACCAAGAGAGCATTCGAGCGCCCACAGCTGTAAAATACTGAGCTCGATTCCAAGAAGTTGTCTGCACCTTTGCCAGATGTGAATGGACTGTTGCCTGGACAATCGTTTCCTTTTGTAAGAAGGGGAGAGCCTTCTGGAATCCTGGAATTCAATCTCTACAAGGAGCCTCAGACCTGGAGAAGGTCCAGTCTCTAAGTTGGCAAAAGACATCATTCAGGACCCTGGGCAGTCACAGGGCTTCCTGCAGCAGCGCTGTTTTACATTTTCCATCTGGACGCCCAGCAACTAAAGGGATGAAGGAGAAAATTCTGGAGCAGACATCTGAGGCACGTTCCCTCTCTCTCTCTCTCTCTCTCTCTCTCTCTCTGTCTCTCTCTCTCCCCCTCTCTCTCTCCCCCTCTCTCTCTCTCCATATATATATATGTATTTTCTCTCTGTGTCTCTCTCACTTCCCACCATGTGCCCATGTGACAGGCAAGTGCCTCATGCTCCTGCTGAAGTTGAATGGGAGCACGTGTCTAGAGGGCAGGAAGCATAACTTAGCATTAGCTCCAGGAAGGATTGCGTTTTATGAAAATTCCACCTCCCCTGTCTTTCACTAGCTTCTTAGAACGTGCAGGAGAGAGAGGAATCTCCCAGAAGTTTCCAGGGCACAAAGCTATGAGGAGCACATTCACTATGAATTTGTTAATTGCATCAGAGATCAAGGCCAGCAAGACAAACTGCATCAGTGTTAGAATAGTCCCGACAGCATCCCCTAGGCTCTGCTGTTTGCTCAACTAGGCACAGACGTGGGCTGAATGGTCGGGCCTGACCTTGCTGACTCACCTAGCCCTCTGCTGACACCATCCTTCTGTGCTGCTATGTTGGGAAAAAAGGCTCTCGAACCAGCAGTGGAAAGTTTCTGTGGGTGGTGATGTTTCCACCGGGCGTCCAGAGGTGCTGGTGGGAGACATCCAAGAGCAAAGAAAAGACTTTGTGAGTTCAAGCTGTGGTGATTTGGAGTGACCCAGGATCATTGCACCCCGATCACTCAGTGTCATGTCCTTCCTTCTGGTTAACCTTACCTGGCTCTGATGTGTTTATAAGATGCTCTTTGTTGAGTGTCTGTGGTCTGGTAAGGGAAAGAGGGGACACGGTGTCCCCACAGACAGATGTATGCTTGAACTAGGAGCCTTTTTCTGGCAAAGGTAAAACTCTCCCTGAACAAGGAAATTGGTGAAAGAAAAAAAGGGGGGAGCCAGGATCACTGAGGTTCTAGACCATGCCCCTCCCTGCAAAGGGTGAGCACTGTAAGTCCTTTCTAAGTCCTACCTTGGGGAGGCCTCACCTGCCAGTGGCTCTCCTGTTGTTACCTTTGACAACTGCATAAGAAGCAAAGGCCCTTGGCCAGGCACTCAGAAGAAGGCCTTTTTAAGAGAGTGATCTGGACTTAGGGCTTTTGATCTTACAGCACAGACTTACCTACTCATTCTGGAAAGCTCATCAAATTTTTCAAGGCATACTGGGCCATACTAGAAATTCCTCTGTAGCCAGAACAAGCCATGAGAACACATTTTGTAATTCTGTGAATGACCTTACAATGTCTTCCCTTGGAAAGAAGCCAAAAGGATCACTGAAATAAGCGTCCAGGCTTTGTACTGGCCTTGATTTGAAGTAAGACCACTGGGAATTCCACCAAATGAAGCTTCTCTGACTGTTCACAAGCAAGACTTGCTTCTGGGTTTAATTTCCAAAGGAAGGAAATGCATCCTGAAGACACACTTGTTAGTGGAGAACATAAGATTATATAGGTGGTGGTCTTGAAACAGTATTCTTCATCCCTGCCTCCAATGACATGCAAATCTAAATTCAGGTGGATAATAGAGCGAAATGGAAGGGGGATGTCATATAAGCCTAGGAATAAAATACAAAGAAATATTAAAAACTGATACTAATTACTGGGGAGGGCAAGCCTTGCTAAATTAAGTCATAAAGTACAGACACAAGGAAGGAAAGAAAGACGTGTTTGGTTACATGAGATTCTTAAATTTCTCTATACTATGCACATAGTTTGACGGCAAAAATGTGGAAATAACCTAAAACATACACAACATAAAAATAATTGGTGCCTGAGATAGAAAATTTTCTATGAGTCAATAAGAAAAATCCTTTCAACACCATAGAAAAAAATAGTCTAGGAATGATTCTTCATAAAACCAATCTAACTTGGACTTAAAACGTCAGCTTAAGACCAGGCAAGGTGGCCTCCTGTGCCCTCTACCAAACCCAACTAAGCCAATGGGGGGTGTTATTGAGAAACCACCCTATTGTGGAAAATGCCTCGGTGACAGTGAGAGTGCAGCACTCTAATTGGAAAGCCTCCGTCCCACGAGGGACACCCCAGGAAACACATACAACTGCTTCCATAATCCTCCAACATCCAGAGTATGTGTCACATTTCGTGTAGACCTCAAGGAATGCAGTTATTTCTACCTTGATGTGACTTATTTGGGTTTAAAGACATCATCAGAGAATATCCTGAAGTCTCTGACACTGATGGGCAGTTGAAATGAAAGCGTCAATGGGGCGCCTGGGTGGCTCAGTGGGTTAAGCGGCCGACTTCGGCTCAGGTCATGATCTCGTGGTCCGTGAGTTCAAGCCCCGCGTCGGGCTCTGTGCTGACAGCTCAGAGCCTGGAGCCTATTTCAGATTCTGTGTCTCCCTCTCTCTGACCCTCCCCCATTCACACTCTGTCTCTCTTTCTCTCTCTCAAAAATAAATAAACATTAAAAAAATTAAAAAAAAAAAGCATCAAGAACGACTTCTCCTGCCTGGCCCCCATGCCTCCAGAAACACAAAGGGAGGCTCAGCACAGCAAGACGAATGACTGGATGTTCTCGTTCCGTGAACTGTGGGGAAGAGAAAGTGCTGCTTGACAATGAGAGACACATTCACCCCAACCCGTTCTCTCCTTAGTCTCTTCTCTGTCAAGGCATTATCCATTTTGCATGATGGAACTGTCATAAACTGATTCAATAGAACCTATTTTGTGGTCTGCCATATCTATTTTTCAGGGACACAAAACCGTTCAGGATAGAGTTTTGATGCCTTAGGCACTATTTTACACCTGGCTCGTTCCTCCCTCCTACCACCCATCTACTATTTCCATTTTTAGATTCCTGAATGGCAAATCCAAAGCCCCTGCAATACCCAAATCCATCTGGAAAGTGGAAAATTAACACTGTTTTCAAAATGTTGAATGGTTTTTGTGTGCCATGTGCTTAAGGCTTGCGGCTATAAAGCTTGGGAAAGAAATAACTTGGACACAACAATGTCTATAGTGTATTCCAACTCTAAAATGTTGGGATCTATCCAACAATAGAAATTGGCTAAATAAAGTATGTTACAACCATAAGATGGAATGCTATCTGGCCATTTAATGTGATGCGGGAGAACACGAAATGACAATAGGAAAATGCTCATGATATAGCAAGAGGGAAAGCAGATTATAAGAGCCTATGTACTGCATAATAACAGTTTTGTTAAAAAGCAAATAACAACCATGAGTGTGTGAACACACCCCTATTCCCATGACAAAAAAGCCTGGAAGGATTGACATTAAAAACTCACTGTGGCTACTTGTTAGTAGTGGGCACACGGGTATGTTTTATTTTTCCCATAGTGCTTCTGTGTGGGTGAAACCTTACTAGTAAACAAATACTGTTTTTCTAATCAGAAAAAAAATAGGCATTTAAAGTATAAAATTGCCAAGATGCATAATAAAAAAATAATTTCATTGCTTCGGAGAAACTGGCCATAATAGCTCAGCTTTTTACTGTGGTAAAATACACAAAACATAAAATTTATCATTTTAACCACTTCAGGGTGTACGACACAGTGGCAGTGAAGTACTTCCACACTCTTGGGCAGCCACCACCACCATGTAGCTCCAGAACATTTTCATCACTCCAAGAGGAAATCCCGTACACATTGAGTTCCCACCCCACTATACACCTGTCCCCTAAAATCTACAAATCTGCTTCCTGTATATGGATTTGCTTATTATGTATGTATAATGTAAGTGCAATAACACAATATGCGGCCTCTGTGTCTTTGCTCACTTAACACCAAGTTTTCAAGATTCATCTGTGTTATAGCATGTATCTGTACACCATCCCCTTTTATACCAGAATGCTATTCCGTTGTATGGCTATACTACACTTTATTTATGTGTTCATCCCTCGATGGGCATTTGAGTTGTTTCCACCTTTTTGCTACTCTATTTAGTACTGCAACACACATTCGCATAAAAGTTTTTGGTTGAACACCTGTTTTCGATTATTTTGGATATATACCTAGGAGTGGAAATGCTGGGTCATGTGGAAATTCTGGGTTTAACCTACTGAGGATCATCCAAAGTGTCCTACAGAGTGGCTCCATCACTTGAAATTCTGATCAGCAATGCACAGTGTTCTAATTTCTCCACATTCTCACAAACACTTATTTCCTATTAATTATGATTATGATTCTAGATATCCTAGTGGGTGTGAAGTGGCATTATCTCATTGTGGTTTTATCTGCATTCCTCAAATGACTGTTCATGTTGATATCCCATGCATAATCGGGCTTTTAGTCTTTTTGTTGTTGAATTGTAAGTGTTCTTTATATATACTGGATACTAGACCCTTTTCAGATATGTCATTTGTAAATTCTTCCTCATTCTGTGAGTTCTTTTTTTCATTCTGAATAGTGTCCTTTGATGCAGGAAAGAGTTTTGAGATGAAAAAGTATAAGTCCTCCAACTTTGTTCTTCTATTTCAAGATAGAGTTGACTATTCTATGTGCGTTGAATTTTCTTAAAAATGTATGTCCAGCTTTACTACTCTTACAAAAAGCCATTGAAATTTTGATAGCTATTAAAATGAATCCATAGATTGTTTGGGGGAGTGCTACAATCTCAACAATATTGTCTTCTATCACATTAACACAGGGTGTCTTTATATTTAGCTTCCTTCATTTTTTCAGCAATATTTTGTAGTTTTCGTTGTACAAGACTTGTACCTCCCCAAATTATTCCTAAGTACCTAATCCTTTTTGATACTGTTGTAAATGGAATTGATTTCTTAATTTCTGTTTCAGACAGTTCATTACAGAAATACAACTGATTATATCCTCTATAAATAGAGACAACTTTCCTTTTTCCTTCCCAATGTTGGTGTCTTTTTATTTCTTTTTCTTGCCTAATTGCTCTGGCTAGGACTTCGCGTACAATGCTGAAAAGATGGTGAAAGTTGTTTCATTCAGGTGTGATATTAGCTGTGGATTTTACATAAATGTTGTTTATTACATCAGGGAAGTTCCCTTTATTCCTTGTTTAGTTTAGTTTTTGTTTGTTTTTACCTTGAAAGGGCACTAGATTTTACCAGATGCTGGTTGTTGTTGTTGTTGTTGTTGTTGTTGTTGTTTTTAATCCACATTTATTGAAATGATTATGTGATTGCTTTTCTTTCTTCATTCTATCAATGTGAGGTATTACACTGATTGGTTTTGGTATGTTGAACTACTCTTGCATTCTTGGAGTGAATCCCACTTGCTCATGGTGCATATTGCTACTATTGCTACTTGCGTTGATTTGCTAATGTATTGTTGAGGATTTTTGTGTTTTATTCATGGGCACATTAGTTGTTTTTTTTTTTTATGTATTTTGATGACTTTGGTATGAGGGTAATGCTGGCCCTATAGAATAAGTTAGGAAGTATTCCTTTCTCTTCCATGTTTTGGAAGAGGTTGAGAAAGATTGGTACTGATTTCTTAGATGTCAGTTAGAGTTCTTTGGTAGTCACGTGGTCCTGGGCATTTTTTGTGTGCTTGTTTGTCTGTAGGTTTTTGGTTAATGATCCAAATAGTTCAGCTTTTAAAAGAACCGTATTAAAACATAAATTGAAGCTTTTCCTTCAAATGACCAATTCAGTCACTTTTAACTTTGGCCCTGATGTGAAGCCCATGTGATTTTGCAATTTGGATGAAGAACTTCTTCATTTAACCAAACAAATTGCTTCCAAGTTTATGCATATTCCCATTGGCAATTAGTTCATAAAATCTTGGAAATGTAGGTTTCCTCTGACTTTTCATTGCACATTCAAGCCCTCTTGTATCTGTGGACCCGTTTTAGGGTTAACAGCTTACTTACTACAAAAGAGACAAATAAAATATGAATAGCTTATAATGTCAAAGTATGGAAGGTAAGTGACTAAAAATGTAATTCCAACTTTTAGATGTTAGTAGCTATCAGAAGGCCAAAGTCACACTGTAAACATCACTCCATTCATTCATTACGGAATATAGTATTTATTCTATGGAATACCATGAGTGCTCCACTTAAATGCCTGTAGTGTTCATAACTCCATGTGAAGATTATATGTCCCTGGTCTCTGGGGTCCTTTCCACCCATCAGATTTCTTACCCATAAGAGCGCTCTTCATGGGGATGATCTATTAAATTGCCTTTCAGCTTTGCTCACGTTTATTGTTGCTGTTGTTTTGTCATTGCAATTGTTTGGTTGCAGTGATTTTTACCCGCCCATCCCATGTACTTCCTGACTTCAGAAAATTCTTTCTTAGTCGAATTGTTGGGTTCACACTTTTTTAGTCCAAATATAACAATTCTGAAAATATATCTTATACTTGTGGCTACAATGGAATTTATGGGAACTTCAGTTTCATTACAGAAGCCGGACTTCCTAGGAAACTAACCATTCACCTAGACACCTAGACAGTTGCTCAGAGAGAAGATATGATTTGCACAAAAACAAAATGCAACTGGAGACACAATTCCCAAATAAGCAAATGAGCTAGTTCGTGTGGAGGCTCATGGGTGAAAGAAGTGAGCTCCCAAAAGTCTGCTTCCTAGATGTGGGGGTCACGGCCAAACCAAACTTTCCCAGACTCCGTGTATTTCTCTGTAAGATGGATATGACACTAGTTCCTACCATGCTGGATTATTGCGAGGATTGAGTGAGAGAAACCAGCTAAATCCGTTAGCACTCTCTGTGGCAGGTAGTGAATAGTCAATACACGCTAACTGGTTAGAAGTGGCATCAGTACAAACAGAATCAAGAACATTAATGTTCTGCATTTTTCTGCGTATCAGATCCTCCGCAAATGTAAGCCAGTTACCGCTAGTGCCTTCGTGCTGAGCTTCTCAGCCAATGTACTCACGTTCGTTCGTTCGTTCGTACGTTCGTTCATTCGTTCGTTCGTTCGTTCGTTCGTTCCTTCCTTCCTTCCTTCCTTCCTTCCTTCCTTCCTTCCTTCCTTCCTTCCTTCATTCCTTCCTTCATTCATTCCTTCATTCAACAAATGTCCAGAAAATAAATGCCTGTCGGTGCTAGCCCAAGTACTGATGACGGAATAGTACCAGGTGTCTGACCTAATTGTTTACAGCAGGGGTCAGCAAACTTATTCTGCTACTGGCCAGAGAGCAAATATTTTAGGAGTTTTGAGCCATACACCTCTGATGGAAGAGGCATTCATTTCAGCCATCATACTGCAAGAGCAGCCATGTGTCAAAATGAATGGGCATGGCCGTGTGCCAATACAACTTTGTTTACAAAAACAGGCAGTGAGCAGCATTTGGCTTGAAGTAGACGATTTAGAGATTTTCAGTATAGAGTCTAACAAAGGGAATAGTTAAATAAATACAGTCAAGTATGAGAAATACTCCGGTGGTCTCAAAGAAGGCCAAGGATGTCTTCCCAGAAGAAGCAATACTTAATCGAGTACCAAATGGATGCACAGAAAACAGTCAGGCAAGGAGGTAGAGAACAGCATTGTAGGCAGAGGCATGGTGTGTGCAGGGCTGGGAGAAGAAAGAGAAGTCAAGGGACAAATACGCAGAAACAGCGATGGTTGGACAGGGATGATATTAGAGGAGCACCTCAAACTGAACAGGGCTTGAATGCTGGGGCCTTTGGGATGAAGCTATAGAGGGGTGAGGACCGGGTTGTGAAGGGTTCTGGCACTGGGACTTGTCACCCCTCACCACCTGGTGCACATCTCTGATGAGAGCCGCGTAGGGCTGGCATCTCTCCATCTGCAGCCATTCCCGGGGCCAGGCACCTTCCTGACAGACCCCAGTAAACAACTGTCTATAATACCCCAACTTCTGAGTATCCCGAACATGCCAGTGAAATCTCAAAAGAGATCAATTAAAACAAGGGCTAAACATTCAAGGAAGTTGACTTCGTTTTCAACAGAAGAAAACTTTTTGACAGTGAGATAATTGTATGCCATAATCTTTCAGGTTTGTCAGGATCATGGACT
This sequence comes from Neofelis nebulosa, assembly GCF_028018385.1. NCBI lineage: Eukaryota > Metazoa > Chordata > Mammalia > Carnivora > Felidae > Neofelis > Neofelis nebulosa. The sequence goes on from NC_080801.1 coordinate 3,217,421, forward strand.
AAAAAAAAGTTACTTCATGCTCATTCAGGATAAGAAAATAGATTTGCAAGTTTAGCATCCTCTACGTTCAGATGCACAATTTCCATGTTCATTATTGGCCACCACAACAGCCCGTTCCCCAGGAAGAGTAATGGTTTGCTTTACTTGACATTTTGAGCTGCCACAACTGAGGGCCAGGTCCCAGGGGACGCACATTGCCCCGTCACTTGGAAACAAACCAGTCTGTCCCCTCAGTCAGTCGGTCACCCCATGAGGCATCTCAGCACTGAGGTGGGCTCACACTACAGTGCCCTTCATCCTTTCTAAAGGCTCTGGAAAGTGAGGAGGTGGGTGTAGGAACATGAAGAAGACAGAGAATTCAAGAGCAGATAGTCACACTTGGCTTGAAAATAGTCCAGTGGTGGCCGGCCCTGCCTCATAATAAGTAAACACTCAGGAAAACCAGCGTAGACCTCTGCATATAGACCCATATGAGAGGAAACACGGAAAAATTCTAGCACAGAAAGCTGGCTTTTCTCGCATACATCAAAATCTAAACATGTTCTCAAATATATACAGTAACCTATTCTCCTCTTTATTCTACTATTACCTTACATTTTAGCCTGAATTTAGTTCTTAGTTCAGGATAGCTTATGAACTCATACATGCTCGTAAACAAATGTTCGAAGGAGAAGGCACAGCAGAGATGTTTTCAGCTGTTAAAATTCTACATATAAAGAGCGATTAGTGCATCGAACGTACCCTAACATTTCATTCTCTTAATGGAATTCATGCTGAATTTTGATAGCAAGAAGTAAGAGATTTTATTTTCATGAAAGCCCATTTCTGTTGCATGACACGAATACATGGCTAAATAAACACAGCATCACCAGGAAATAAATCCCAATTTGAAGTCTGAAAGGGCACTCCTGTTTCTTGAATATCCTGAATGTCAACTTTTTGATGGAAAAAATAATACATAGCAGTGACTGTACACATAGGTCTATACTGGGTATCTTGGCCGTGTGTCCCGAGTTTCATTTGTTGAATCCCTATGTTTTCTGTTCCAGAGCGTCTCGTGGCATTTATTATGTTCTCCTAAAACCGCAGCTCATGAAGGCGTTGGAAAGGTCACTGTTTCCTGGTTATGTTTTTTAAAAGAGTTTACGTTAATATATATGTCCTCCAATAAAAGATGATGTTTCATGTGCATTTGTTTCTGAAAGTGAGGTGTATCTGTTCCTGTTCTCCGGGAGCCATTGTTCAGTTTCCGAATGTTTCCTGAAGTTTCCCTACAGCAGGGTGCTCCCCTGCACATCTGTAATGAGGGCAACTTTGTTCCCACCTTTTTCTGTGGACAGGGACACAGCAGCGAGGCTCAGACAGCACAGGGCTCTCAGGAGACTCTCTTCTGAAGACAATGGTCAGGGCAGCTCGCACCAGCCCCTCTGTCCTTCAGGGAAGGGATCGTCATTACCACAGTTCCTACAATTCGCCGTGTGTGATTATCTCAAGGGCACTTGACAATTTCACCGCCTGTGCACCCCCAAGGACTTTGTGTGCATGAACACAGGCTCCTGTGTTTCCGCAGCCTGTGGATGTGGTCGACTGGAATCAACTGCACAAAATCAGACCTGTGATAGGGGTCCATGATCTGAGCTAGAGTCAACCAGGTGCCAGGGAGGTGGAGGGCCCTGGTGAGGGAGGTCATGTGCAGACCCACTTGGGAAGGCTGATTCATTTGGCTTGGTGGGCTCTGGGGAACCAGGGCACGTCCAGCCCTCACCTTACCAACAATACTGCTGTGCCACGAGCGATGTGAGTCTGTAACAGAGCCCAGCAGCTCACCACAACTGTGTTAGACCCTGGAACGTTGTCTCCTTAAACTCCACAACATCCCTACGAGGAAGATACTACTGACCCCATAACATATGCGGAAAGTGAGGTTTTGAGGGATCACACAGCAGGAAAGCGCCTCAGCGGGATCCACACTGGACTCGTCTGCCTCCAGAGCCTGGGCTCTTCACAGCTGTGCTGTCCTTGGGGTGGTAACATCAACGCTGATCCTGGCACCCATGTTGGAAGGACCCACTTTCATGGACCAGTGTCTGCTCTCACGCTCCAAGTCACACTCGGCAGTGTCACCACCTGGCCATGTTGCAATGTCACAGGCGGGAACCTTGGGTGGTAGGAAAACGACACAGCCCTTGGTGAGAAGAGTCCTCTGTTGCTCCTGGTGTGTCCGGCTGGTTGGGGACCTGCTTTTCCGATCTCCATTTACTCTTTTCTCTTGAGGTGACATTCACATAACTTAAAACTGACCCTGTTAAAGTGTCTAATTCAGCCGCATTTAGTACACTCATAGTGCTGTGCAACCACCACTCCTATCCAGTTCTAAAACATTCTCACCCCAAAAGGAACCCTGACCTATTACACAGCCATGCCATTCTCTCCTCACACAGCCCCTGCCAACCACTCATTCTTCAATCTCTCTGGATTTCCTATCAGTGGAATCACAGAGCATGTGACCTTGGTTCTGACTCCTTTCACTCCGTACGACATTTTCAAGGTCCATGCACGTGGTAGCATGTCGATAGTGTCTCTTTTATGGCTGAATAATATTCCATTAGATCGTGCCTCTTAAAAGCGAAGTAAGAGGTAATGCGGTCTCAAAGAAAGAGCATTGACTCAAGAATCTGTGAAACTCTCATTCTTCTCACGGGATTATGGTTATCCTTCTGCATCAGACAGACTGACCTGGGTGCACACGTCACCTCCTCCGCCATGTGGCCTTACTTGAGACACCTAATTACTCTGAGCACCAGCATCCCTGCCCATTGGATAAGCGTAAGTGACCGTCCCTAACTCACAGAGCTACAGTAGTAGCAAAAGAGGAAAACACATATCCAAAGATTGTCAAATTGCCTAACGTGCCATCACGGTACCTAAGATGATACCTAGTTTCTCCTCTTATTGGTGGGAAAACTGCCCCACTTACATATATAAGTTGGGAACTCACCTGTACACGGCAGATGTGTGCCTGAGTTGCCCATGTAAATTAAAAGATTCAAATCCCCTATTCACTAAGCAAAGGAATTCTTTTTTTTTTTTTTAATGTGTATTTATTTTTGAGAGAGAGAGAGAGCATGAACATGGTAGGGGCAGAGAGAGGGGGAGACACAGAATCTGAAGCAAGCTCCAGGCTCTGAGCTGTCAGCACAGAGCCCGCCGTGGGGCTCGAACTCACAAAACACAAGATCGTGACCTGAGCCGAAGTTGGTGTTTAACCGACGGAGCCACCCAGGTGCCCCAAAGCCAAGGAATTCTTAGGTGGACAAAAACTATTACCGAAGAAAATCTGCTCTAAGTTCCGTGGGTGGGTTAGCCACCTTTTAAATGAACGTTTTCATCCCACAGTCCAGCACAGTTCTTGGCTCAGAATAGGCACCCGGCATAAGTGTTTGTGTAGGCATCGGCAAAGAAGGAAGAGGTCTTACACAGGACATATTTTGAGGAACGTTCTCCAAAACCCCTGGTTCTCATTCAAACGGTAACTGGCAGCCAAGTTACAGGCATAAGTATCCTTGTAGTCAATCCAACAACAACCCCTCTGGGGGTGGGCAGTACTGTGGCTTCTGGCTGCAAATCATCATCTCTGAGGACCAGTGCTGATAATGGGTAGGCAATGGATGGCTCAAATCACAAACTGAGACATGGTGAATGAGGGCTGAGCAGCGTTTACAATGAGGTGAGCCCAGCCATGGGGCTCACTTGGGCACAGTCCATCCATGTTCTCTCTTCTGTCACTGGAATACTTAAAAAAAAAAAAAGAAAACAAAAAACCAAAAAAAAAAAAAACAAAAAAAAAACAAAAACAGAAAACAAAACCAAAACCCTTCCAAACTTAGTTATTTCTCACGCATGAAGGATCCAGAGCAGAGACAGTCTCAATTAGAGGTGACTTTCAAAGAGCTCTTGGGTTCAAAACCATGGATCTACTGGGACACCTTCTGCCACCACCCAAGGCTGCAAAAAACATTAAAGAATGCTTGAGGCCTTTCTGGAAGATAAGTGGCCTGTATTTCATTCACTCACAGAGCAATGTGATCTGCGGAATTTACACCAGTGATAATCCATGCACAGCGTCACCTTCCCTCCAATCCCAGCACCGTAATCCCAGCAAGCAGCGACCGGGTCCCCTTATGGCAGAGCTCAGGTACATAGTAAAGGGAAACAGGAATAAGGAAAAGTATCGGTAACTGAAAAGTAAGGAACAGTGTACCTGCAGGTGCAAAACACACAAAGTACAACAGGAAGAAAGACTTTCTGCAAGCCTACTGCAACAGGAGATGGGTCAGAACTCATCGGAGTGCCGAGGGCAAGAAGTGGAGGGGCTTTTAGCACTAGGGGCTGATGGGAAGTCCTGGGGGATCGGTGAGGGCTTGTTGATGCACGGGAGGTGTCCGGCACGCTGAGTCCTTCCTGAGTTCACGCATGTCTTCTTGTGTGACTGGGCATCTGTGTTTGCCACCTGGAGCCCATCAGCGTTAGGTCCCCACTCTCTCCAGAAGATGCCATCGCAAAGGTCCTCCAGCAATTATTTTCCTGGGTTGGAAGGACATCCTTCTCCGTGGGGTAGGGAAAGCATTTACAGTGATGACCTGTCTGAAGTAAACTCTCTAAGAGAGGTCCAATGGCTAGCGCCATGAAGAAGCCTGTCCACGGTTCGGTTGAGGTGAACATTACGGCCACGTTGGTCAAGGGCTTCTGAAACCCTGCTCCCGATGCCAGGGCCCTCTCAGAAAAGGGTCTTCTGAGACTTTTGGGCATGGGCAAAAGTGCTGTGGTCTGGAAAGACCCAACAAAATTTCTGAACTTTGAATTAAATTTTTGAAAGCAAAACATCACTTTACCAAACTGTTTACCTCTCTGACGCCCCCCTGAAAGACTGAGTGGAGACACAGTTTCTTCATGTCCTGAGATTTAATGAATGCTACAAGCCCGGGCTAAAGAAAGATGTCCAGATACTGACACCAGTGGACACACGGCATCTCTCAGATATTTCAAAATATTTCTAAAGGCTAGTGAACTATATTAGGCAGAATGAATAAATAAGCATCGCCTTTGCGGCTGAGAGCCAGCTCCTGAAAGCCTTCTAGCATCATCAGTATTTAGCATTGATGGTCTTTGGTGGGGCTTTCCGGACAGCAATTAGCAATTCTGGAAAGCGAGACACACTGCCCCCTAGCCACACTGCGGACACCACAGCTCTGCGAACAGCCACGCGACGGAAATCCTCCGAAGTCACCAGATGGCAGGAGAAGCAGCGAGTGCTGAGGAAAAAAGGCAGGTTTGGGTCAGGCCGCGTGTCTTCTGCTGTTTGGACTTCATGCTGAAGGAGCACCAATGGGGCTAATTCCCTGAGGAGCTGCACGTACCCATTGCCATTTGGCGTGGCCACCTCAGTGTTCTCAAAATCAGGAGACTTTGCGTAGAAATCTGGGTTTCCAGGTTCTCGTGGAACAGCACAGGGATCAGAGGGGGTGCACGCCTCGTGGCCTCACGGTCTCTGCACACCTCTGTTTTCCTCACCTGGTCTCCTGTATGCAAAGGCTGGATGTTTGCACAATAATCCAGCCCTAACTTGGTGGCATTAAATGACACCAAGGATTTATTGCTGTTATTAATTCTCACAGTTCTGGGGATCAGCTGGAACGAGCTGGGTGGTTTTCACTTGGGGTTCCTTAGGCGGCGACGGTCCCACAGTGGCGGGCAGTAGAGAGAAGCTTCCTCACTTACGCGTCATGATGGGCAGCCATCCTCCGCTGGAATCTCAGCAAGGGCTCTTTGTGGGAAGGTCCGCACTTGGGTTCTGCAAAACCAGGCTTGCAGGAAAGCAACTTGGTTCTAAGAGTGAGTAACCCGATAGACGGCAGGGATGCTCTATTCACTTTCCTAAACGGGCCTCAGTGTCAACCTTGGCTGTATTCCATTAACGACCAGCAAGGTCCTCGACCACCCACATGAAAAGGAAAGGGGTGTCAGACCCCTCCACTGACTAATGAGAGAAATGAAGAATTTGGGGTCTTGTCTCAAAACCCCTGTGGTCGTTCCTCAGGTCACAAATTACGTATATTCCTCCCACACGCCAAATCCACGCACTGTCCCCCATACCTGTCGAAAGCGGTTATCATGCATTAGGCTCAAGCTGGAGGTCAGGATCCTGACCTCAAATCAGGTCCAGCTTTGGATGAGGCTGCCCTCGGATCACTCCTCTGGTCCAGCTCTCTTCTCAAAGACGCCTGATCTGCAGCAAGTCACCTGCCCCCACAGGAGGCACGGGGCCACCACCCCCTCTGCGATGTTCCTGTTAATAGGGTGATGTGGCGGGCCATGGAGGCAGGCCCCCCGGTCCTGCTGCCTTCAGTGGCTGTCCCCAGTCCCTGGCTCTGCCCGCGGGCTCCCAGTGCAGGCCTCCCAACTGTCCCTCCCTCTCATGAATACGTAGCTCACATCTAGAGCAGCTGGTTTCTCTGTTTGCTTCCTGAGCCAACATGTTTGGGATTCAAACGCTTCTTTTCTTTTCTTTTTTTCCACTATGTCTTTTCCATTTAGTCCTCGTGGGCAGCATTTCTGTGCACAGAATGCTCTTCAACACCCTGCACATCTTTTGTGAAACTTATTGGAGTTCATGCCATTTGACAGAAGCCATGCCTGCAAATCTGAGCTGAGGCAGCCTGGTTATGATGACCTGGGGGTGGCTGGGGACACGACGGTCCAACACGGAGGGCCTGGGAGGCCATGGTCTGTGCAAAGGGTCTTTATTCTTTCTGCGTCCCCAAGGAAATTTTAAAGTCAGATCCATGGCTGTTTCTTTACATTGTGATTTTGAACAACAGACTCCCGGGTTTGGTTTCCCTGGAAGCTATAGCTTGAGTTGAGATTAGTGGGCTCTCTGGGAGGGCTGGGATGAGAAAGTACTGAATCTGGGACCCACCGTGTCCCGATTCCTCTCCATCTGATAAATTATTTTAAAAGCTCATCTCTTCCTTTGCTCCTCTGACTACAGTCAGCTGGAAAAAAAACATGAGGGTTCCTGTGAACACACGGCCTGAAAACTCACTTGGTAAAGAACTGCACTAACCATTTTCTGTTGTCTATGAGCAACGATGCTGGCCATTATTTCTGGGACAACATAGTAAGGGCCTTCTGCCTGCTTCCAATCTCCCTTTACACCCCCCTGACAGTCTCCTCTAGGTTCTCTGCCTCCCTCGTGCCACACCAGGCTGTTTCATTGAAATACATACTGTACCTTATTTTTAAGGGGTGCACTCTGTTGGTTTAATGCAGGATATATTGTGAAATGATCACCACAGTCAAGGTGGTTAAAAACCCCAACATCTCACAGTTAGGATCACGTGTGTGATGCGAGGACACTTAAGACCTAGTCTCTTAGCAAATTTCAAGTGTACAGTATAGTACCATTAACTGTAATCACTACGTTGTTCATTAGATTCCTAGAATTTATGCATCTTTCTCTTTAATTTTTTTTTAAATTTATTTTTGAGAGAGAGAGATACAGAGTGCAAGTGGGAGGAGGGGCAGAGAGAGAGAGAGGAACAGAATTTTTAGCAGTTTCATACAAGGAAGGTAACTGTGATGAAGAGGAAGGTACTTCAGTGTAGAAACAATGACACGGTCCCTGGGTGGCTCACTTGGTTAAGCGTCAGACTTCAGCTCAGGTCATGATCTCAAAGTTTTGAGTTTGACAGGGTTTGTGCTGACAGCTCAGAGCCTGGAGCCTGCTTTGGTTTCTCTCTCTCTCTCTCTCTCTCTCTCTCTCTCTCTCTCTCTCTCTCTCTCTGTAAATACTAAATAAACATTAAAAATCGAGCAATGATACTTTTTGCCACATTCATTATTACGGTATTACAAAGAAACCTCTCTGTCTTAGAGGAACCAGTTGGCTGATTTATTAAGGGGGAACATATGGTTTCAAAGTTAAAGGTTCTGTATTCAGAAGATTACAGGGGAAGGAAGAAAGGAAACTCACATCAAAAATGGGCAAGGGAATTGGGTCTCCTTGACCAGACTATGGATTTCATGAAAACAGGGTCAACATGTGACACATGTGTGGGTGGCAGAGTAGATGTCACAGAAGAAAAAATCAGCGACCCAGAAGACACAGTGATACCAGCTCTGAAGAATGAAACACAGGGACTAAAAAGATTCAAAACATAAAATGGAGTATTTAGCTACCTCATAATTTTAAGAGCCCTAGAATTAGAAGCAGTTCAAAGAGAAAAATATTTGAAGAAATGATGGTGAAAAATTTCTAAATTGGATGAAAACTATAAACTCCCAGATGGAAGAATCTCAATGGCCCTAAAGCACAAGAAACATGAAAACCACACAAAGGTACAGCATAACTAATTTCTTCAAAACCAGTGATGGAGAGAAAAATCTTAAAAGCAATCAGAGATTCTAGACTAAAACTAGCTCACAGGTTCATCGTCTAAGTTGTAGTTAACAAAGAGCACAGGTTCAGAGATGGGGATGTTATATAGGAATGAAAAAGAGAAAACTTCAGATAAATGTACAGATTGTGGTAGAATCTTTAAAAATGCACCCAGTCGATGGGACACCTAGGTGGCTCAGTTGGTTGAGCATCCGACTTCAGCTCAGGTCATGATCTCACCATTTGGGAATTCAAGCCCCATGTCAGGCTCTGTGCCGACAGCTCAGAAGCTGGAGCCTGCTTCCAATTCTGTGTCTCCCTCTCTGTCTTCCCCTCCCCTGCTCACGCTCTGTCTCTGTCCCTCTCATAAAGAAATAAACATTTAAAAACTTAAAAAATAAATAAATGAAAACATACTAAGTTGAGAAAAAGATACAAGATATTTTAAAAAGCAAAAAAAAAAAAAAAAAAAGCATTCAGGGAACAAAGAAACATTCCATAAACAGGAACAAAGGTAAGTCTAAAGACCCCAGGGAAGAAGACAGCAGAGAGCATCTCCACTGACGGAAAACAAACAACAGCCTGTCCACTTAGGATACTAATCAGAACAAAAGTATATTTCAAAAGTGACGCTGGAATAAAGACACTTTATGTGTAAAAGGAAGGCTGAAAGGATTCGTGATGAGCAGACCTGGTACAAGAAATAGTAAAAGAAGTTCTTCGGGAACGAGGGAAATGATAATAGATGGAAACAGGGATTTACGTGAAAACCAATGAAGACCACAAGTGGGGAATAAGTGAGAAAATATATATTTACTCATTATTCAAGTCTCTTTAAGAGACTTTTAGCTCCTTAGAGAAGAATAACAACACTGAGGCGTGGTGTTTGTAACACACGCGGAGGAAAATACACAACAACAATAGCACAGAATCTGAAACTCGACCTGAGTCACATCACTTACACAGAAATGAATAGAAATGAATCGTGGGTAGAAAATATAAAGCACAAAACTAAAACTTGAAGAACTTAGTAGGGGAGAAACACTTGGGGATTTAGGGTTAAGCAAAGATCTTGACACCAGCATAATTTGGTGGACTTCCTCCAAATTAACCACTTTGCTCTTCAAAAGGCCCTGTCAAGATAACAAAATGACAAATTAGAGACTGGGACACATAAGTTCAAATTATATTTCCAACAAAAGCCTTATTTTAAACTATATACAGAATCTGTGAAAGTCAACATTTAAAAAATCAAATTAAAAACTGAGCAAAAGATAGGAACAGATATCTCACTAAATAGGATACAAAGATGTCATATCAGCCCATGAAACAATGTTCAACCTCTTTTCCACTAGGGAAATGGAAATTAAAAGCATACTGAAATCCACACCATCAACACAACAGAAATTTTAAAAATAGTGAGTACACCAAAAGCTAGTAAAGATTTGGAGAAACTGAATTGTTCCTACATTGCTGGTGGGAATTTAAAATGGTGGAGTTACTCTGGAAAATAATTAGAAAGTTTCTTTTAAAATTAGTGATGGAATTATCAAAGATCGAGCAACAATACTCCCGGGAAAAAATTCTAAACTTATGTTCATGTAGATACTTATAGGCACAATTCATAGCTTTATTAGCAACAGTCAAAAATGGGAAGTTACCTAAATATCCTTCAGTGGGTTTATTGTTAAACTAACTGTAGTATATCCATACCATGGAATATTACTGGGAAATATAAAAAGGAATACTAGCAACTACTTGGGATTAATCTCAAGGGATTTACTCTAGTGCAATAAAGCTCATCTCAAAATAGTTACATCCTGTATGATTCCATTTATATAACAGTCTCAAAATAACAAAATTGTAGAAATAGAGAACAAATTGATGGTTTCCAGGGTTAAGTTAAGCAGGTGGAGGTAGAAAAAGACAAGTGCCTGTAGCTACATCAGGGCAACATGAGGGATCCCTGTGGATGTAAATGTTCTGTACCTTGGTTATAGCAATGTCAATATCTTGGTGGTTATATTGAAGTATATTTTTGCAAAGTGTTGCCTTTGGTGGAAACTCAGTAAAGGGTACACGGGACTTCTCTGTATTATTTCTGACAACTGTGTTATTTCTTACAATCTCAAATGTACATGTATCTCAAATACAATTTTTAATTTAAAAAGATATATTGGGCTTTATCAGAATTAAGAACATTGCTTTCATAAGACACTATTAGGAAAATAAAATGTAAGCCAAGCCACAGAGTAGGAGGAAGGATTTTCAAAACATTTACCTGACAAATTATTTGTTTCCAGAATACGTAAAGAATACTTACAATTCAATAATAACAAGATTAAACAAGCAATAAAGGACCCAAACAGGCAATTCACCAAAGAACATGTATATTGTTAAAGACACAGCTAAAAGAACATTCAACAGAATTGATCACTAGAGATAGGGAAAATGAAAACCACAATGAGATACCAGTGCACAACAACCAAAAGAGCACCAAACAAAAAGACTGAATTCCAGATTTTGTAGAGTGTTGGAATACATGAAATTCTTAAATGTTGCCAGTGGAATGGAAAGGATGTCAGCTATGTTAGAAAATTCCTTGTCAATTTAGTATAAACATGCATTCAACCAATGACCCAACAATTCCATTTCTAGGTTTTTAAGAAAAATGAAACTGTGTGTCCACATAAAGAGTTCTACATAAATGCTTTATTCCTTAGAGTCAAAACTGTTCAGCAACCCAAATAGATGAATAAATTGTGGTTTATGTACACAATGAAAAACTACTCAGCAATAGGAAACTATTGACATGTGCAACACAGGAAGAATTTCAAATGCATATCATTAAGTAAAAGAATCTAATTTCGAAATGCTATATAGTGAATTATTCCATTTATATAATTTTTAAATGTATACATTTCAAAAGAATTAAATCATATAGTGTAGGTTCTCTAACCACACTGGAATGAGGTTAGAAATTAATGTCAATCATGGATAAAGATGTGGTTTATATACACAAAGGAATACGACTTGGCAATGAGAAAGAATGAAATCCTGCCATTTGCAGCCACGTGGATGGAAGTGGAGGGTATGATGCTGAGTGAAATAAGTCAGTCGCAGAAAGCAGCATATGTTTTCACTCATGTGTGGAACTTGAGAAACCTAACAGAAAACCATGGGGGAGGGAAGGGGAAAAATAATTTCAAACGGAGGGAGGCAAACCATAAGAGACTCTTAAATACAGAGAACAAACTGAGGGTTGCTGGGGAGTGGGGGAGAAAGGGAGAAATGGGTGATGGGCATTGAGGAGGGCACTTGTTGGGATGAGCACTGGGTGTTGTACATAAGCAACGAATCATGGGAATCTACTCCCGAAGCCAAGAGCACACTGTATATACACTGTGTGCTAGCCTAATTGACAATAAATTATATTTAAAACAGAAATTAATGTCAATCAATAACCTGATAAAAACTCTAAAATCTTATAAATTGGAGAACACACTTTGAAGCAAGCCGGAGATCAAGGAATAAATCACAAGTGAAACAGAGTATTTTGAATGATATAACACTCTACACCCACTAGGATGGCTAAAATGAAGAAGACAACATCACAAGCTTGGCCAAGGGTATGGCAAAATTGGAACGATCGGACTTTGCTAAGTGATTGTAAAATGGAACCGCTGCCATCTTGGAAAACATTTTGACATTTTTCTCAAAATGTTAAACATAGAGTTCCTAATGACACAAGCAATTAATTGCACTCCCAAGTATGTCTGAGAAAACTGAAAACGTATTTCCACACAAAAACTTGTACACAAATTTTCCTAGATGCATTACTCATGATCGCCAAAAAGTGGAAACAATCTGAGATGTCCATCAACATATCAGAAGATAGAGTGCGATTTCCATACAGTGGAACATAAAAAGAAATGAAGGGCTAATGAAGGAATGCAGGGCTACAACAACATGGATGGACCCTGAAAAAATTATGTAAAAGAAAAGGCCACAGTTTGTATGACTATCATATGAAATGTCCAGAATAAGAAAATCCACAGAAGCAGAAAGTAGATTGATTAGTGGCTGCCAAGGGCTGGTGGGAGGGGACCCATGGGGAGTAATTAAGGAAATCAATTGACTTACCTGAGGAAATTATAAGTAGGACAGCAATAATTAGTAAAATAGGAAATAGACAAAAGCTTTCGAAGATACCGAATGTGCGTGTCACCCTTAAAAATTCTGATGCAATTGAGCAGACTGGGCCCAGACATGGCAATTTTTAAAACATTCCAAGGTAATTCTCATGTGCAGCCAGGGTTCAGAACTCAAGTGTACAAAAACTTCCATCTCCTAAACAGTTCTGGGTCCCGGCCCAGCTCTGCCACTAATCACCTGTGATACTGACAACCTCCGTTTCCCTGTTCCCTCGGTTACTCTTCTGTATAAACAAGAGAGGTGGATTCCATCAGTTTACAAAGTTGTTTGTGCAGTGAGACTTGAAAACATCATGCCCAGGGGACCCCATCGTGGAGGGAGCTAAATTAAGAGTGTCTGTGATTGAGCAGAAACAGCCAGGAACGCCCGTCCTCCCCAATGCTCCCTGGAGGCACTTGTGCAGAGTTCTGGGGCCTTGGGCAAGTCACGGGCTTCGTGCCTCTGATGTGCCCTGTAGCCCCACTGTAAGTCTCTGCCCAGCGATGGGGTTGACATTGTGGAATGCGCAGGCGCCTCCAGCGCTCTCCACACTGCCATCTGCACCTGTCCATAGTGAGACCTTCTGACGCCTCCTTGTAGCTACTTAACTGACGGTCAAAGGGGGTTCCTCTCTTTTTCTTCCAGCGGCGCCCACAAGCCATGCTCAGACGGTGCTTTTATTTATTTACTTACTTATTTGTTTGTTTGTTTATTTGTTTGTTTATTTTTAACGTTTTGTTTACTTTTGACACAGGGAGAGACAGAGCCTGAACAGGACGGTCAGAGAGAGGGAGACACAGAATCCGAAACAGGCTCCAGGCTCTGAGCTGTCATCACAGAGCCCGACGCGGGGCTGGAACTCACCGACAGCAAGATCATGACCTGAGCTGAAGCCAGACGCTCAACCCACGGAGCCACCCAGGCGCCCCTCAGAGGGTGCATTAAAAAAAAAAGTTTTTGAGGGGCACCCGGATGTCACAGTCCGTCAGGCATCCGACTTTGCCTCAGGTCATGATCTCCAGGTTCCTGGGTTCGAGCCTTGCGTCCAGCTCTGTGCCAACAGCTCAGAGCCTGGAGCCTGTTTCGGATTCTGTGTGTCCTTGTCTCTCTGCCTCTCTCTCTCTCTCTCTCTCTCTCTCTCTCTCTCTCTCTCTCTCTCTCACTCTCTTTCTCTTTCTCTCTCTCAAAAATACATAAACATTAAAAAAAATTAAAAATTGATAAAACAAATTGTTCACTAGAATGTCCTGGAAGAACAAGACGATGAGGTTTCAGGCCAGTGGGGAAATTTGGTTTGGCTCTGGCCAGCAGGGGTCAGGATGAGCTGTTCCACAGGGGCCCAGTGAGGCTCCTGGTAAGTCCTGTGTGCTTCTGCTGCGTTCGGAGAAAGTGCGGGCTCTTAGTCAGCAGCTCGGTGTCCAGTCATCTGTCATGCGGAACGCTCACACAAGTGTGCGAAAGACAGAGAGGCAGGGATGCTCAGACAGCCTCTGCCGCTATGCCCCTCCCATCACCATCACCCACACGACCATGACCTTTCCCACCCTCGGCCTCCACTGGTTCTTGACTGGAGAGCTCTTCTCATTCCTCATCCAGAGAGCATGTGTCACTTCCTCCAGGAAGCCCTCCCTGATATCCCCGACGAGGCCGTATCCACAGACACATCTAGCCTACAGACAATAGTGGAAGCATTAATATGCAACTCCTCTTCTCTTCTGGGTAGACGATTAGGAAGGATGCTGCCTCTGGCCAAACATAGCCCTGGGGACTTATGGCTTGTGGAGGGATGGTGGTGCCCCCAGCGGGTGGATACAGCCCTACATTAGGGCGCAGGGTTTGGTCAGCAAAGTGTGGGCTAGATTTCAGTCCCCTCTCATTATACCCTCTTGAGAAAGCCCTTGGTCAGTACACAGACCACACAACGGTGCAGGTGGCCCCCTTCAGAGCTTCCGTGACTCATTCCCATAGCACGCTTTTTGCGTGTGCTATGAACACCTATTTGCAGCGTCTTTGCAGGCAGAGACGTGTTTAATTTTGCTCATATTCTATTCCTAGCCTAGTTCTCGATTCTTAGTAAGTGCTCAAAGATGTACACTGGACAATCAGCAGACAGAAGGAGATTTGGAACACGAGGCATGTGGTAGTCTTGTCTGAACGAGCCTCTAACTTGTGGAGGCTGAATGATTTTCAAACCCAAAGGACAGGCTGTGTCCCAGAGGGAAGCCTCCTAAAGGAGAGCCTTTTCCTTCAAATATGGAGACAGGCAACAATCTACTCCATTTTGCTTCCAAAGCCTGCATAGCTCCTCCTTGTAAAAAATACCGACAGAAAGAGCTTCCGGGGAATCTCCTCACTGAGCGTGCACATGGCTTCACATCAGCCCCAACCATCCCCACGATCTCTGCCATCGGAGAGGTGACTTTAAATTACCTAAGAAAACTGGACATTCTTACGTTATTACAAGAAAGTAGTGAAATTTTGGAGGGGCTGGCTGGCTGGCTTAGTCGGCTAAGCATCTGACTTTGGCTCAGGCCACTATGTCACGGTTCGTGGGTTTGAGCCCCGCTTCAGGCTGTGTGCTGACAGCTCAGAGCCTGGAGCCTGCCTCGGATTCCGTGTCTCCCTCCCTCTCTGCCCCTCTCCCACTCGCACTCTGTCTCTGTCTCGCTCACAGAAATAAGTAAATAATAACAATTTTTTTAAAGTAGTGGAAATTTAAACAAAAGGATGCATACCCCCAGCAGCTTTTCAAACATGCAAACTTCCCTTGTTTTCTTTCACAAAGTGATGGGGCTTGGTGATATTCCTGTATTGGCGTAAATGCTTTTGCCTCATCACGGAGAGCTTACTTATTTGTACTTATTCATCTCATTTGACCTGGACTTGCCCAGTCTCCTGTGCATGGTGGGGGGGGGGTGGGGGCATGGTGGTGGCTATTACAACCGTGCTACGATAAACATCGTTGGCTACCCATCTTTGCATACATACATAAGTATCCCTTTAGGACACGTAACTAGAAGTAGAATTTCTGCATCTAACTGTGCAGATACCTTTACATTTGAAGCAATAGTAGGCAAGATCTACGGCTTTAAAGCACTAGCTTGACGCATACAATTATGCCGTGTGTGTCTGTGGGTGTCTGTGCATACGTGCTCACGCACCTACCTATTTACACACACAGTCTCCTTCCTCCTCCCCATCACAGGGCCTGATGCAGGCACCTGACCCCAGCACACTAACAATAGACACTGCCTCTCAGAAATGGGGATGGTGGCCTCTTTCCCTGGGCTCAGGGGACCCGTTTCCGCCTTCCTAAATGGTCGTAGGCAGCATCCTTCTGCCGTCTCAATCTCCATGGCCTCCATGTCTTCAAAAGTCACCCTCATTCTTCACAGACATTCTTGATCTTCAGCACTCCTGCCCACCTTTACTCCACAGGGTTCACGCTCCAAAGGAGAACAATGTCTCTGCGGGAGAAATGCTATAAGCAGTTCAGAAGGGAGCAGGTGGAGAGGAGAGGGAAGCCCCAGGGGGCGTCCACTTCAGAGAGCAGGAAAGGAGGGACAGGGGGCGGGCCTAGAGGCACAGCCAGGGCAGGGCTGGGCTTCCAGCACAGGGGAAGGCTGAGCTATTCAAGGCAGAGGGAGGACACAGGAAGAGGGTCTCCGACCCACCAGTGCAGGGGACACACAGGCACACCTGGGCACAACTCCCAGGCCGATTTCGGTCTTCCCTCAGGAAAGAGCTCAACTCCGCTCTCCTGGGAAGGCCCCTTGACTCCCTTGGCTGGAACCTGCGAGCTCTGATTAAACTTTGTGCATTCGTTCACTCATTCACTCATTCAGTCCTTCACTCATCCTACCAATGCCCACTGAGCACCTCCTGTTTTCTGGGTGTCGACATCATAGATTGAAAACACAAGTGTATAAATGTGAGGGATTCTTACTCCAGGTGCAGCTGACCTCCAGCTGCACCTTCTAGAAGGGAAGAAGGGCAGGGGTGGAGCGGGCAGTGGGAGGAGCCAGGGATTGGGAATCACAAATAACGGTGTCCCCCCTTTCTCCTTCCTCAGGCACTAAGCAGCACCCACTCACTGCCAGGCACGGTCTGGACACTGAGGACCCGGACATGAACAAGCAATTTGCCCTTCCCCACCCTGCATGGTGTTCCAGTAGCTGACATGTGCAAAACCAAGAAAGCCTGTGTACCTGCAAGGACAGATACATTCAAAGGTTAACAGAGCCGGAGAGTGATGGAGTGAGAGGGTCCCACGGAAAATAATAAGTAGGGAGGGCTTCCATGAGGGGATCCTTTTGAGGTGAGAACAGAATAACTAGAGAGAAAATAACATCTGGGAAAAACATGCTAGTTAGAGAGAAGAGCCAACGCAAAGGCCCTGGGGCAGGAGGAAGCCCCAGGACAAAGTGCTCAAGGAGCTGAGTGGAGAGGAGGAGAGGGCTGGGCAGCAGTGAGACAGGGGAAAGAGCAGAGAGGTAGAGGATGGGGGGGGGGAAGGAGGAGGAGCTGGTAGGGAAGGGGACAATGTGGGCCCTGCAGGCTGGCATAAGAATGTGGTTTTTGTTCTGAGTGATATCCAGCAGCCAGTGGTTTTAAGCACACAAGTGACGTGGTCCAACCCATTGTGAAGGACACTCAGGCTGTTATGTTGAAATCAGATCACAGGGCAGGTGAAGGATGTACCAAGTTCCTGTCTCCAGGGTGTTCTCAGGCTATGAATGGTGTTGGGTGGTTCCTTACGTCCCCCCTTCCAGACAGGGACATCCAAGACAGCCCCGTTTGTCCCAGGCTCCTGGCCCTCTGCACAGTGTTGGGTGAATCCGGGGTAAGTTTTGCTGAGGGAGCGGGGGAGGAGGGAAGGAAGGAGGTGACAGTTCCGCAGTCAGAAAGGGGCCGAGTCCGTAACATCACATTTATTTCCTAGATTCTGTTCGGATCTGCCTCCTGGTTTATCTTGCTTATTTTGCACATGACAAGCTGATAGCCATTTAGCAAACACTCTGCTCTATTTTGGGTGAGACCAGCATATGGCAGCAGGAACAACTGTGCCCAGAACCAGCTCCTGGAAGCCAAGCTCTGGCAAGGTCGTGGAGACTCTCTTCCACAAAGAGCCAGGTGCTGAGAAACCACAGCTAAGAGCAGACGCAGTCATGGCCCTTTCCGTCAAAGCTCATGACTCCATGGCGGGGGATCGGGGACATGCAGCTGCTACAACTCTCTCAGAGCGTCGACCCACGTCCACTGGCCAGACACACCAGTGGTGCAAACTTCAGGACAGAGAGCACGTCTTCTGTTAGAGAGTCACGGTTGTGGGGGGTCACTTACTTACCTACTCTTTTTGATATGAGTGTGTTTGGATGGGGGACAGAGGGACAGTCAGTGGGAATTCATCAGGGATTCTAAAGGATCTGAAAAAGTTTTTGACTCTCCATTAATATCTCTCTCTCTCTCTCTCTCTCTCTCTCTCTCTCTCTCTATCTCTATCTCTATTTCTATTTCTATCGCTATCTCTATCTCTATCATCATTTATCTCCATCTCCATCTCCATCATCTCCATCTACATCTACATCTATATCTATATCTATATCTATATCTATATCTATATCTATATCTATATCTATATCTATATCTATATCTATATCTATATCTATATCTATATCTATATCTATATCATCTATATCTATCTATATCTATATCTATATCTATATCTATATCTATATCTATGTCTATATCTATATCATCTATATCTATATCTATATCTATATCTATATCTATATCTATATCTATATCTATATCTATATCTATATCTATATCTATATCTATATCTATATCTATATCTATATCTATATCTATATCTATATCTATATCTATATCTATATCATCTATCTATCTATATCTATATCATCTATATCTATGTCTATATCATCTATATCTATATCTATCTATATTTATATCTAATATATATCTATCTACATCTACATCTATCTATATATCTATGTCTATGTGTATATCTATATCTATGTCTATGTCTATGTCTATGTCTATGTCTATGTCTATGTCTATGTCTATGTCTATGTCTATGTCTATGTCTATGTCTATGTCTATGTCTATGTCTATCTATATCTATATCTATATCTATATCTATATCTATATCTATATCTATATCTATATCTATATCTATATCTATATCTATATCTATATCTATATCTATATCTATATCTATATCTATATCTATATCTATATCTATATCTATATCTATATCTATATCTATATCTATATCTATATCTATATCTATCTATAGATATATATAGATATATATAGATATATAATGAACACAGAGCTTGCATAAAAATTCAGAAAGTTCCTGAAGCCCTTGCATGATTCTCTGGAGAAGAACTCAGGCCCTCAGGACACCATCCAAGGCAGAAACCCACAACAGTCAACAAAATCCATGGTGCGAGATGTGGGAACGCGGTGTTTTCCAGCGGGACCTGGGAGAACTTATATGCCTTTGCTAAACCGATCAGCAAATATCAAGTGTGGCTTTGGCTTTATCGTTGCTTTGGAGGGCTGGCCTCTTTGTTTAATGGAGAAATCCTCCCGCTCCCCACTGGACAGGCTAGAGCACACACCTTACCGGCAGGGTGGAGGTCCCTGGGCGTGGCTGTCTAAATTTCAGCTGCTAAGCTGCGGGCAGGTGAGTACTGTGTGCACACTCTGATGGGCAGAGTGAATGGTCCACGGTGTAAATGGTCAGCAAAGGGAGAGTTCACAGCTCAGATCTGCTGGGGCCAAATTTAAAGCATGGGGAGGCTCAATTTCCATACTGCACACCTGGAAAGATGAGAAGATTTATTTCTGATTCACATGAGGACAGAGTCTGGAGAGCACAGAAGGACCAAGAGACAGATCTCTACAAGGAAGTCCCTCCGTGTCTGGACCCTTTGTTCTTGTTAGGACGTCCACAAGAGCCCCTTTGATAACCCTCATGTTAAAAGGTGGGGGTAATTCCTGTCTCCTTAAGCATGGGGTGTACTTAGTGGCTTGCTTGTAATGAACAGAATGTGCTAGAATGTGGATTTCCTGGAGGTGGTTGTGCGGTGAGGACTGGAGATGTTCAACTATCTGGAATCTCCTCCTTCTTGAGACACAGGCTCAGCAAACATTCACTGTGTACTGACCGTGTTCCAGGGATGTGCTCTAGGGACACAGAATCATGTGAGGCGAGGTCCCCGTGAGATGGGCAGGGAGACATGAGACAGACGCTGTCACTGGGCTAACCCTCTGGGTCTACTGGGGTTGCATTAGTCGGTGAAACTCCCCTGCTTGTCCCCATTTTTCCAGGAGCAACACACAAGGACAGCCCAGAAGCAAACACTGGGCACAAAGGGGACTTTGCCCTCAGGAGCTGGGGAACAACTCCGCGTTAGGACCACTTACCAAGTAACAAGTCCCCTGGTTCCTGCTTGGGGAAAGGCCGGTCCTGCCACAGAGAAGGCGGCCAACTCCTAAGATCCCAATTGGAAACGACAGTCCACTTGGTGGGAAAAGATCCCCACCTGAGCATTTGGGGCAGAACAGCCCCAAGGGGAACTTTCCAGCATCCACAGACACACAAGCAGAGGCCAGGTGACTGCCTGGCAGAGAAGACTTGATGACATTCTTGCGGGGAAGAGGGAACAACTCTATAGTTGTCCTTTATGGGACACGACGGGATCCATGGCCACTGACCTTGAGGAGTGGAGCACTGGAAAAGGTCATGGCAACTGGTGACCTGGAATTCTTTTGAGCCCCAACATTCTATTGAGATAACGTGGACCTGTGAGTCCACAAGTGGCTGGAGGTGTGCGGGGTGGCTTCGTGCAGAGCGCAGGAAGCAAGAGGAAGGAGGAACACAGGGTCAGTTCATGGGGACGGGGAGGGAAGGGAGGTGTACTTTGAGCAGGGATGGAGGGCCAGCTGGGGAGGCATGGACTATGTGTAGGACATGAAGTATAGGGATGAGACTGCGCCGCATGTCCCCAGCACGCCTCTGGAGTGCCCCCGCCTCCCCCAACATGGCACTCCTCTAGGGGATTTTCTCAGTGAGCCCTCCACACACTAGTCCATGTAGCCACTGTACCCAAAGTGCTGAAACCCAAAACCTGGACGTCACGCTTGCAGGCTCTTCCCGCAGCCTCGAAACCCATCAAATGCTGAGTCCAAGAATTCTGACTCCCAGAAGTCTGGGAAATGTGCCACTTCTCACCCCCCGCCCCCCTCTCCCCCCCCGCCACGGCCACCTTCCAATCCAGAGGACCATCACGTCCTCCCCAACGGCACCCAACTTGTGCCTAGCTTCAATCCAGCCCTTGTGAAGCACCCAGGAAGTTTTCAGTCATGGGTTTGGTCATGTCCCTCTGCTGCAGAAACTCCACTGTGCCCTTGCTTGTGGGATCTGAAGAGTGCCATCTGTGGGAGGAAGGGATTAGTGGGGTAGGACAACAAGTCTACATGGGGCTCTCCTCTGATGGAGAAAACGCTGGTCCATCATATCCCGGATGGAGATGCTCGTCAGTGGCGTTGGCCTGTGGCAGCCCAGTAGGGGATTCTGCTCTCGCCAGCCTCACCTCCCACACAGTGGTCTCCTCCCCTGACTCCTCCAGGTCTCCTGGCCAATCCCCTTCATGGCCACTCACTCAGGCCAGGCCCCCATGAGCTCACTGCATCAGACCATAGTCACCTGTAGCTATAGCACCTGCGCTTCTCCATAGCACTTGTTCCAATTATCATTTTTTACATGTATTTGCATGATTTCCTCAAAATTAATCCTTTCCCTTGCTCTGGACTGTATACATCAGAAAGATGGGAGCTGGATCTAATTTGCAACTGGATCCCTGGGCCCCAAATGGACTGGCCAAGGGTCTGGAACGTCACAGAGGGTCTGGGTTGAGCTTTGGAGCCCTGACGTACCCACACACCTGCAGAAGGCTGTGGGTACATGGACGCTGAAGGCACGACAGTCAGGGGAACGGGGCGGGGGTTGGGGGGGCTCAGTCACGAGGTCCCTTCTCTTTCTCTCTCCAGCAGGAGGCCGGCTCAGACCTAGAGGAGAAGGCTTTGTGTCTGGGGCTGGGGGGCAGCCCCCTGAGCTCTGAGGACAAAGTGTGACAGCACAGTCCTTAACCAAATGGTGTGATCTCAGAGGTGTGCACATAAAAGAATCTGAGGGGCAGCCTGCAGCAGTGATCATGACAGGCATCCGGAGGAGGCACCCAGGACCCCAGTGGGGGGAGACATTGATAATCCTTATCTCTAACCTGTGCCTCCTTCAGGCCCAGAGCCTTTCCAAAGGCCAATAAACCTTTTACATTCTCACTTCAACTCCAATGTGGGGGCATGTACTCCTTTTCTTTGGCTTTTCAAAGGGAGAAGGACAAGGCTTAAGATAAGGCTGTGGAAGCTGTGAACTTCCTCCAGGGTTAGCAATGACCAGCAGTATTTACTGAGCACTTACTAGGAGCCCACCCAGGAGTTACTTTCAGCTCCTGTGGCCACACAGGCATTGCTATTTGACTAATCTGAATCAGCTACTCCAGGAGAGGAAAACAGTGGGTCAGCGCTCCCAGCGGTGGCTAAGGGACCAAGCCCCTGTGCACAGACCCTGCTCCTGAACCTGTCCCTTCCAAGGCTGGATGACACCCTGATCCAAAAGAAGCAGTGGGCCACAAATGGCCAACTGTGAGTGCAAACAGCACGAAGATCAGAGCTGGATGTAGGGCTTGAACCCATGAACCGTGAGCTGAAGTCAGATGCTTAACTGACTAAGACCCCCAGGTGCCCCAGGCCTTGGCTCATTTTTAAGCACATGACATCAGAGTCCAGAATGCTACTAAAGACAACTGCACAGTGAAAGTTCCAAAACAGAAGAAACTTCTAGAGCCAGGCCTGGTGAGGAGGGCCTTGTTACAGATGAGAAGCCGGAGCGAGCCACTCTTCCTGGTATCTGTGGGCACAGTTCATCTGCACGTTCAGCCAGCAGACGCTCACTGACACGCCCCACCGGGCTAGGTCCTCGGCTCTGTGCAGTGGGAGGGACAAAGATGAATGTGACTTAGTGCCAGCCTTAAGGTGCCCCCCATCTAACTCGGCAGACACATCCTCAGGGTTCATGAAACCCTTGCATTAAACTACTCCTTTCTGTGGAGAACGATTTAAATGCTTACTCTATGTGTGTGTGGCATCCCTGTCTACTGGCTGTCATCTGAAGTGCTCACCTTTCTAGAAGAGCCCACTGTGAAGAATAATGTGGGTGGGTTTCATTATTCCTATTGTATCCCTCCCCCAACTTCCCCTCCACCAACAGAATTGTGTTCTGGACACTGATGCTTGGAGAAGCATGACTTTGACACAGCCTGCCCACCAATGTGCAATCAATCCCCATGTTTCCAAGAGACTGGACAGTGGGCCTGGGGTGGAGCTGTAGCAGGGGGCTATCTTGAACTACTTTATTGATTTTTTTTAAATATATCATCAAGTTAGCTAACATACAGCATATACAGTGTGCTTTTGGTTTGGGGGGTAGATTCCCATGATTCATCACTTACATACAACACCCAGTGCTTATCCCGACAAGTGCCATCCTCAATGCCCATCACCCATGTCCCCCCTCCCCCGCCCTCCCTTCATACTTGAATACCACCTCTCACCAGTCAGAGTGGCTAAAATGAGCAAATCAGGAGACTCTAGATGCTGGAGAGGAAGTGAAGAAATGGCAACCCTCCTGCACTGCTGGTGGGAATGCAAACTGGATCACCCACTCTGGAAAACAGTGTGGAGGTTCCTCAAAAAATTAAAAATAGAACCACCCTACAACCTAGTAATAGCACTACTAAGAATTTACCCGAGGGATACAGGAGTGCTGATGCACAGGGGCACATGTACCCCAAAGTTTAGAGCAGCACTTTCAACAACAGCCAAATTATGGGAAGAGCCCAAATGTCCATCAACTGATGAGTGGATAAGGAAGATGTGGTTTATATATACAATGGAATAATACTACTTGGCAATGAGGAAGAAAGAGCTGCTTTAAACAAAGCCTGGTCTTCAGTGTGTGTGAGTTGTTCTCTGGGACAGGAGGTGTGTAAACGTGGCCTCTGGCCAGACTCCAGCCTCGAGGCAATGAACACCCTACGGGGTTCCCAGAAGCCCACCAGGCTGTCACAAATGGCTACAGAAAATTAAGTGGTTCTAGATCTCCCAGAGGTTATCCTTGTGGGTATACAAGAGAAATCAAGTGAAGATAATGTTGTTGTTTTTTTTCCCCAGAGATACATCGTTAGTAGAAATATTCCCTACATTTAATTTTTTAACTTAAATAGTTATTTCATGGCCATCAAAGGCTTCTCAAGCACTTTTTAGAGATGATTTTGTCTCAGAACGGAATTTCATGCCCCATTATCTTGCAATGATTGTAACTTTTACATGATCAGTATTCACTTTTTTTTTTTTTTAATGGGGGCATTGGGACACAGGCAGCATTGTGAAAACACTAAGTTGTTTGCCTTACAGATGGGTTCAGGGTTGAGTGCTTCTGAAGGTGCACCTATCCTCTTTCCAATGCTGGTAATGAGAATATTGTTAAATAAAGGTAGAAATTAGAAATTCAGAATATATTTTACATAATTAGTATTTTAAACTTGTGTGATTTATGCACCATTTTAAAGAATGCTTTGCCATACTGTAATTCCCACCATAAATCTCGCCCGTAATATATACATTAAAGTACTCTGAGATTGCTCTAGAATGTGAATCACTAAGTGTTGATGAATAATTTTGAATAATGTGACTGCTTTCACCATTGAGTGGAAAATTAAGATTGTGGTATTGGTCTATTTAGAAATGATTGGTTTGCAAGAGTGAAACTCACAGCTGTTGGCCTCCTCTAAATGATGGTGCTTCCTTCCAGAACAGACGAGCAGAAACTAAGACTCGCTTGCAGGGTTTATCACGCTAAAATGTTCCTACGGCAAAATAATGTTTCCTTCTAGGTGCCCAGACGACCAGTAAATCTTGGACATCTCCAGGGGAAGGCTGGAGAGCCCTTGGCATGGTGTGTGAGGGTGTGTGGGGGGGGGCACATCCATGGGTGCCTGCCCACATGAACTCCATGATGATTCTCTCTGGTTTGTGATGACAGGCGGTGGGCACTAACGTGAGGGCATGGCCTCACATGACCCAGGGCTCCACTCTGGTCCAATGGAGTGCTTTCCTAGGACAGAGAGCTTTCCTGGGACCCCAGACTTTCAGTGCTAAAACCAGAGAAGAGTCTGGGCCCAGCAGGGACTACTGGTCACCCTAGATGACGATGATGATGTTGGTGCCAAAGACAACAGCACAATGATGGTTTTAATAATACTAGCGACAGGAACTGCTAACACATGCACGGCTCTGGCTATGGGCTGGCCCTGTTCTAACATTCCAGAATGT
Organism: Neofelis nebulosa; assembly: GCF_028018385.1. Lineage (NCBI taxonomy): Eukaryota > Metazoa > Chordata > Mammalia > Carnivora > Felidae > Neofelis > Neofelis nebulosa. The sequence goes on from NC_080801.1 coordinate 3,242,538, forward strand.
TAACTGCTTCGACCCTCACAACGATCTCATGCAACACATATGACTGTTTCTCACTTTACCAATGAGGACACTGGGGTTCAGGGAAATTAGGTAACTTCTCTAAAGTTACACTTAATAAATAAAGGGGACTTGGTGCAAACTCTGATGGTCTGGGTCTAATGTCCAGGCTCTTGATCACTTTGCTGATATATACATATATATGAATATATATATGTATGTATATATATATATATATATATATATATATATATATATATATATATATATATATATATATATATATACATATATATATGTATATATATATATGTATATATATATATATATATATATATATATACATATATATATATATATATAAATTTTTTAATGTTTATTTTTGAGAGAGAGAGTGAGAGTGAGAGAGAGAGAGAGAGAGAATCTAAAGCAGGCTCCAGGCTCTGAGCTGTCAGCACAGAGCCTGACGCAGAGCTCAAATTCACAAGCAGTGAGATCATGACCTGAGTCATAGTCAGATGCTCAACCAACTGAGTCACCCAGGCACCCCTCCCTTTGTTAATTTTAAACCAGCAAGAACCACCACCAGTTCTCAACTGTTTCATATGAATCGGGTTCTTTGCTGGATATTTGATATACTTTGCATGCTTAATGTTCACAAATGTTGTGTAAGGTGCAAATTTACGTCTCAGCATAGAAATATGTGCCCAAGGTCACACTCTTGGTGAGCGAGGCCAAGACTGGACCCACACCTCATGGACTCTAACCAGAGGTGATCTGATGTGGCAGGGGCCACTCCTGATTGCACTGCCAGCAATCACTCCACATTGCCACACACTCACCGTGCAATGGCACACACAGCTGGTGTCTCTTGAAAATGTTCTTGAGAAAGGAGTAGAGATGATTAGTTTGGGGGTATATTAACTTTATGATATCTCAAAACTTGACTACATACCCTTTTGCTGCCCATGTGACAGAAAGTACTTCTGGAACACATCTGCAGCAACGGCAGCTGTCTAAGAAAACACATTTGTGTGATTGTGTGAATTGCTAATTAAACCGTTGCCTTTTTGGAGACCACTATTCTTACCTGAAAAACAAAACAAACAAACAAAAATGACTGAGAGACAAATTGTGGTGTTTCAGACCTAGGTCTATGGAACCGATATCAGTATTAGAATTTGGAACATGTTGGGGCACCTGGGTAGCTCAGCTGGTTAAGCGACCAACTTCGGCTCAGGTCATGATCTGGTGGTTCATGAGTTCAAGCCCTGCATCAGGCTCTGTGCTGACAGCTTAGAGCCTAGAGCCTGCTTCGGATTCTGTGTCTCCCTCTCTCTGCCCCTCCCCTACTCACATTCTGTTTCTTTCTCTCTCTCAAAAATAAATAAAAATGTAACAAATGAAAAAGTGAAGAATTTGGAAAACTTCCATTTTTCTCCATGAACTTTACAGCTTCCCAATACTGAATGATTTTTCTGAATAAGTCAGTGGTGATATTGATGAATATGAGATTTTGATATTGCATAATGGTCCATGTCCACATTTGGGAAATCTGCCCCAAGACTCACCAGCACTAACGCACAAAGAGTCCGACAGACGTCAGCATGTTTAAATATGCCAGGGTACACTTGTGGGTTCATTACAACACCCGAGGTCATCAGTTTGGACACAGTTTGGGAATTGCAAAACCATCGAAATACATAAATGCATACTAGAAGATACGAGCAGCCTTAGCGAACACCTTGACTTCATGGATCGTACAGAACACCACACTCAACAACCGCAGAAGGCATGTTCTTTTTTTTTTTTAACATTTTTCAACGTTTTTTATTTATTTTTGGGACAGAGAGAGACAGAGCATGAACGGGGGAGGGGCAGAGAGAGAGGGAGACACAGAATCGGAAACAGGCTCCAGGCTCCGAGCCATCAGCCCAGAGCCTGACGCGGGGCTCGAACTCACGGACCGCGAGATCGTGACCTGGCTGAAGTCAGACGCTTAACCGACTGCGCCACCCAGGCGCCCCAGCAGAAGGCATGTTCTTTACAAGGGCATGAAGTGAGCTCCCCGAGACAGACCCCACACTGGGCCACAGATTAAGTATCAGTTAACTTAAAAGTACTGAGATATACTGAGTATGTTCTCTGACTCCAACGGAATTAAATTAAAAATCAATAACAAGATTCCTAGAAAACACAATTCCGTATTTGGAAATTTAACAACACACCTCTAATTAATCCATGGGTCAAGGGAAAAATTAGGAAGTATTTCAAAATCAAATGGAAACAAACATACAACCTATCAGATAAGGTGGTACTTGAGGGAAATGGATAGCCTTAAATGTTTATATTGGAAAAGAAGAAAGGTCTAAAATTGATGACCTAAATTTTCCACCTGGGGATACCCAGAAAACAGAGTGCTGGACAAATACAGGAATTATAAGGATAACATTAAAATCCAGGACGCAGGAACCAGATGAGCAATAGAGACATTTCATAGTGCCCAAATGTGGTTCTTTGAAAAGGTGAACAAAACTCGTCTTACCTAAACTGTCCACAGAGAAAGAGAGAGACACACGCTCCTGATACCAGAGATACAGGGAGTGCCATCCTCACTTGTATTCTACAAGTGTACACGGGAAATACGGAATACTTGAAGTAACATTGCATGAATGAAATCTGAAAGCTTAGACGAATTGGACAAAGTCCCTGAAAATGCAAATTTAGCACAATTGAGGCAAGATGCAGCAGAAACTCTGGGTAGATCTCTGTCTTTTAAAAGGAACTGAATTTGTTAGCAAAACCATGTGTGAAAAGAAAACCTCAAGACCACATGGTTTCACTGGTGAATTTCAGCAAATATTTAAAGAAGAGGGGTGCCCGGGTGGCTCAGTCAGGTAAGTGCCTGACTTCAGCTCAGGTCATGATCTCACGGATCGTGAGTTTGAGCCCCGTGTCGAGCTCTATGCTGACAGTTCAGAGCCTGGAGCCTGCTTTGGATTCTGTGTCTCCCTCTCTCTCTGCCCCTCCCCTGCTTGCACTCTGTGTGTGTGTGTGTGTGTGTGTGTGTGTGTGTGTGTGTGTGTGTGTGTGTATCTCTGTCTCAAAAATAAATAAACACTTGAAAAAGGTTAAGGGAGAGATAGCACAATTTGTACATAATTCTTATAGAAAATAATAATGTGAGGATATTAATTTCCAAATCATGTTATGAGGATAGCACAGCCCTGACATCAAAAATTGACGAAGATGATATAAACAAGGGAAATTACAGACCGATATCCCTCGTGAACTAACACTCCTTGGCCAACATGAACACCCTGAATGCAGAAATACACAAACTGGGAGGCATGTCACAACTAAATCCCTGGATCACAAATACATGTTCACATTCCAATGTCAACATAATTTACCCTATCAGTATGATAAAGAACAAAACTTTTGACAAAATTCAGTGCTTATTTACAATTGAGAAATGTCAGCAACCTGTCAGAAACAGAAAGGAGTCTCCTTGATCTACTGAAGAGCATCTCAGAAACCCTACTGCTAACATCATACCTGTGAGCTATGAAAGGCTAGCACACCTGAGATCAGGAGCAAGGCAGACATACCCACTTCTGCCAACTCTGCTCTACATGAGATGGCAGTGTTGGGCCAGGGAGTGGGACAAAGACTGCTTCAGAGACAATCCTAAGGAATCTACAAAACAACAACAACAACAACAACAACAACAACAACAACAACAACTACAACAACAACAAACCCAAACAAACCATTAGACCTAATAAGACAATTTAGCAGAATCACAGGATAGAAGCTCACTACAAAAATAAATAAATAAATAAATAAATAAATAAATAAATAAATAAATAAAATCCATTGTACTTAGCAAACAAGTAGAATATTAAGTTTAAAACTTTAAGTAACAAACTCACAATATTCCATTTACAATAGAAACATGGTTAGAAATAAATTTGATGAAATCCACATGACATATGCACTGATAGCTTTCACATATAGCTGACAGAAATGAAGTAAGTCCTAAATAAATGAAAATGTATACCATGCACATGCACCTTGGAAGACTTGATAATGTTAAGATATCAATTCTTTGTAAACTGATCTATAAATTCAACAAGATTTCAAGCATATTTAGAAGAATTTCTGAGAAACTGACCAGCTTATTTAAAAATGTATGTGCAGATGTGAATAATTTAGAATCACCAAAGCAATCTCAAAAAATAAGAACAAAATTGAAAGTCACCTGACTTCAAGGCTTATTATTATGAAAAACACAAGAAATAACGTGTTGGTGAAGATATGGAGGAAAGGGAGCTTCGTGCACTATTGGTGGGAATGCAAACTGGTGCAGCCACTGTGGCGAACAGCATGGAGGTTCCTTGAACAATAAAAGTAGAACTACCGTGGAGTGCCTGGGTAGCTCAGTCGGTTGAGTGTCTGACTGGCTCAGGTTTGTGAGTTCGAGCCCCACATCGGGCTCTGTGCAGACAGCGCAGAGCCTGGAGGCTGCTTCGGATTCTGTGTCTCCCTCTCTCACTGCCCCTGCTCACACTCTGTGTCTCTTTCTCTGTCTCTCTCAAGAATAAATAAATATTAAAGAAAAATAAAAATAAAATAGAACTACCATATGATCTAGTAAATTCTACTGCTGGATATGTACCCAAAGAAAATGAAAAAGATACATGTTTATTGCAGCATTTACAATAGCCAAGATACAGAAGCAGACCAAGTGTCCATCAATAGATGAGTGGATACAGAAGACTTGGTCTATGTACATATATGTATACATGGATATATGTGTATATGATATATATACATACACATAGAATGGAACTTTACTCAGCCATAAAAAAGAATGGAATCTTGCCATTTGCAACAACATGGATGGCGCTAGAAAGTATAATGCTAAGTGAAGTCACTCAGAGAAAGACAAATACCATATGATTCCACTCATGTGGAGTTTAAGAAAAAAACGAACAAAGAAAAAAAGGGACAAACAAGAAAACCAGACTCTTAACTTTAGACAACAAACTGACAGTCACCAGAGAGGATGCACGGAATGGGTTTGGTGAGACAGGTGATGGGGATGGAGAGTAAACTTACGATGAGCACGGAGTCATGTACAGAGATGTGAATCACTCACTCTATAGTACACCTGAAACTCCAATGGGAAAAGACCACACCCTCTCGAAATGACTACCACTGAAAGAATGGCAACATTACATGTCGATGTGTGTGCTGAAGGACTGGAGCTCTCACACGTTGTTGGTCAGTGTTTCATCCATCTCTCTCTCTTTCTCTCTCTATATATATATAGTAAATAAACTTTATATAAATTTTACTTTATATAACTTTATATAAACTTATATAAAGTTATATAACTTTATATAAACTTTATATACTTTATATACAAACTTTATATATAAACTTTATATATAAAGTTTATATATAAACTTTCAAACTTTATATATAAACTTTATATATAAAGTTTATATATAAACTTTATATGCTTTATAAACTTTATAAAGTTTATATAAACTTTATATAACGTTTACTATATATAGTAAATAAGTATATAAGTTTATATATATATTATATATATATTATATATATTAATTATATATAATAATATATATAATATATTTATATATTTATATTATATATAAATATATATATATTTATATATATATAAATTATATATATTTATAATATATATAATTTATAATATATATAACAATATATATATTTATATATATATAAAGTTTGTATATATAAAATTTATATATAAAGTTTATTTACTTATTTTGAGAGAGAGAGAGAGCACATGAGCAGGGGAGGGACAGAGAAACATGGAGACAGAGGACCCAAAGTCGGCTATGCCCTGAACAGCAGAGAGCCCGACGCGGGGCTCAAAGTCAAGAACTGAGAGATCATGACTTGAGCCCAAGTCAGATGCGTCACCGACTGAGCCCTCTGGTGCCCCAACTGTCAGTCAGTGTTTCTAAAGAAACTACACATGTACAGCATGACCTGGCAATTCTGCGGCCCAGGCGTTTTCCCAAGGAAAAATAAAAACAGGTGTTCACAAAAGACTTACAAACCCCATAGCTTTATTCACCGGAGCCAAAAACTAAAAATAATCTTGACATCAGTGAATGGGAGAATGGATAAACAATCTGTGTGTCTATCTGCACAATGACTGGGGCTCAGTAACTTACTCGAACAGAGTAGGGACATAACCTGACTGAATCCTGAAAATCATTATGCCAAGTGAAACAAGTCTACAGAAAACAGCACGCAGTATGGTACCATTTATCCAAAGTTCTAGAACAGGCAAAAACAATCCACGGTGGAAAATAACCAGCAAGCGGCTGTTTCTGGGGAGTGGGAAGGGAGCGGGAGGTGATGGGAGATGGGCAGAAGGGAACGTTCTGTGGTGAGGGGGATGTTCAGCGTCTCGCCAGGAGTCTGGGTTACTTACACACGTGCATTTGTCAGAGTGAAATGGGATGATTCACTTAAAATGTGTGCGTTTAGTGTTATGCAAATTTTACCTTAAAAGAAAAAAATCTAAATCAATACGAAACTCTAGTTTATGACACGTATGTTGAAGAACCCAGGGAAATGTGCACTGACTTCCACAAGTGACTCCGAAATACATAAAAAGCATATGATGGTTTGATGCTTGGAGGGGATAGAGAGATGGATGAAGCTGTGATAAAACAAGAATAGTAAAAGCTACATGGAGGAATCTCATGCAGGCCTTCACTGTAAAATTCCGTCAGCTCTTCCGTACGTGTGAAGTTTGTACGGTGGAACGTTGGAGGTGAAACAAAGTAGTGGCTGAGTGCACACTGGGCTCAGGCACTTGTGTCCCGCTCTGCTGGAGGCAGCTGGCTCTGCAGACGGTGGCCCTGAGCCCTGAGCCCACCAGAGATGCCGTGTGGCTAGGCAACCTGCTCAGTGCTCCCTGACCGTCATCCTCCCTCAGAGGGGTGCACAGGCATGGCAGGCAGGTGGGGTCCAGCACGGACGCCAAGTCATGAAAACATGGGCTCTGAAATCTGATCTCTGGGGTGTGGACTTAGTTCCATTTCTGATGAGCTATTCAATCTCAAGCCGGTGATGTAAACCCTCTGTGCCAGAGTTTCACTGTCTGCAACGTGTGGGTAATACAGCGCCCTCCTCCTCAGGTTGTGACGAAAAACATACCAAACCCATGCTTTTAAGTGACTAAGAACAGTGAGTAGCACCATCGTCATTGTCACTGTCGCTCTGTGACTCTCATATCCTCTCTGTTCACCTCCGACACAAGGACATACAAGCACTCCCCAACTCCTTCAGCCAACATCCTAATTCCCCATAAAAGTAACCTCAGAAAATGGATGCCTGTCCCAATAGTCAGCCCACTTCTGCCCTCAACATGCTCAAGCCATAGCATTTATGAAGACACTGGGCATAGCTCTTGGCTTCTCTCTTCCAGTAACCTCACCCTCCATGTCTCAGTCACCCATCCCCATGGCTCTCTCCTGACCCTGTGGCTGGTAAAGACACACCACCTCCATACAATCACGTCGAGCACAGCACTCTCAAAACACCACATGTATTTAGACACGTATCAGAGCGACTCACCCGCTCTGGTCATTTTACAGCCAAACCCCAGCCATTTCTGAGAGTCTCTGAGATGCAGATCTGGGGGCCTGTCTGGGGTCCCTCACCTTCCTTCCTCATGCAGCTTGATCCCTCTTGAGCAGTCAACCACCTTGACCTCTGCCCACATGGCCTATGTCTCCAGAAGTCCCTGCCCTGATTAACCCAAACGCTCTGCCTATGTGTGCCTGCACCCACCCAGCTGACCGTGGCAGTAGGCCAGCACAGACATGTGTCCAGGTCGCTCCAGGACTCAAGGCCACCCATCTTGCAAGGGCCGGGGCTGCTGGCCTCCCCTCCCCCCATGACGGCCTTCCCTCCCAGATCACCAAGGGAGACAGAAGCAATAAGAAAGAGACACAGGTCCTCCCAGCCATCGTTCGCCTGGCACCCATGTCCCCATGTCTCCTCTGCCTGCTCACTCCTGCAAACACACACCCGTGTGCCCTGCAGAGGCTGGGGACCCTGTGTGGACACCAGAGCCCTGGGCCCCTCACAACTTCAAGGCCACCTCTCAATCACGGTCATCTTGTCTTCCGTTACCAACTCTCCTCTCTACAGAATTCCTTCTGGCCACAGATGTGCCAAAAATACCTCCCACCTTGAACAAACCACGTAAGCTCCCTTCTCCCACAGCAGGTACCTCACTCTCTTCTCCCCTTTATGGAAAAGGTCTCAGAGGCTGTACCATACTCAATGTCATCACCTCTGTTCCTCCCATTTTCCCTGAAACCTTCCCACAGAAGGGCGTTCACATCCCCTACTCCCATCACCTCCTCCAGCAAGACCCGAGGAATCCCATCACCAAATCTCACAGTCAGACTGTCACCAGGGTGGCACCCTGCATGTTCTTTCCTCCGCCCCCAGGGCTCACGCTCACCTGGGACACCTCCTACTCTGACAGTCACTGTTCCATCCTCTTCTTGCACCACTGCTCATTCCCAGGTGAGCTCACTCAGGCTACCGGCACCAGCTATGTGTCCATCTCTGTCCTACAGCTCTACCTGCAGCCCACATCACCGACGCAGTCAGACAAACATCCGGGGCACACTTGGCTGTCCCATTTTATTCCTCCTTTCAATTATACAACACAGACTGATTTAGTACCTACCACGTGCCCCACGTTCTTCTGCACGCTAGACATGTATCAGAGAATAAAACAAACACAACTCCCCACTGATATTCTAGCAGGAGATTCTGTTCTGCTATGAAAGACAATTAACAGCGCAAATGACTAGGTTACACGATATGTTAGCGGATAACAAGTAGTACTGAAAACATACCGTGGCCACGGGGCAGGGAGCTGGGGGAGAGGGCAGTAGGATGTAGTTCTTTAGAGGATGGTTCAAGGAGCCCTCGGCAGAAGGTTACACTTTTTTTTAAAAAATTTATTAATTTAATGTTTATTTATTTTTGAGAGAGAAAGAGAGAGAAAGAGAGCGGGAGCAGGGGAGGGGCAGAGAGAGAGGGAGACACAGAATCCAAAGCAGGCTCCAGGCTCTGAGCTGTCAGCCCAGTGCCCAACGTGGGGCTCGAACCCACCAGCCATGAGATCATGAATGACCTGAGTTAAAGTTGGACACTTATCCCACTGAGCCACCCAGATGCCCCATTTTACATTTTGGAAGAGACTAGTGAGCTGGCAGGAAGCTGGCTGGGGAGGAGTGTCAGGGGCAGCTGGAGGCTGCAGGGCAGGGAGGGGTATGGTGCAGAGGTCCAGGAGACTCATGGTCAGGACGTGGAGAGGATTGTAGGGACCCTGACTTCTGCTTGGGGTGACATGAGAGTCCACGGACGGGCTCTGTGCTGAGATACAATGTGGCCCTCGCTGCTCTGCAGGCTGATGGGACATGATCTTGGGTACAGGGGCGCAGTGAGGATGGCTGGCTGCCATAACCCAGGCAGGAGTGATGTTGGTGGCCCAGGCCAGAGGGGTGGCGCTGTGTGGGGACAGCACGGGGTTCTGGTCCAACCAGATGCGTTGAAGAATCAGCCATGGGAACCTCAGGGGCGTGTTTATTCTCAGCGTCCCGGTCAGCATCCTCGATCGCCCCTGATTGGCCCATATTGTCTCCAATCCAAATATCTGCCTTTATCCATCAATCGAGATTAATTTCACAAAAATATTCTACCCCCAATAAAGAAAACTGCAGAACAACAGAGGATTCCATGTGTGTAAAAGAAAAAATTGAGTTTTTTTTTTTGGGGGGGGGGAGATGTATGCCTATGTGATGAATTATAAGAAAAGCAAAGAGGGGCGCCTGGGTGGCTCAGTCGGTTAAACGTCCGACTTCGGCTCAGGTCACGATCTTGCGCTCCGTGAGTTCGAGCCCCGCGTCGGGCTCTGGGCTGATGGCTCAGAGCCTGGAGCCTGCTTCCGATTCTGTGTCTCCCTCTCTCTCTGCCCCTCCCCCATTCATGCTCTGTCTCTCTCTGTCTCAAAAATAAATAAAACGTTAAAAAAATTTTTAAAAATTAAAAAAAAAGAAAAGCAAAGAAATAATTATAGCATTTGGGGTAACAGGAGAAGGGGTACAGTTGATGGGTGTTCATGGGCTTCCTTATGTTACCTGAGTAGGGTAAAGAATCCACTCATTGCCATTCTTTAAGGAATGCACCCAGTATATGTACTCTTCTGTACATATGAAATATTCAAGATCGGATAAGGAAAAAGGTGCATTTAGAATGGGAAACGTTCATCTAAATCAGGCTTCTCAAATGTGCATATGTATACATATGGAGATGCCTTATAAGTACCATAGAGATGTATTATATAGATGGCATTGTGGTAAATGCATACATATTTCTATAAAGGTACATAAGAAATAAAGTAGCTAACAGCTAAAAATACTACTTCTAGAAAATAAACTTACATTGCTTCTCAGCCTTGTGGCTAAGATCAAGTGTAGAAAATGAGTACACAGTGGAAGGTCAAGTGTAGAAAACAAGCACACAGTGGAAGGGGTGTAGAGAACCCTAACTTAGGCTTCTACATCCTCCCCATCTTTGAGATCCTACTTAGAACTGTAGAAACCACTCCTGTGTGTAGCATCTGTCTTCTACCTTCTTCTCTACATTTGACTTTGTAAAAGACATATGTTGTATATATTACCTTTATAATATTTTTAAATAGTGGTGAAAAATGCCACACTAGGGCGCCTGGGGAGCTCAGTCAGTTAAGCGTCCAACTTCGGCTCAGGTCACCATCTCACGGTTTGTGAGTTGGAGCCCCACATCTGGCTCCGTGCTGACAGCTGGGAGCCTGGAGCCTGCTTCAGATTCTGTGTCTCCCTCTCTCTCTGCCCCTCCCCCACTTGCTCTCTGTCTCTCTCTCAAAAATAAATAAACATTAATTTTTTTTAAATGCTACACTCAGCAACCTGAAGATTCTGCATCAATAATCACAATGAAAGTAGAGGTATTTGAAATTCCTTGGCCCCAAACCCTGCCAAAACCAAGAATCATCTCATCAATACGCCAGTGCTGGAGTAGAGCCTGTGAGCTGTCCCCTCTCATCAGCAACCACTGTGTGGGAGGGACAGCCTGTGGTCACTGCATCCCCAGACATAAAGTGTCAGGAGGCGCGTTCAGGCAGTTGTCCGTGGTACTGCACTGCTGGCCCCTTCACAGACCGCAGATAAGGGCCGTCAGGATCTCTTTATGTCCAATGTGCTATAAAGGCCAATGCTGAGATGGAACTCGGCATCCAGGTCACATTTGGCACAACAAACGAGACCTCGGGCCAGAAGCACCTGACTCCACTCATTTGTTGCAAAGAGGAGTGGGGACACATGAAAATGGCCATTTCAGATCACAAGTGTCATGAATACAAATGAAAAATAAACTCACAGTGTCTGCAGGTCGTGAAGCCTGTCATGTTTGGCAGCTAGGAGGCGGGACTGAATTTAAAACCATAATCAGACCTGCTAATTGTTCACTCACTGCCAACCGTCTGAGAAAACAAACATACTAATATGGCTTTGACTTTTGATGAGTGCTTGTGAGCATCGCCAGATGGGAGAGTACACAGAGATGAGAACACGGGAGGAGAGAAGTAAGGCAGTTTGGAAAACATCAGATGATGTATTGTTTTTGTACATAACGTTTCCTACCTCTCAAAGAGGGCTGGTGGACTTTCACAGAGATTCCCAAATTTTTCATTAGAAAAACTTTTCAGGGGGGCACCTGGGTGACTCAGTCAGTTAAGCATCTGACCCTTGATTTTGGCTCAGTTCATGATCTCAGGGTTCGTGAGATCCCAAGGTTCAAGCCCCATGTAGGGCTCTGTGCTGACAATGCGGAACCTGCTTGGGATTTTCTCTTCCTCTCTCTCTGCACCTCTACTGCGCGCTCTCTCTCTGTCTCTCTTTCCCTTTCTCTCTCTGTCTCTCTCCCTTTCTCTCTCTCTCTCTCTCTCTCTCTCTCTCTCTCTCTCTCTCTCTGTCTCAAAATAAACATTAAAAAAAAAAAAGAAGAGAAAAACATGGGGCACCTGGGTGGCTCAGTCGGGTGAATGTCTGACTTTGGCTCAGGTCATGATCTCATGGTCCATGAGTTCCAGCCCCACATTGGGCTCTGTGCTGACAGCTCAGAGCCTAGAGCCTGCTTCAGATTCTGTGTCTCTCTATTTCTCTGTCCCTTCCCCACTCACCGTCTCTCTCTCTCTCTCTTTCTCTCTCTCTCAGAAAAAAAAAAAAACTTAAATTTTTTTTTAAGTAAAACTTTTCTTAACACCTGCTGGCCTATAAAGAAGAGCGAATAATACAAATATTTTTAAGGATGCTGAACTTTTTTACAAAGCTTAATTTTTTAATTATTGGCTGCTTTGAGGAGCCTTCATAGGGCATATCAATTGGATCAGTAATTGTATAGCACCCTGAAAAAGTCGTTGCCTCAGAGTACTAATGTCAGAACAAATGATTTCCAACTCATTAGAACTCAACAGAGACCAGAAGTGTGTAAGAATGAACTCTCAGGAGCTGTGAGGCATTTACGTACAGCATGCCCAGTCTTAGACAACCCCACAGGTTGATTTCTCAGGGCATATTTCCAGATGAAGGAGTCAGGGAAGTCAGCCAAGTTCTTGGAATATCTCAACTAGTAAGTGACCAACTTGGATTCAAACTCAGGTCAGCCTGTGCCCATCCCAGAAGTCCACACTTCCTTTCAAGCACAGTCTCCCAACATCTTTTTTCTCTTTATGAAACATTCCAGAATTGATGCAGATTCCTTTTGTCCCACAGGTCAATCAGTGCCAGCCCACAGAGTGATGGATTTCCTTAAGACACTAGAGCCCAAGATTCATCTTCTGGTTCAAAAAATAAAGTTTATGTGCTTCTAAAGCCCAGTGTGTATACTGGTAAGTGAGCTAGGTTGAACAGACTTGACTCTGACCCTCATCTTCCTCGTCCTTCAGTTCATGGCACCCTTGCCCGCCCATCCCACGCCTGGACCAGTTTGGGACCCTTGTGCTGCCCCCTCTGAACTGTATCCACAGTGTTCACTTTAAACGTAAACCAGATGTGCGGGCAGAACAGTGCTCCCCACAAAGATGGCTCGTCTGTGGACCGCAGGATATGGAGAGTACCCTGGGTCACCCAAGTGGGTCAGCCCTGAAGGTGGGAAAGGGAGCAGAGAAAGACTGACGGGTGCACCGTCATGGGTCTTAACCACCGAGCAGGTGGACTCCAGCCCACGAGGGCCGCTAGCGGCTGGAAGAGGCCAGGAGGTGGGAGTCTCCCTGGGAGCCTCCAGGATGAATGCGGCGTGTGGGCATCATGCTTCAGCCCCGTGAGACCACAGTTGAGCCCGGAGCTGGGAAGAACAGTGTTGCTTGAAGCCACTGTTTACCGTCATGTACATCAGCTGATGCCACTCCCTGCTTAACAGGCCACAGCACTTTCTCACTGCTGTTGCAAAAATCTCAGCTCCTTGCTGAGCTCAGTGGCCCCAGGTTGGGGGACCTACCTGACACCAAATCCCCTGTGTCACGTCCCTCCTCCCCTCTCACTGGACGCCAGGATCGGGGCCCCTGGTGTTATGATCGGGTTGTTCCTACCTCGGGGACTTTGCCCTCGATGCCCCTCCCTGAAATACTCTGCCCCCTTCCTCTCCTCCAGGCCTCAATTTCCACGTCCCCTCCTCAGAGTGTCTTATGCACCGGCAGAAGCAGCTCCAGGGATTGCTGCAAATGCACACTCTCAAACCCCGTGGCACGCCTGCCTGATCAGAGACTCTGGAGATGGTGGGTCCCAGGTGCACTTGTTGACTGAGCCTCCTTTCCTCCCCTCGTTCCCCAGGGGGTGGCAGCCTCACCTATCTCCATCTCTGGTACCTAGAATGAGGCAAGCTGCACAGCAGGAGCTCAGTAAATATTTGTGGGATGGATTACTGAAAGTATTTTCTAGAAGCCGCCAAGAAGGCACCATGCTATGTATAAAAAGATCCAAACAGCATGGCTCTGCCCTGCAGAACTTACAGTGGAGTGGAAAAGGTCTTTTCTCATACAGCGTGGTGCACACCATGACAAATGCCTATGACAGCCCGAATGAGGGCCCCTGAACCCATGTGTCGCCTGGCTTGTGCCAAGCACAGGACAGATTGTGTGTGATGCCTGTCCTCCTCCATGAAACGTATACTGACTCCCCTGCTTAGAACATGAGTCCCCCATATGGCTCGTTCAGAGACACACCTATACCTGGTGCCTCCCATCCAGTGGAAGTCATCAAAAAAATGGGTTGGACGTGGGATGCCTGGGTGGCTCAGTCGGTTGGGAGTCCAGCTCTTGATATCGGCTCAGGTTGTGATCTCACGGTTCATGGGTTCGTGCTCTGTGTGGGGCTCTGCACTGACAGCGTGGAGCCTGCTTGGGTTTCCCCCTCTCTGCCTCATCCCCACTCATGTGCACTCTGATTGCTCGCTCTTGCTCTCTCCCTCTCTCTCAAAATAAATGAACTTTAAAAAATATGTGTCGGGGTACCTGGGTGGCTCAATCAGTTGTGTGACTTCAGGTTAGTTCATAATCTCATGGTTTCTGAGTTCAAGACCCGCATCAGGCTGTGTGCTGTCAGCTCAGAGCCTGGAGCTTGCTTCCAATTCTGTGTCTCCCTCTCTCTCTGCCCTTCCCTGCTAGTGCTCTCTCTCTCTCTCTGTCTCTCTCTCTCTCAAAAATAAACGTTATAAGTATATGAATGAATGAATGAATGAATGAATGAATGAATGAATGGTCATAGATTCAGAAGGTAAAAAAGTCTTAGAGGAATGTGGAGAAGGCAACCAGGCTGGGGGTGTTCCAGCTAAAAGGTGCAGTCAGAGCAAAAGCCCTGAGGGGTGGGCAGCTTGAAGAAAGGCCAGAGGGGTGGTGGCGGGGGCGCCTCCAGTGACCGTGGCGTCGGCAAAGCTGTGGTCCCAGCTGAGGCATGCTGACCCACACCAGGCAGAAGCCTGCGGCGGGTGGGGGAGAGGGCTTTACCACAACCCCCTCGGAGAGTATTCCTGTCCAGGATTCTCTACCCAGGTAGTGGTCCCCGGTACAGGATGGGGTCCTATAGCAGAGGAGTCACTGGCCGACCCAGCCTCGGGGGGCAGACGGACTGTCTTCCCCACCCAGCAGCTGAAGACGCTGCTGGAAGGGGAGAAGAGACTCAGCCCAGAAGGCAAGTGGAAACTTCCCACCTGAACTCTGAAAATAAGGAATGGGTGGTTTGAACTCTGCTTGAAACTATGCATTGGGAGACACTTAGTCCTTTCAAGGCCATGGGCTAAATAATCTGAGGCATTTTCACAGAGCATGACTCATCTGAGATAGATTCACCACTTCACCTCACAGCTGGCCTTGTGGGGACTAATTTGATGACGTGTTTCCCTTTAGTGAATTTCCAAGAAAGGGTTTTGTGCACCTCTATTTATTTAAGATGAAAAACACAATAAAGCTCTTTATTATCAAACCTATCCTGATTTAGTTGAAGCCCCACAGGTAAAATCTTCACGTGCCCCTGTGTGTAAACAAACACGGACACTGTGCACGGGGACAGGCACTTCTGCACACACAGGACACTGAGCACGCAACGTCGGCATACATAAAATTACACCAAAACCCAGGGTACTTTTTTTCTCCTTATCAAAAATGTACTGGGCCATAGCTCTGTGAATATACTTGGTGATCTAAGCTATTCATTAAAGGTAATAGAACAGAAAAATAACTTTTGATACACAGCCACTCCAACATGTTATGTTTTAGAGTCTTTGCTAAATCACATTGTCAGAGTTCACTTTATTTTACTATTGAGTCAATGTGAAAGAATGAACCCTCTCTCTCAGAAATGTCTCTCCTTAATGCTCAGGGCCTGCTCTGCTAAGTTTAATACACTGACAGTTCCAGGCTTAATTTACTCCTTGGAACAAGCCATTAAGTATGCATTGCAGCTCTGTGCCTGCTCTGTGAACTGTCCCCTTTTCTTAAATACACAGCCACGTAGTAAAGGTCCCCCAGGAGGGGATTTGAACTAGGTTTGGTAGTTAGCAGAAAATCAGTCTTAATGTGCACACATCCAGAATCTTTCATGTGACATCAGGAATTTTTCAATCATCATCAAGAATCATAAAATACTTAGGAATAAGCCTAACCAAAGATGTAAAGGATCTGTACACTAAAAACTATAGAAAGCTTATGAAGGAAATTGAAAAAAAAAAAAATGGAAAAACATTCCATGCTCATGGATTAGAAGAGTAAGTACTGCTAAAATGTCAATACTACCCAAATCAATCTACACGTTCAACGCAATCCCAATCAAAATTGCACCAGCATTCTTCTAGAAGCTAGAACAATCAATCTTAAAATTCATATGGAACCACAAAAGACTTCAAATAGCCAAAGTAATATTGAAGAACAAGACCAAAGTAGGAGGCATCACAATGCCAGACTTTGGCCTTTACTACAAAGTTGTAATCGTCAAGACAGCATAGTATTGGCACAAAAACAGACACATAGACCAATGGAATAGAATAGAGACTCCAGAATTAGACCCACACAAGTACGGCCAAGTAATCTTTGACAAAGCAGGAAAGAATATCCAATGGAAAAAAGATAATCTCTTTAACAAAGGGTGCTGGGAGAACTGGACAGCAACATGCAAAAGAATGAAACGAGGCCATTTTCTTACACCATTCACAAAAATAAACTCAAAATGGATAAAGGACCTGAATGTGAGACAGCAAACCGTCAATCCCTAGAGGAGAAAGCAGGAGAAAACCTCTCTGACCTCAGCTGCAGCAATTTCTTACTTGACACATCTCCAAAAGCGAGGGGATTAAAAGCAAAAATGAACTATTGGGACCTCATCAAGATAAAAAGCTTCTGCACTGCAAAGGAAACAATCAACAAAACTAAAAGGCAACCGACAGAATGGGAAAAGATATTTGCAAATCACATATCGAAAGGGCTAGTATCCAAAATGTATGAAGAACTCACCAAACTCCACACCCAAAAAACAAATAAACAAGTGAAGAAATGGGCAGAAGACATGAATAGACACTTTCTGAAAGAAGACATCCAGATGGCCAACAGGCACATGAAAAGATGCTCCGCATCACTCCTCATCAGGGAAGTACAAATCAAAACCACACTGATATATCACCTCACGCTGGTCAAGGTGGCTAAAATGAACAAATCAGGAGACTCTAGATGCTGGCGAGGATGTGGAGAAACAGGAGCCCTCTCACACTGCTGGTGGGAATGCAAACTGGTGCATCTGCTCTGGAAAACATTGTGGAGGTTCCTCAAAAAAACAAAAATAGAACTACCCTACAACCTAGCAAGAGCACTACTAGGAATTTACCCAAGGGATACAGGAGTGCTGATGCATAGGGACCCTTGCATCCCAATGTTTATAGCAGCACTTTCAACAATAGCCAAATTATGGAAAGAGCCTAAATGTCCATTGACTGATGAATGGATAAAGACATTGTGGTTTATATACACAATGGAATACTACTTGGCAATGAGAAATCTGGCCTTTTGTAGCAACGTGGATGGAACTGGAGGGTATTATGTTAAGTGAAATAAGTCAGGCAGAGAAAGACAGATATCATATGTTTTCACTCATATGTGGATCTAGAGAAACTTAACAGAAGACCATGGGGGAGGGGAAGGAAAAAAAAAAAAGAGGGAGAGAACCAAACCATAAGAGGCTCTTAAAAACTTAGAATAAACTGAGGGTTGATGGGGGTGGGGGGGTAGAGGAAGGTGGGTGATGGGCATTGAGGAGACCACCTGTTGGGATGAGCACTGGGTGTTGCATGGAAACCAATTTGACAATAAATTTCCTAAAAGAAAAAAAAAAGGAATTTTGCAGTCATTAAAAAGTCAACCGTATGGGGGCGCCTGGGTGACTCGCTTGATTAAGTGTCTGACTTCAGCTCAGGTCATGATCTCATGGTTTATGGGTTCGAGTTTCGTTTCAGGCTCTGTGCTGACAGCTCAGAGCCTGGGTCCTGCTTCTATTCTGTGTTTCCCTCTTAGCGCCCCCGCCCACTTACGCTCTGTCTCTCTCTTTCTCTCTCTAAAAATAAATAAACATTATTTTTTTTTAAGTCAACCATATGCCTGTTCAGGTATTTTCTCCTGCATAGATGGACTGAGAATTAATAACAGTGACTACATTATTTAACAGACTCAGTAAAGAGATCATCACCATGTGAGGACCATCACTGCCACCAACGGCTTCCCCAGCCAGATATGGGGATATATGGTGCCTTCTGAGAATGTGCAAATGCAGAGTATACTGTGCATACTGGGGCATACTGGGGCATACTGGGGGCAGACACAGGCTGGCAACTCCCATTCAACTTTGCAAACAACGAACCTGTGCGTTCTGACTCCAGGAATGCCTGGAATACAGACTGGCTCTAATTAACAACCGAGAGAAACGCAGTCGTATAAAATTGATAGAAGAAATGGAAAACTGATCAAATGAATAATGATTAAATGGAAAAGCTATCTGTAACTCCCAGCAAATTATATTTTATGGCATCAAAAACATGCATTTTTTTTTTCCCTGAAGAAAGGATCTAGAATTTCCAAGGTAAAGAAATTTGGCATAAAATATGAGAGGAAGAGGGTATTGAATTTTGAAGCATGTCAGGCCCAAGAGGCACAGATGCTAAACTAAACAGTCAGGAAAGGCCTCAAATCCCAAATCAGAGCACCCCCTCCAGCATGCTAAGGGCAGAGGCGCAACAGCGTGAGCTTCGGCCACCCGGCTAGCTTTCCTTCCTTCCTTCCTTCCTTCCTTCCTTCCTTCCTTCCTTCCTTCCTTCCTTCCTTCCTTCCTTCCTTCCTTCCTTCCTTCCTTCCTAACTTCCTAACTTCCTTCTTTCTTTCCCTAAGTGCCCCTACGACAGGACCTGTGACAGATGGCAGGATTCTGTCTTGAGGATGTAAGAGGCAGTCTCTATTCCCAGCGGGAATCGTGGCTCAAAGACAAAGTAACACCCCACCTCAGAGCGGTTTCCCCAACTCAAAACGCAGCCATAATTTGTCAGTGCCCATGGGGTGAGATCCAGGGTCCCCAGCCCTCCTCTCTGGCACTCCCCCACCTGCCCCACCCCCGATCTTCCTTCTGGGCTCCCAACCAGCTTCACTCCAGCCTCAGGGCCTGCACCTGTGCCCTCCACCTGAAATGCTCTTGTGCTCCATCACTGAGTGGCCGGCTCTCTGTGTGTCACCTGCCCCTCCTTGACTTCACGCCAGGTGAGCTCCAGTCAAGGCAAACAGACAGCCTCATAGACAGAGGCGTCCAAGCAACTGCAGGACACGTATAGTGAGGGCAGTGGTCTGAGGAGGAGGTTTCGGCGAGCCCCGGCTCTTTTCATCCCTTGGGTGGCACTGCTGGTGCTCAAGGTCACCCAGAGTTGCAGAGCAGGAGCGATATGGGGAAAGTCAGAATTCTCACCATTCTTAACAAAATTCAACTGCTTTTCCTTGAAACAACAACGGAAAACTAGAACACAGAAAAACTTATGTTCCTGGAAGACTTTGATTAATTTCTAGAGTTGTGGAAAAGCTTCTTCTGACCATTTCGGCCATCTTTTCTTAGTGGGAGAGTGACATTCAGAGGTCGTTATTCTGTTGTTTCCCTTCTCTCTCTCTCTCTCTCTCTCTCTCTCTCTCTCTCTCTCTCTCTCTCTCTTTCACATTTAAACTCCCCTCTTGGCTGCATCCACCTGTATGCAGCTTCAGTACTTCCCTTTGAAAACTCCTTCCACTTCTCTCGAGTGCTCCCCCAGCTACAGACTCTGGAGGCATCTGAGGGCGCCAGACCAGCTTCTCAGGTCATCCACTGCTGCATCCACTCCACACTGCTCCTACCCCTCAGCTGGCCCGGGAACCTCCCCAGGGTCTCCTCAGGCCTCCACCCGCCCACACCCAACCGCCATCCTCCATACCCTTGCTGGACCTCCCAGCACCGACTTCCTTCCAGAAACACTCCTCCCCTGGCTACAGTCTCCAGTGTCCTTCCCGCTGCTCCTCAGCCTGCTGGTAAGGCATAGTCTCTTCTACCCAGCTGGCAGCCATGGCATTCATCAGAGACAGAAGAGGGGAGAGAGAGGAGAGACAGAGGGAGACAAAAGAGAGAGAGACAGACAGAAGACAGAGACATGGAGAGACAGGGGGGAGACAGAAACAGAGAGAAGAGTGGAGTGAGAGACAGATGGTGGGCCTCACTTCCTCATGGGTGACATCCTCACTGTTGCTCTGGAACCTCACCCAGGCCCTGGCCTCAGCCGCACAGGAATGTGTGATTGTCACATGATTTTCTCCAGTCCAGCCCCCTCCTCTGATCTGCAGCTGGCATCTCCCACTGTGCCCCTGACCCATCCTCTAAACACAGAACCAGGGTGTCCCCAGTAAGTACTGACCTTCTGAAAGCATTGACACATGACCTGGGCTGACAGACCGTCCACTCAGTCCCTGAGACCCTCTGGGACTGCTAGTCCCTACAACTTTTTCCAAATCCCCTGTAAATCCCCTTGGGGTGTGTCTGTGAGCAGTTGCAACATCCATCCCATTCGAAAGACAGGAGCCCGGCAATAATCCCCGGAACACTGCTCACCTACACTGTCCTTGCCAGGCCCTTGCAACATGCTACCTGCTGACCATCCTGTCAGGGCACCTGCTCAGAACTGCTGACCATCCCAGTGGGTCACCTGCTCACACCTGCTGACCATCCTGACAGAGTCCTGCTCACACCAGCCCCCTGGAGCTGGCTGGGCACAATTTGTCTGAATCTGCTATCAGTGAAGTCAGCCTGTAGTTGAAAGGAGCAAATACTACAACCACCGTTGTTACACCTGAGAAGAGGTAGTTGGCACTTCCCAGTTGCCATCATTCCCCAAGCACCTTCAAATGTAAAGATGCTTCCTCGCGCTGACATAGCCATGCGGAGCACCTGCCTGGTTTCAACTCTGGAAGTCAGTCAGGAGAACCTCCCCTCTCTCTCATCTGGAAGTCGGTCAGGAGACCCTCCCCTCTCTGGTCCAGAAGTCAGTCAGGAGAAACTCCCCACTCTCTCATCCAGAAGTAAGACAGGAGAACCTCCCCTGTCCGGTCAAGAAATCAGTCAGGAGAACCTCCCCTCTCTCTCTCCTGGATGTCAGTCAGGAGAATCTCCCCTCTCTCTCCTGCAAGAGAACCTCCACTCTCTGATCCAGAAGTCAGTCAGGAGAACCTCCCCTCTCTCTCATCTGGAAGTCGGTCAGCAGAACATCCACTCTCTGGTCCAGAAGTCATTCAGGAGAACCTCCCTGTCTCTCGTCTGCAGGTCATTCAGGAGAGCCTCCCCTCTCTCTCATTCAAGAACATTTCCTCTCTGGTCCAGAAGACATTCACGAGAACCTCCCTTCTCCCTCATCCACAAGTAAGACAGGAGAAACTCTCTGTCTGGTCCGGAAATCAGTCAGGAGAACTTCCCCTCTCTCTCGCCTCGAAGTCAGTCAGGAAAATGTCCTGTCTCTCTCATCCTACATCGGTCAGGAGAACCTCCACTCTCTGGTCGGAAGTCAGTCAGAAGAACCTCCGCTGTCTCTTATCTGGAAGTCTGTCGGGGGAAACTCCCCTCTCTCTCGTCCGAAAGTCATTCAGGAGAACTTCACCTCTCTCTCGTTCAAGAACCTCCCCTCTCTGGTCCAGAAGTCATTCAGGGAAAACTCCCCTGTCTCACATTCGGAAGTCCATCAGGAGTACCTCCCCTCTCTCATCGAGAAGTCAGTCAGGAGAACCTCCCCTCTCTGATCCAGAAATCAATCAGGAGACCTACCCTCTCTCTCGTCCAGAAGTTAGACAGGAGAACCCTCCGTGTCTGGTCCACAAATCAGCCAAGAGAACCTCCCCTCTCTCTCATCCAGAAGTCAGTCAGGAAAACCTCCCCTCTCTCTTGTTCAAGAACCTCCCCTCTCTGGTCTAAAAGTCACTCAGGAGAACCTCTCCTCTCTCCTGTCCAGAAGTCAGTCAGCAAAACCTCCCTTCTCTGTCATTCATGAGAACTTCCACTCTCTTGTCCAGAAGTCAGTCAGGAGAAACTCCCATCTCTCTCACTCAATCAAGATTGTCCACTCTCTGGCCCGGAAGTCAGTCAGGAGAAACTCCAGTCTCTCACCCAGAAGTCACTCAGGAGAACTTCCCCTCTCTCGTCCAGAAGTCAGTCAGGAGAACCTCCCCTCTCTCGTCCAGAAATCATTCAGGAGAACCTCCAGTGTCTCTCACTCAAGAAACTCCACTCTCTGGTTGAGAAGCCAGTCAGGAAAACCTCCGCTTGCTCCCGTCCAAAAGTCAGTCAGGGAAACCTCCCCTCTCTCATCCAGAAGTCAGTCAGGAGAATCTCCCCTCTCTCTCATCAAGAAGTCAGTCAGCAGAACCTCCACTCTGTGGTCCAGATGTCAGTCAGGAGAATCTCCCATCTCTCAACCAGAAGTCAGGCAGGAAAACCTCCACTCTCTCTCATCCAGAAGTCAGTCTGGAGAACCTCCCCTCTCTCTCTCATCTGGAAGTTGGTCAGGAGAACCTCCCATCTCTGGTGCAGAATTCATTCCGAAGAAGCTCCCCTCCCTCTCGTCCAGAAGTAAGAGAGGAGAACCTCCCCTGTCTGGTCCAGAAATCAGTCAAGAGAACGTCCCCCCACTCTCGCCTGGAAGTCAGTCATGAGAATCACCCCTCTGTCTCCTGCCAGAAACCCCCCACCCTCATCCAGAAGTCGGTCAGCAGAACCTCCCCTCTCTCATCCAGAAGTCAGTCAGGAGAACCTCCCCTCCGTCTTGTTCAAGACCCTCCTCTCTCTGGTCCAGAAGTCAGTAAGGAAAACCTCCCCTCTCTCTCATCCAAAAGTCAGTCAGGAGAAACTCCCCTCTCTCATCCAGAAGTCATTCAGGACCACCTCCCCTCTCTCACATCTGGAAGTCGATCAGGAGAACCTCCCCTCTCTCATCCAGAAGGCAGTCAGGAAACCCTCCCATCTCTCTGTCCAGAATTAAGACAGCAGAACATCCCGGCACTGGTCCAGAAATCAGTCAGGAGAATATTCCCCCTCTCTCATCTGGAAGACTGTCAGCAGAACCTGTACTCTCTTGTCAAGAAGTCAGTTAGGAGAACCTCCCCTCTCTCGTCCAGAAGTCACTCAGGAGAACCTCCCCACTGTGTCATCCGCAAGTCGGTCAGCAGAACATCCCATCTCTGGTCCACAAGTCAGTCAGGAGAAGCTCCAGTCTCTCGTCCATAAGTCACTCAGGAGAACCTCCCCTCTCTCATCCAGAAGTCAGTCAGGAGAACCTCCCCCCTCTCGTCCGGAAGTCAGTCAGCAGACCCTCTCCTCTCTCCTCCAGAAGTCAGTTAGAGAACCTCCCCTCTCTCTCGTTGGGAAGTCATTCAGGAGAACCTCCCCTCTCTCTCGTTCAAGAACCTCCCCTCTCTGGTCCAGAAGTCATTCAGGAGAACCTCTCCTCTCTCTTGTCCAGGAGTAAGACAGGAGAACCTCCCCTGTCTGGTCAAGAAATCAGTCAGGAGAACATCCCCTCTCTCTCGCCTGGAAGTCAGTCAGGACAAACACCCCTGTCTCTCCTCAAGAGAGCCTCCACTCTGTGGTCCAGAAGTCAGTCAGGAGAACCTCCATTCTCTCATCCAGAGAGAATCTTGTCAATCAGGGGAACATCCCTGTCACTCATCCGGAAGTCGGTCAGCAGAACCTCCGGTCTCTGGTCCAGATGTCAGCCAGGAGAATCTCCCCTCTCTCTCATCTGGAAGTTGGTC
Organism: Neofelis nebulosa; assembly: GCF_028018385.1. NCBI lineage: Eukaryota > Metazoa > Chordata > Mammalia > Carnivora > Felidae > Neofelis > Neofelis nebulosa. The sequence goes on from NC_080801.1 coordinate 3,266,503, forward strand.
ACCAGAACCTCCAGTCTCTGTTCCAGAAGTCAGTCAGCAGAACTTCCCCTCTCTCATTCAGAAGTCATTCAGGAGAACCTCCCATCTCTCATCCAGAAGTCAGGCAGGAAAATCCCTCTCTCTCGCCCAGAAGTCAGTCAGAAGAGCCCTCCCTCTCTCTCATCTGGAAGTTGGTCAGGAATGCCTCCCCTCTCTGGTCCAGAAGACCAGAATCTTTTGGGTTTTCCATATCGAGTATCATGTCATCTGTGAAGACTGAAAGTTTGACCTCCTCCTGGCTGATTCGGATGCCTTTTATTTCTTTGTGTTGCCTGATTGCAGAGGCTAAGACTTCCAGTTAATTCTATGATGAATAATAGTGGAGATAGTGAACACCTCTGTCTTCTACCTGACTTTAGGGGAAAAGTTCTCAGTTTTTCCCTCTTGAGGATGATATTAGCGTTGGGTCGTTCAATATGGCTTTTATGATCTCGAGTTAGGCTCCTTCTATCCCTACTTTCTTGAGAGCTTTTATCAAGAAACGTTGCTGTATTTATTCAAATGCTTTCTCTGCACCTATTGAGAAGATCATATGGTTCTTGTCCTTTCTTTTATTGATGTGATGAATCACGTTAATTATTTTGTGGATATTGAACCAGCCTTGCATCCCAGGTATAAATCACACTTGGTTGTGGTGAATAATTTTTTTTTTTAATATTGTTGGATCGGGTTGGCTAATACTTTGTTGAGGAACTTTGCATCCATGTTCATCAGGGAATTTGGTCTATAGTTCTCTTTGTTAGTGGAGTCTTTGTCTGGTTTTGGAATCAAGGTAATGCTGGCTTCATAGAAAGAGTTTGGAAGTTTTCTGTCCATTTCTATTTTTTTGGAACAGTTTCAAGAGAATAGGTGTTAACTCTTCTTTAAGTGTTTGGTAGAATTCCTCTGGAAAACCATCTGGCCCTGGAATCGTGGTTTGTTTTTTTTTTTTTTTTTTGGCAGATTTTTTTTATTACTAATTCGATTTCCTTACTGCATATGGGTTTGTTCACATTTTCTATTTATTCCTGTTTCAGCTTTGGTAGTGTATATATTTCTAGGAATTTGTCCGTTTCTTCCAGATAGTCCATTTTAGAGGCCTATAATTGTTCATAATATTCTCTTATTATTGTTTGTATTTCTGTTGTGTTGGTTGTGATTTCACCTCTTTCTTTCTTGATTTTGCTTATTTGGTTCCTTTCCTTTTTCTTCTTGATCAAACTGACTAGTGGTTTATCAATTTTGTTAATTCTTTCAAAGAACCAGCTTCTGGTTTCATTGATCTGTTCTACTGTTTTGTTTTGTTTGTTTGTTTGTTTTTGGTTTTGATAACATTAATTTCTGCTCTAATGCTTGTCATTTCCTGTCTTCTGGTGTTTTTGGGTTTTATTTGCTGTTGTTTTCCAGCTCCTTAAGGCATAAAGTTAGGTTGTGTCTCTGAGATCTTTCTTCCTTTTTTAGGAAGCCCTGCGTTGCTATATACGTTCCTCTTATGACCACCTTTGCTGCATCGCAGATGTTTTCGGTTGTGGTGCTATCATTTTCTTTGAATTCCATATACTTAACTTCCTCTTTCCCTTCTGTGTTAGCCCATTCAATTTTTGGTAGGATGTTCTTCAGTCTCCAAGAATGTGTTACCTTTACAAATTGTTTCTTGTGATTGATTTGAGTTTCATACCATTGTGGTCTGAGAATATGCACGGTATGATCTTGATCGTTTTGTACTTACTTAGGGCAGATTTGTTTCCCAGTATATGGTCTTTTCTGGAGAATGTTCCATGTGCACTGGACAAGAATGTATTTTCTGATGCTTTAGGATGAGATATTCTGAATATATCTGTGAAGTCCATCTGGTCCAGTGTGTCATTCAAAGCCTTTGTTTCTGTGTTGATTTTTTGATTAGATGATCTGTCCATTGCTGCTAGTGGGGTGTTAAAGACTCCTCCTATTGTGGTATTACTGTTGATGTGTTTCTTTATGTTTGTTTTTAATTGATTTATATATTTGGATGGTCCCACATTTGGCACATAAATGTTTACAATTTTTAGGTCTTCTTGGTGGATAGACCCCTTGATTATGATATAATGCCCTTCTGCATCTCTTGATACAGTCTTTATTTTAAAGTCTAGATTGTCTGATAGAAGGATGGCTATTCCTGCCTTCTCCACCTCCTTATTTTAAATCTTAAGATATCTTTCGGTCTAAAGGGGGTCCTTTGTAAGTAACATATAGATAGATCTTGTTTTCTTATCCATCATATCTTTTGACTGGAGCATTGAGTCCATTGTGTGTTTAGAGTGAGTACTGAAAGATATGCATTTATTGCCATTATGATGTTTGTAGAGTTGGAGTATCTGGTGTTCTATGGTCCTTTCTAGTCTTTTGTTCCTTTTGGTACACACACACACACACACACACACACACACACACACACACACACACACATATATATAGTAAATATATTATATACATACATATACATATATATGTATATGTATACATATTTTTGCATTTATATTATATTATATTATATTATATTATGTTATGTTATGTTATGTTATGTTATGTTATGTTATGTTATGTTATGTTATGTTATACTATATTACATTACATTACATTATATTATATTATTCATATAAGATTATTACATTGTATTATATTATATATTATGTTATATATTATATTTTATATGTATGTATATATAATTTTCATCTTTTCTCCCCTCAGAGACTCACCCTTAAGATTTCTTGCAGGGCTGGTTTACTGGTCACAAACTCCTTTAATTTTTGTTTGTATGGGAAACTTTTTTTCTCTCCTTCTATTTTTGAATGACAACCTTGCTGGGTAAAGAATTCCTGGCTGTGTATTTTACTACTTCAGCCATATTCAATTCAGCCAACTGAATATATTCCGCCAACCTTTGTGGCCTGCCAAGTTTCTGTGGATAGGTGTGCTGCAAACGTGATCTGTCTTCCCTTGTAGTTTAACGACTTTTTTTTTCCCCTTGCTGCTTTCATTAGTCTCTCCTTGCCTGAGTATTTTGTGAATTTGACTATGATATGGCTTGTTGATGGTCGGTTTTTGTTGAATCTAATGGGAGTCCTCTGTGCTTCCTGGATTTTGATGTCTGTATCTTTCCACAGTTTAGGAAAGTTTTCTGCCATGATTTGCTCACATAACCTTTCTACTCCTATTTCTCTCTCTTCCTCCTCTGGGTCCTCTATAACTCTGATGTTTTTCCTTTTTAATGAGTCACTGATTTCTCTACTTCTTAAATCGTGCTCTTTTGCCTTAATCTCCCTCTTTGTTTCTGTTTCGTTATTCTCTATAAGGTTGTGCACTATATTCTCAGAAAACTGATTCTCTGTTCCGCCTTGTTCATCCTTACCACCACTGCATCCGTCTGTGATTGCAGAACAGTTATAGCATTTTAAATTTAATTCTGGATATTTTTTACTTCTCTTATCTCTGCAGAAGGGGATTCTAATCTATGTTTGACTCCAGCTAGTATCCTTGTTATCGTGATTCTAAATTCTGGTTCAGACATGTTTCTTGTATCTGTGTTGGTTAAATCCCTGGCTGTCATTTCTTTGCACTTTCTTTTGGGGTGAAATCCTTCATCTTGTCCTTTTGAAGGGAGAAAAGGAATTAATGAAGTAGAAAAATTGAAATTAAAAAAATTAAAATTAAATAACATTAAAATCAAAAATTACACACACACACACACACACACACACACACACACACACACACACACAAATCGAATAGATGATGCTAGACCCTAGGTGTGTTTTGGTCTGGGTGTTAACGTGGTTTGACAGATTAGAGAAATGAAAAAAAAAAGGGGGGTGTGTGAAAAAAGATAGAAATCGTTTGAGAGTTTGAGAAAATGATTACACTTAAGTTGACTAACATGAGATGATGTGATTAAAATAGAATTTGAAAAAATTATACACAATAGTAGAGAATATAGTATAAAAATTATAGAAAAATTTTTAATAAAAGTTAATAAGAAATATGAATGTTTTAGTTTTCTGTATTTAAGAAAAAAGAAAGAAATGAAAAAGAGTAAAAAGATAAAAAAGAAAAAAAAAGAAATAGTTTGAAAATTTGTAAAAGTGAATACACTGTAGTAGTTGAAATAAAATGATGGGAGTAAGATAGAATTTGAAAAAGAAAACATAAAAGCAAAAAATGTAGTAATAAAAATTAAATAAAAATATTTTAAAAGAATTTTAAAGTAAAATGAAGTTTTTCTGTTTTTCTGCATTCAAGGAAAAAAGACATGAAAAAGAAAAAAGAAAAAAAGTAAATTGCTTGAAACTTTGAAAAGGTGAGTACACTGAAGTAGATTAAAATACAACGATGGATGTAAAGTAGAATTTGAAAAAATTACACAAGGAAAAATTTTTAGTAATAAAAACTAAAGACAGATATATTTAATAAAAAGTGAAAATAAAATGACTCTTTTTCTTTCTGTATTGAAGAAAAAGAAAAGAATTCTAAAAAAGAAAAAGGAAAAGAGAGAAAAAAAGAAAAAAAAATGAATAGATGATACTGCTCACAGATTGAAGTAGGACTGAAATGGCTTCATTTTCCCCTACAGATCAGTCCATGTAGCTCTTTGTAGTCCATAAATTAAGCCTGGGATGAGGTTTTTGTTTTTGAAGAGCAAAGTTGGCCCAGTTGGGCGGGGCTTCGTGTAACAGCTCTGCGCTCCACTAGATGGCGCTGCTAGCCTACTGTGCTTGATTGCTCCAGGGCTGTTAGGTGGGCATAGGCATTGTGCCAGTGGTGAAAAAGGCGCCACCCAGTTACCCAGTCTGTTCTGGATCTTCAATCGCTCACCGGTCCTCCATCTTCAGCTCTCATCCACTCCCCACTTTTGCACTCTCCGTGACCAGGCCCCAGGCAGTACTCTGTCCCAAGTTTTGTCTCAGATGCGGCTGTTTTCCCCAGCCGCTTACTTCTGACAGACTGCGGCTTTGATCTGTTGCACCCCTCTGTGGGAGGGTCTCACCGAGCAATGGCCAAATGAGCAATGGCGGAGGTTGGCTGCACCCAGGAATGCCCGCCGGACTCTGCTGTTGCCAGTGTCCCGACACTGCGGCCAGGTGCCAGCCTGCCCCCAGATAAGGTCGCAAGACAGTGTAACATCAGCTTTTCAGGGATTATGGAAAATCGCAACACAGATCTGGCACCAGGCTTCACCCTCAACAACCTTGCCCCAGCACCAGCGAATGTGGCTCTCTTCCAGGGTCAGCTGGGAACAGGTGACATCAACCGTCTCTACCAAATGGTCTTCCAGCAGTGAAACCAGTTTTCCCCATGTGGCCCAAGAACCTCCCAGACCCCACTCTGTTCCTGGGCATTCACCTTTCCCACCAGAGCACTGCCAGGTATCGAGCTGAGGAGTTGCAGCCTTTGCAACTCCCCTTGTCTACAGTCTTCATGGCATTTAAACCCTCTGCTTTCTCCTTGGCCCTTTCTCCCTTTTTAGTTTAGTTCCTGTGGGTGTTTCCAATTTTGTACTTTCTCTCCAGCTGCTTTTGGGGAGGCGTCCTTTTCCCGTATGTTTTCTCCCTCCCCCAGTCTCTGTCCTCTCTCTGACCACAAAACCGGTTCCCTACCTTTTGGGGCTTCTTGCTCCCCAAGTTCAGCTCTTTGTGTCACATACTTGCTGAATTCTGTGGTTCAGGTTGTGCAGATTGTTGTGTTATACTTCCAATCAGTTTCTAGGTGTGTAGGATGGTTTACTGTTGGTCTGGCTGTATTTCATGGATGTGAGACACACACAAAACTTCCATGCTGTTCTGCCCTCCTGGCTCCTCCCCCAGGATATCATTTATCTCAGCTGAGAGTGCAGTATCCTTCATTATACCTGGGAGTGTGAATACATTCAACCTGCCTGGATGTGCTGTCTACATTTTCCTGCCCTGGAGAGCAATATTCATTACGTTCCCTTGGTTGCTGTGTCTCTTATACTGCCTGAGAGCATGATCTGTTTAATTATGTCTAGAGTAAGATTTCTGATTTATTGCCTTGAGGAGGAATCCCAGTCTCCTAACATGGGAGTGTCACCTTTTTCTCCTTTTGGGAAAATGGTTTCCATCATTTCCATAAATTTTCCTGGGAGCATGATCTCCAACATTTCTCCCTATAGGGCAGTCTACAATTCCTGCCTGAACGTGTCATCTCTGTCATACTTACTGGTGTGAGAAACCATAATTCTGCATAGAAAGGCCATCTCTTTCATCCTGCCATTGAGCACAGTCTGCATAATCCTGACTACAGGTGACTCTCCCTCTTCCAGCCTGGGAGACTGACGTACTTCATCATGCTTAGCAACACGAACTATCTCATTCTGTCTGGAATTCAAGTTCTCAGACATACCGTCTGGAACATGATGTTGGTCAACCTGCCTGGGATTGCTGTTTTATTCATCCTACCTGGTAGCACATATCTTGCATCCTGCTTCAGAGAACCCTACGGTCATTTACCTTGCTAGAACAATCATCGTCATCTCATCCTGCTTGGGAGCATCATCTCTTTCATCCTATATCAGGGTCTGGAAGAAGCACCTCTTTCATCAGTGCGCTGGGGTACCATCTACAAATTCTACTTGGGACTGCATATCTGTCACCGTTCCTCAGAGCACAGTCTCCAGCATCCTGCCTATGAAGACTGTCTTCATCGTCCAACCAGGGAGCATCTTCTCCAACATTTTCCCTGGAGCACATCTCCTTATCCTGCCTGGAAGAGTGGTTACCTTCATCCTGCATGGGACATCCATCTCCGTCGTCCTGTCTTGGTGCCTGGGAGAATGATTTTTCTTTTCATCCTGCCCTGGAGTGCCGTCTAAGAAACCTGCCTGGTAGCACTTCTTTGTCATCCATCATGGGGACATGATCTTCACCATCCTGCCTCATAAGACCATATCCTCCATCCTGCCAGGGAGCATGTTCTCCAACATCTTGCCTATGAACATGTCTCTCTCACCATGCCTGGAATAGTGGTCCCCTTCATCTCTAGGACCTCTACCTCTGTCATGCTTTCCAGGAGCGCCAACTCTGTCATCGTGGCAGGAAGCACAAACTCACTTTTGTCATGGGGAACCATTTCTCTCATCCTCTCTGGTAGTGCAGTATCCCTCATCCTGTCACGGAGGGCCTTATCTCTCTTTTTGTCTGGGAGCACCATATCCATCATCCTGCCTAGGTGTGTGGTCTCCCTGTCCCTCTTTTCCTGAAAAAGGATGGTATCCTTCTTCCTGCCTTGGATCATGATCTCTGTCATGCTGCCTGGGTGCGGATCCACGTCATCCTGTTTAGATGGCCATCTCAGAAATCCAGTCTGGGAGCATGTTTTCAGACATTCTACCTGGGAGTGAGATGTCCTTCATCCTACATGGGAGAGGACTCTCCATCATCCACATGGGGAATGCAATTTCTATTGTTTTACCTGAGTAGTGAGCTCTGTCACCCTGCCTGGGGACATGGTCTCCTTCCTTCAAGCTGGAAACACCATCTGTCATTGTGGCCGGGAGCGTGGAAGCCACATAGTTCCTGGTTATACTATATCCACCATCACCTGGGGACATGAGCTCCATCTTCCTGAATAAAAGTGCTCTTATGTCCACCTGTCTAGGAGCACAATATGCCTTATCTTGCGTGGGAAAGCCTCCTCTTCATCTTTTTTGCAAGCACAGTCTCAGTCATCATGTCTTGAAGCATGATATTACTCACCCTACTTGAGAGTGCCCTGCCCTTCATTGTACCTGAAAGCGTGATTACCTTCAAACAGACTGGGAGTGCCTTCTCAATTATCTCATCTCAGAGCACGATCTCCATCATGCTCTTCTGGTGTATCATGTCTATCGTACTGCCAGGGAAGGCCATGTCTCTCATCATGCCTGGATGCACGATATCCTTCAACCTACCTGGATACCCAGTGTATGACATCCTGTCTCAGAGTGCCTTCTATGCCACCCTTCCTGTTATCATTTTCCCCATCCTCCTGTCTTGGAACACTATCTCTATCATCTTACCTTGGATCATTGTCTCTGTCTTTTTTTTTCCCCTGGGAGCACAATATCTATCCTCCTGCCTGCCTAGGAAACCTGTGTCCATCCTCCTATCTGGAGGTATGATCTATGTCATCCAGCCTGGAAGTGCTATCTCCATCCTCCTTGCCATTACCCTGCCTGTGAGTGCATTCTTTGTCATCCAAATGGGAGGGCGTACCTGTCATCCTTCCTGGGTGGGTACTACCCTGCGTCCTGTGTAGTAAGCTCATCTCTTTCATCCTGCCGAGGAGCATTTTACTCCATACCTTGCCTGGGAGTGCATCTCCCTCATCCTGCCTGGACGAATGGTCCCCTGCATCTTACCTGGGAGTGCCATTTCTGTCATCCTGCTTGGGAGTGCCAACTTCTTCGCCCTTGCAGAATGCATGATCTCCCTTTTTCTGCCGTGGAGCACCATTTATGTCATCCACCATAGTTGTGCAGTATCATATTCCTACCTTAGAGGGCCTAATCCATCATTTTTCCTGGGAGGGCCATTGTGGTCCTCATGTCTGGGACTACCTTCTTTGTCTTTCTTCTTGGAGCAATGTCTCCATCGTCCTGCCAGGATGCATGATCTCGCTAATCCACCTGGGGTGGAAGTCTCATTCATCCTCATTTGGAGAAAGATCTACGTTATCCTGTTCTGAGCATGATTTTTTTTTTTTTACTTATAACTTGAGAGCTTTATTTCAGACATCCTACATGGAAGCGCGATTTCTTTAATCCTTCTGGAGAGTGTCCTCTCCACCATCCATTTGGAAAAGCTATTTCTTTTGTTTTGACTGGAAATGCCATCTCCATTACCATGACTGAGAATAATATCTCTGTCCTTCAGGTTGGAAAGGCCATCTCTGTCATCCTGATTGAGAGCGTGGTGTTCACATCACTCATAGGAACATGATATCCACCATCGTCTGGAGTCATGAACTCCATCATCCTCCTGGGAAGCACCGTTTTGTCATCTTGGCCAGGAGAGCCATATCTCTTATCCTGTGTGGGAGTGCCTTCTCCATCATCCTTCCTGCTAGCGCATCTCTGTTACCCTTCTTGAGAATAGGATATCATTCATCTTACTTGAGAGTGCTGCACACTTCATTATAACTGGGAGTGTGATTACCTTCAGCTTGCTTGGGTGTGCCGTTTACCTTATCTTGTCTTGGAGAGTGATTTCCATCATGCTCCCTTGGTTGCTATGCCTGCCATCCTGCCTGACAGCACAATCTGTGTAACTGTGTCTAGAGGAAGATCTTGGATTTGCTGCCTTGGAGAGCTATCTAGGTGTTCCTGCATCATCTCCATTCCCTCTTCACGAACCTGATTCCCATCATTTTTTTTCCCCTGGGAGCTCATTCTTTGTCATCTTTTCAGGGTACATGATCTCCTAATTTCTGTGCTGGAGTGCAGTGTACAATTCCCGCCTGAGAGCGTCTCTCTGTCATACTTACTGGGAGTGGGACATCATGATTCTGCATAGAAAGGTCATCTCTGTCATCCTGCCAGGGGGCACAGTCTCCATAATCCTGACTAGGAGTGATTCTTCCTCGTATGGCCTGGGAGAACAATGTCCTTGGTCATGCATAGGAGGGCCAACTGCACCATTCTGTAAGGAAGTGAGTTCTCAGACATCCTGTGTAGAATATGGTCATCATCATCCTGCCCGGAACTGTCCTTTATTCATCCCACCTGGAGGCACAGTACCCCTCACTGACCAAACCTGTCTGGCAGTGCTTGTCTGTCACACTTCTGGGAGCATGATGTACATCACCCTGCCTCAGAAGGCTGTGTCCATTGTCCTTCAAGGGAGAAACTTCTCCAGAATTTCCCTGGGAGTACATTTCCCTCATCCTGCCTGGAAGAGTAGTCCCCTTCCTCTTTACTGGGACAACCATCTCTGTCATCGTGCCTGGAATGCAAACACCATCACGTTTACAGGAAGCATGATCTCCCTTGTTCTGCCTTGGAACACCGTTTTTCTCATCCTGCCTGGTAGCCCAATATCCCTCATCGTGCCTTGCAGGGTCTTTTCTGTCATTTTGCCTGGGAGTGCCATTGTAGTCATCATGCCTGGAAGCACCTTCTTTGTCATCCTCCTGGGAGCAACGTATCTGTCCTCCTACTGTGTCCATGGTCTCCCTGATCATCCTGCAAGGACTATTTTCTTCGTCCTGCTTTGCACATGATCTCTGTCCCCCTGTGTGGGAGGATGATTTCTGTCATCCTGTTTGGAGAATGATCTCTTACATCCATCATGGGAGCACGGTTTCCTTCATCTTACTTGGGATCATTCTGTCTATGATGCTTTTTTCTGTTGTTTTGCCTGAGAGTGTCACCTCTCTCATCCTGACTCGGGGAAAGGTCTAAGTTCTTCAGGTCGCAAACATCATTTCTATATTGTGGCTATGCAAATCCCATGCCCACTAACCCATTTTTTTAATCTAGAAATAAATGGCATTTCACTAAAACTACAATCAAACCAATGCATGATTGTGTATGAGTTTAAAGAAAAGGAATGCCTTCTTCACCTATACTGAAAGTTATTTCTCATGCAGTATACCCACATGCATCAGCAATGTGATAATACGTACTGAATTCACAGCACATTAGAAGTATAACTCCTCACGATAAATTGAAGTCAGGTGATGTGAATCCAAATTTAGGGACATCAAAAAAAAACCCACCAAGATCATAAACATAAAAAATCTCAATTGCTAAAGACAAAACGCGACTTCATAAAACAATTGTATTATGGATACCTAAGAAAATTAATTTTCATTGTATCTTACCCTAATAAAGCCCTGATAATAATAGCACTCCACATTGTCAAGGGTGAATGACAGCCAAATACACCCCAGTGTGGAAAGTAGTAGATCATGGTTCCAGAAACGATGACAAAGAGGGAGGTCCCAGGATAAATGATGTATACAGCACTCCTAGGCAGGCATGATGAAGGATAAGGTGCTCTAAGGAAGGAGGACATGGGGAGAGTTCTCCATATCAACATCATGGAGATGGTATTCCAAGGCAGAGTGATGGGGAACACGATGGCAGAAGGATGATGTACAAGGATCTCGTAGGCAGGAATTTAGAAACTGAGATTCCCAGGCAGGTTTAAGGAGATAATGCCCCTAGGCATGCTGAAAGATGCTGTGCTCCCCAGCAGTATGACAGACACGGGAGGCCAAGGGAGCATAATGGAGATCATGCTCTGGGGCAAGATTAGGTAGACCACGCTCCAAGGAAGCTTGAAGGAGGTCATACTCTCAGGAAAAATGAAAGACATGGTGCTCTCATGTAGAAACAATATGTCCTCCCATGAAGGAAGATGACGACTGCTGCTCAAAGGAATGATGATGGATGAGCACTCCCACATAGGACAAGGAATACTGCACTGCAAAGCAGGATGACAATATGCCATTTTCGAGCAGGATTATGGAATCTGTGTCCCCATGCAATGATGGACATAGTATTACCAGCAGGAGGTAGTTAGCCCATTTTCTGCCATGAAGCCATAAATGTTGCTTCCAACCAGTGGGGCAGAGATGGTGACCACAACCAGGGTGATGGATATGGAACCCCAAGGAAAACCAAGGTAAATGTCATTTCCAAAAAAGATGATGGAGAGGATGCTCCCAATTTGAATGAAGGAAATTGCACTCCCAAGTAGAATGACCAAAACCATACTCCCAGTCTTTAATATCAGTGATCATCCTCTAAACAGGAAGGCTTAGATCATTCTCTCAGGCAGGATGATAGAGATCATGCTACAGACAGGGTGAAGGAGGCTATCCCCCCAGCAGGAGTATGGAGACCATGCACCCAGGTATGATAATGGATATGGCACTCCAAGGAGGATGACAAAGAAGGTGTTCTCAGGCGAGACGGTGGCAATGGCTCTTCCAGACAAAGTGACAGATAGGCCTATCCAAACCGGCAGGAGGGATATTGCACTACAAGGCAGGATGAGGGAAATGATGCTCCAAGTAATAATGAGGGAGGTTTTCAGGGAGAAAGCAGGAAAAAACATCTTTGATCTTGGCTGCAGCAACTTCTTACTCATCATATCTCCAGAAGCAAGGGGAACAAAAGCAAAAATGAACTAATAGGACCACGTAAAAAAACAAAAACAGAAGCAAACAAACAAAAACAAACAAACCAACAAACAAAAAACCTTCTGCACAGCAAAGGAAACAATCGGCAAAATTAAAAGGCAACTGATAGAATTGGAGAAGACATTTGCAAGCAACATATCAGAGAAAGATTAGTATCCAAAATCTATAAGAACTTATCAAACTCAACACGCATAAAACAAATAATCAGTGAAGAAATGGGCAAAAGACATGAATAGACACTTCTCTAAAGAAGACATCCAGATGGCCAACAGACACATGAAAAAATGCTCAACTTCACTCATCATCAGGGAAATACAAATCAAAACCACAATGATATACCACCTTACACCCGTCAGAATGGCTAACATTAACAACTCAAGCAACAACAGATGTTGGTGAGGATGCAGAGAAAGAGGATCTCTTTTGTATTGTTGGTGGGAATTCAAGCTGGTGCAACCACTCTGGAAAACAGTATAGAGGTTCCTAAGAAAACTAAAATTAGAACTACCCTATGACCCAGCAATTGCACTAGTAGGCATTTATCCAAGGGATACAGGGGTGCTGTACCGAAGGGACACATGTATCCCAATGTTTATAGCAGCACTATGAACAATAGCTAAAGTAAGGAAAGAGCTCAAATATTCATTAATGGATGAATGGATAAAGAAGATATATATGTGCGCACACACACACACACACACACACACAGACACATATATATACATACATACATACATACATACATACATACATACACACACACACACACACACACAATGGAGTATTACTCGGCAATCAAAACGAATGAAATCTTGCCATTTGCAACTACGTGGATGGGACTGGACGGTATTATGCTAAGTGAAATTAGTCACAGAAAGACAAAAGTCATATGAATTCACGCATAGGATGACTTTAAGAGACAAAACAGGTGAACACAAGGGAAGGGAAACAAAAATAATATAAAAACATGGGAGGGGGACAAAACATAAGAGACTCATAAATATGGAGAATCAACTGAGGATTACTGGAGGGGTAGTAGGGGGGTGAGCTAAATGGGTAAAGGGGCACTAAAGAATCTAGTACTGAAATCGTTGTACCACATGCTAACTAATTTGGATGTAAATTAAAAAATAATAATAATAATAAAAAGAACGAGGGATATTATGTTTCCTGCTAGGATGATGGATTGGTGCCCTCAGGCAAGATGATGGGGACCACTCTTCCAGGGAGAATGAGGGAGACATGCTCCCAGGCAAGATTCTGAAGAAGACGCTCCTTGGCAGGATGATGGAGATGGCCTTCCTAGTCACGATGATGGATATATGTTCTCAGGGAGGATGACAGATAAGTGTTCCCAGGAGGATTCATAGAGAGCACTCCATGGCAGGATAAAAGGGATATTTCTTCCAGGCACTGAGACAGTATCTCAGGATCTGATGGATCTCAAATGGAGACAGGATCTCAGGCAAGAAGACAATGATGGCTCTACTGGGGTAAATGACAGTAAGGCATTTGAGGCGGGAAGAGGGTTACTGCATTACCAGATAGGATGACAAATACGTTGCTCCCAGGTGGGCTGATGGAAATCATGTTCCCCACAGTAGGTTGGAGAACAGGCTTCCTAACAGGATGATGGAGATGGCTCTCTCAGGTATGATGAAGGAGATCCCTCTTCCAGGCATGAGAGACGGATGCACTTGTGGGCAGCATGATATAGAGATGGTGCTCCTTGGGAAGATGATATCCATGGCCTTTCAAAACAGAATATGGTTTCTTGGTCCCAGTCAGTATGACAGAGAATGTATTCACACGCTGGAATTGTAGAAGAGCTTCCAAGGCCGGCAGATGGAGACCATGATCCCAGACAGAATGATGGAGAGGTTGCTCCCAGTAAAATGATGTAAATAACCTTCCCGAAAGGAGATCAGAGATTACACTCCCAGACAGGAAGGGAGAGAGTGATATCCCGGGGGGGGGGGGGGGGCGGGAATTGGACATTCTATACATGGCAAATGTGAAAGATTGTATTCCCTGGCATGATGAGGGGGCTTGTGTTCCTGGGCATTATGATGAAAATGTCCCTTCCAGACTGCAGGAAGGAGATGGAACTACCAAGGAAGATTTACAGAGATTGCAACTCCACACGGGAGGATGGACACAGCACTCCATGGCAGGCAGGAGGATGGATAAGTACTTCCAGGCAAAAAGACACCAATGGTGCTCCAAAGGAAGATGAGGGAGACAAGGTCCAAACAGGAGGACAGGAAAAATGATAGCAGGAAGGATGAAGAAAACACTTTCCGAGGCAGGAAGTTGGAGACTTAGTATCCAGGTAGCTTGAGGGAGGTCATGTAACCAGGCAGGATGAGGGACACGGTGCTCCCTGGAAGTAAAACAGACACAGCACACCAAGAAAGCATGATGAAGATTGTGCTCCTAGAGAAGCTAACGTAGATGGCATTTGAAGGTGGGTGGAAGGAAATCACATTCCCAGGTATAATACAAGACATGGTGTTCTTGGGTACGATGAAGGATATCATGGTCTCAGGCAGGATGATGGAAACTGCACTTGCAAAAAGGAAGACAGAGAAGGTGCTCTGACACAGGATAAGACATATTGTGCTACTAGGCAAGAGAATGGCTCTTTCAGGGATGATGGAGTCTGTGTACCCAGGGTATGGTGCATATAATGTTCCCAGGCAGGATGTGGACACCATGCTCCCTGCCATGATGGTGAAGATGGCGCTTCCATCCTGAAGGACGGAGCTCATGTCCCCGGCAGGCTGAAGGAAATGGAAATCCATGTAAAACAATACAAATAACGTTCCCAAAAAAGATTATGGAGAATATGCTCCAAAGTTGAATGAAGGAAATAACACTCTTAGGTAGGATTACTAAAAACATGTTCTGAGGCTGGATAGTGGAGATCGTCCATGAAACAGGATGCCATAGATCATGCTCACAACGGAATCACAGAGATCACTGTGCAAAGCAGGATGAAGGAGACTTCCCTCGTTCAGGTCAGGAGGACCAGGGAGACCATGCACCCAGGCAAGATTATTAATATGGTGCTCTTGGGGAAAATGAAAGATAAGGCCCTCATAGGGATTAGGAATTTTTTAATACGAGGCAGGATGGGAGAAGCAAGTGAGATCTTCTAGGATGCTGGAGTTGGTGCCCTTGGGCATAATGACAAAGTTGGCGGGTCCATGGCAAGATGAAGGTAATGACTCTTACAGGCAGGATAAGAGTGGTGCCCTCTTAGGCAAGATGTTGGAGAATATGCTGACTGGCAGGATGAAGGAGATGGTCTTCTGAGGCAGGATGTTGGACATGGTGGTTCCAGGAAGGAAGATAGATAACCACTCGCAGGAGGGTTTGGTACACCATGCCCCAGGACAGGATAAAAGAGACCATTCTCCCAGGCACTGAGGTGGTGTGATGGAGAAGTCAGCCAAAGGAAAGGTGAAGGAGACCACTCTTCCAGGCAGGATTGAGGGAGATGAGCACCCAATCAAGATGTTGTAGAATATGCTCCCTGGCAGGATGACAGACACTGCCTTCCTAGGCAGGATGATGGAGATCATGCTCCCAGGAAGAAGACAAATAAGTGCTCCCAGGCAGTATTCAGAGAAGCTGCTTGATGGCAAGATGAAAGAGATTCTTCTCCCTGTCACCAAAACAGAATGGTGGAGATGGCTGTCCAGAAATGATGACGATGATGATGATGATGATGATGATGATGATGATGATGATGATGATGATGATGATTGTTCTGACGGGGTAAATGACTGTAAGGTGCTCTGAGGCAAGATGAGGGATATTGTGCTACACAGAAGGGTCATCTCTCAGGATGACTGAAACATTTTCAGGCAGGATAATGAGGATCATGTTCCAGACAGTATGTCTACGAACTTGCTTCCAGGGAGGGTGATGCAGTTGGTGCTGCTAACTATGATGAAGTACCTCAATCACTCTCCCAGGCAGAAAGGAGAGTGAGAATCGCTCCTAGGCAGGATGATGGAGACTGTGTTCCCTGACAGGATGACAGAGACAGCCTTTCTAGGCAGAATGTCATTTTTTTTTCCTTGCTCGCAGTCAGGATGGCAAAGAAAGCAATCTCAGCAAGGAATCCTAGACTGTGCCCCAGGGCAAGAAGTAGGGGATCGTATTATCAGGCAGAGTGACAGGAGATCACGCTCACATATAGGATGATGGAGATTGCATTCCCAGGCATCATGAAAGAGGTGGCCCTCTAGGCAGGAGACTGTACAGAGCATCCATAGGCATGCAGGATGACCGATATTGTGCTGCCAAGCTGGAAGACTGAGATGCTCTCCATGGCAAAGAGGTAGGGATGGTGTTCCATGGCAGGAGGACAGGGAACATGATACCAGGAAGAATGATGGAGAAGACACTACAAGGCATGAGTCAGAGACCGAGTTCCAAGGCAGGTGAAGGAGAACATGCTCCCAAGAAAGATGAAGGACATAGCGCTCGCAGGCAGTTCAGCAGATCCCGCACACCACGGAAGCATGATGGAGATCTCATTCCAAGGCAAGATAAAGCAGGTGGTGCTCCCAGGAAAGCTGAATAAAATACACTCACAGGCATAATCAAGGACACAGCGCTGTCAGGTAGGATGAAAGGTATCGTGGTCCTAGAAAGGATGACAGTGACTGCTCTAGCAGGAAGGATGACAGAGCAGGTGCTCCTACACAGGATAAGGGATATTGGACTCCTCGGCAACCTAAAAGAATGGCTCTTTCAAGTAGGATGATGTAGTTTGTGTCCCCAGGCAATGGTGCATATCGTGTTCACTGGCAGGCTGCCTTTACAATGCTTCCTGCCACAAAGATGGAGATATTGTTTCCACCCTGAAGGACGGAGATGATGCCGCCAAGCAGAGTGATGGAGAGCATTCCCAGGTAAAACAAAGAAATCACTTTACCATAAAGCGTGATGGAGAGGACACTCCAAAATAGGATGAAGGAAATCATGCTCTGAAATAAGATGACCAAAACCACTGTCCCAGGCTGGCTTTTGGAGTTCATGCTCTAAACAGGATAACGTTTATCACACTCCTAGGCAGGGTGATGGATATCATGCTGTAAAGCAGGATTAAGGAGACTACTTTCCCACGTGGATCAAGGAGACCATGCGCCCAGGCAGGATGATGGAAACAGTGCTACAAAGAGACTGACAAAGTAGGCACTCCCAGGCATGAGGATGACAATAATGCTTCCAGGCAAATTAACAGATTCGGCCTTCCAAGGCAGACTGGCTGATACTGCATTACCAGACAGGAGGACAGAAGTGGTGCTCCAAGGCAGAATAAGGGAGATTATTCATCCTGCCAAGAGGAAGCAGTTGGCACTCCCAGGCAGAACGACAGAGACGGTGGTTCCAGGCAAGAGGAGGAGGGCCATTCTTCCAGGCAAGATGAGGGAGACAACACTCACAGGTAAGATTCTGGAAAAGATGCTCCCAGGTAAAATGATTGATACAGACTCCCTAGGCAGGATGCTAGTGATTGTGCTCTGAGGCTGGATTACCATGATTGCTCCACAAGGGTAAATGACTGTAGGTCACTCCGTGGCAGGATGTGAGATATTGTGCTATCAGGTAGTATGAGGAAAACGCTGCCAGACAGGTTGACAGAGATCATGTTCCAGACAGTATGTGTCATACCTCGTTTCCACGCTGGATTACCCTGTAGTTCCAAAATAGGATGAAGGACATCACTCTCCCAGGCAGGACAAGGGAGAAGCACTCCTAAGCCAGATGAAAGAGATAGTGCTCCCTGGCGGGATGATAGAGGTGGCCTTTCTAGTCACGATGACAATTTCTTTCTCCCTGACAGCATGAGGCAGAAGGCACTGTCAGGCAGGAGTTGTAGTCTTCACTCCAAGGTGGGAAGTAGGAGATCATGATCCCAGTCAGGGTGACAAAGAGGGTGCTCACAGGCAAAATGATGGAAATCACATTCCCAAAAGGAGAAAATGCTCCCAGGCATGACGACCAGGATTGCTCTGCCAATTAATATGTTGGAGATCCTCTTCTAGGTAGAATGACAGAGATCACGCTCCCAGGCATGTTGAGGGAAATTGCATTTCAAGGCATCAAGAAACAAATCACCCTTACAGGCAGGAAGACAGAGCCAGCACTTCCACGGACGATGGAAGAAATAAGGCCTCCAGGCAGGGGGACCTACACAATACTCCTAGCCAGGGAAAATGGTGGATATAGTGCTCCCAGGGAATAAACCCGAGACGGCGCCTAATGGCAAGGTTGATGAATATGGTGTTCCAAGGCAGGGTGACATGTAACACGATACCAGAAATGGAGACGTTGAAGGCGCTCCCAGGCAGGATTTCGAGACTGAGTTCCCCCAACAGGTTGAAGGAGATGATGGTCCCAGGCAGAAAGCAGGACATAGGGCTTCTGGGAAATATGAAAGAAGACACACCAAGGGAGCATGATGGAGTTCACAATTGACAGGAGAAGATAGTCAGTGCTCCTAGTCAGTTTGAAGGAAATAGGACTCCCAGGCATAAAGAAGCACTTGTAGCTCTCAGGTAGGGTGAATGATACCATGCTCTCAGAAGGGATGATGGAGATCAACTCTCAAAAAGGATGGTGGAGAAATGGCTCCTACAGTGACATTGCGCTCCTGGGCAAAATAACAGAATGGCACTTTCAGATGGGATGATGGGGTTTATGTCCCTAGGTAAGAGTGGGTATCGTGTTCCCATTCAGTATGCAGATACCATGCTCCCCACCACAATGACGGAGCTTGAGCTCCTACCCTGAAGGACGGAGGTCATGCCCCAGTAAGCACTCCCAGGTAAAAGAACAGAAAGCATGTTCCCAAAAAGTATGAGGGAGAGGATGCTCCCAAGTAGGACGAAAGAAATAGCACTCCTAGGAAGGATGACAAAAAACACAGTTCCATGGTGGATGTTGGGGATCGTCATCTGAACAGGATGGAGATCATGCTTCCAGAAAGGATGACAGATCATGCTATAAGGCAGGATAAAGACACTGAACTCCTTCAGGTCAAGAGGGAGAGGTAGACCATCCACCCAGGCAGGATGACAGATATGGCTCTCCCAGGCGAAATGTCGATAAAGACTCTGAAGCAGGATGAGGGACATTGCACTGCCAGGCAATGTGAGAGAAATGGTGCCCTAAGGTGGAACGCGGGAGATGGTGCTTTCTGCCAGGATGAAAAGGATTTGGTCCTCCTGGGCAGAATGACAGAGTTGGCGGTTCCTTGCAAGATGAAGGGGACCATTCTTCCAGGCAAGATGAAGGAGACGTGTTCCCAGGCAAGGTGTTGGGGAAGATGCCCTCTGGCGGGATGATGCAGACGACAATCTGAGGCAGGATGGTGGAGACTGCATTTTCTGGAAGGACGAATAAGCACCCCCATGCAGGATTCGTAGATGACTCTCCATGGCAGGATGAAAGAGATCATTGTCCCAGGTACAGAGGCAAGAAGAGGGTGATGGTGTTCCCAGGCAGGATGATGGTGATTGATCTACCAGAATCAATGACCATAAGGCACTCTGAGGCATGATTAGGGATTTTATGCTACCAGGTAGGGTGGCCAAAACAGCACTCCCAGGAAGGTTGATGGAGATTGTGTTACATACAGTACATTGGAGAACTTACCACCAGGCACGATGATTGTTGGTGCTCCTAAGCATGACGACTGGTCATATTTCTCCCAGGCAGGAAGAAGGAGAATGCTCCCAGGCAGGAAGACATGGATCGGTGCCCCCGTAAAGAGGACAGAGACAGTGTTTCTAGGTATGGAGATGGTTTTGCACTGCCAGTAAGTATGATGGAGTAGGGACTTTCAGGCAGGAATCATAGTGTGTTACACAACAGGAAGTAGGAGATTCTGCTCCCAGATGGGATGACAAAGAGGGCACTACCAGGCAAAATAATGGAAGTCAATTTCCCAAAAGGATAAGAGAAATGACTTTCCCTACAGGGACACTGAGACCCATGCTCAGGAACTACGTTGGAAATCTTCCCTGAGGCAGAATGACAAGATTGTGCTCCCAGGCATGATGAGGGAGGTTGCAATCCCAGGCATGATGAAGGAGATCACCAATCCAGGCAGGCAGAAGGAGAGAGCACTTTGAAGGAGGAGGAGAGATCACCCATGGAGGAAGGATGACATACAAATAATTTCTAGGCAGACAGGATGACAGATATAGTGCTTCCAGGTAGGGTTACTGAGATGGTCCTCCATGGCATGTTCATGGAGAAGTCGTTCCAAGATAGAATTACAGGGACTATGATAACAGGAAGGATGACATAGAAGGCTCTCACAGTCAGACTGTCAAAAGCAGAATTCTCAGGCTGGTTGAAGGAGGCAAGATGAGGGGGAAATTCTCCTAGGCGAGATGACAGAGACAGTGCTTCCTGAGCAGATGCCATATACAGCCTTTCAAGGCAGGACAAGGGTTTATCACTCCCAGTCACTATGACACAGAAGTGACTCTCAGGCAGGAACTGGACTGTGCTGCATGGTGGGGATTGGGAGTTTATGCTCCCAGAAAGGATGACCATGATGATGTTCCCAGACAAAATGACATGAATTAGATTTCCAAACGGAGAACAGAGATGATATTCTCCCAGGCAAAAAGACTGAGATCACTCTCCCGGAACATATGTCAGAGATCTTCCTCAGGGCACAATGACAGAATGCATGCTCCCAATCATGAGAGGGAGATTGATTTCCATGGCATGATAAAGGATATGGCCTTTCCCAGAAGGAGGACGTACTCAGCACTTTTAGGAAGACAGGATGACAGGCATACTGCTCCCAAGGCAGTAGGACGCGTACAGACTTAGGGCAGGATGATGGAGATGGCATTCCACGGCAGCATGATGGAGAAAAGGATACTAGGAAGGATGATGTAGAAGGTGCTCCCACACAAGATGTCAGAGACTGAGTCCAAGGCAGGTGAAGGAGATTGGGCAACCGGTGATCCACGGCAACTGATGGAGATGGAGTTCTGAGGCAGGATGACAGGGAACAGCATACCAGGAAGGATGACTTAAAGGGTGCTCCTAGGCAGGATGTTGATGACTGAGACCAAGGCAGGTTGAAGGAGATCCTATGACCAGGCAAGATAAAGGACATGGTGCACCAAGGGAGCATGACAGAGATTGGGCTCTGAGGCAGGAAAAGGTAGAAGGCACTCCCAGGCAGGTGGAAGGAAATCACACTCTCAGGATAATGAGGACACTGCTCTCTCAGGTAGGATGAAGGATATGCTTCTCTAGGCAGGATTATGGGGATGACACTCACAAAAAGGATGATGGACAAGGTGCTCCTACACAGGATAAGGGATATTGCTCTACTATGCATGATAGCAAAAGGGCGCTTTCAGGAAGGATGGTGGAGTTTGTGTCCCAAGTGGTTGGTGGATATCCTGTTCCCTGGCAGGATGCAGAGACCAAACACCCTGTCACAATGACAGAATGGCATTTCCACCCTGAAGGATGGAGATCGTGCCCCATGCAGGCTAGTGGGATGGCACTCCCAGGTAAAACAAAACAAATCATGTACCTCTCACCCGCCAAAAAAAAAAAAAAAAAAAAAAAAAAAAAAAAAAAAAAAAGACGATGGAGAGGGCACTCCAAAATAGGATAAAGGAAATCCTGCTCTCAGGTAGGATGACTGAAAACAGGCTCCCAGACTGGAAGTTGGAGATGGTACTATAAATAGGATGATGTACATTTTGATCCCAGGAAGGGAGACAGAGAGCATGCCGAAAAACAGGATGAAGGTGACTGCCCTCATTCGTGGCCACACAACCAGGAACATTGATGGATATGGTGCTGTCAGGCAAAAAGGCATATAAGGACTTCCAAGCAGGATGAGTATATCGCACTACCAGGCAAAATGAAAGAAACGGTGCTCCAAATGAGATTCAGCTTCCTGCCAGCATGACATATTTGGCGCTCCTGGACAGCATGACAGAGTTGGAGGTCCCAGGAAAGATGGAGGCGACTCTTCTTCCAGGCAGGATGAGGGAGACAGGCTCCCAGGGAAGATGTTGGCAGAAATGTTCGCTGGAAGGATGACAGAGTTGGCATTCTGAGGCAAGATGATGGAGATCACACTCCCAGGAAGGGTGAGGGATACGTGCTCCAGGCTGGGCTGTAAGAAAATGTCCCAGGGCAAGAAGAAAGAGATTATCCTAAATTCAACCAAGGCACAATGGACAGATGTGCTCCCAGGCAAGATGCTGGAGAAGATGCTCCCTGGCAGGATGTCAGAGATGACCTTCCTAGGCAAGATGTGGGGATAAACCTCCAAGGAAGGATGACAAAAGAACTCCCAGGCAGGAACCATAGACAGAACTCCAGGTCAGGATGAAACACATCCTTCTCCCTGGCACCCCGACAGGATGATGGAGGCAGATCTCCCAGGCAGTATGAGGATGATTGCTCTAGCAGTGTAAACGACCATAAGGCGCTTTGAGGCAAGATGAAACATATTGTGTTACCAGGTAGGACGACTGAAATGGAGCTCCTGGGCAGGATGATAAGGATTGTGTTCCAGACAGTATGTCTCAGACCCTTGCTTTCAGGTAGGATGATGCATTTGGAGCTCTTAATTATGACTGGCATTGCTATCTCAGGCAGAATGAGGTAGAATTGCTCCTAGGCAGGCTGGTGGAGACCGTGTTCCCTGGCAGGATGACAGAGGCAGCCTTTCTAGGCATAACGATGGTTTCTTGCTCTCGGCCATTATTAAGGAGAAGGCACTTTCAGGTAGGAATTGTAGACTGTGCTCCAGGGTGGGAATTAGGAGAACGTGCTACTAGGTACGATTAGAAAGAGGGAGCTCCAAGGCAAGATGATGGAGATCTGTTCCCAGAAGGATAAAGGAGACAATGATCCCATTCAGGACGACCAAGAATGCTCTCCAAGATAATAAATTGGAGGTATCCCTTCAGACAGAATTACAGAGATCGTGCTTGTAAGAAGGATTATGGGTTTGCATTCCCAGGCATCATGAAGGAGAGGACCCTTCGAGGCAGGAGGATGGATACAGGACTCCTAGGCAGGCAGGATGTCAGATATTGTGCTGCCAGACCAGAGTATTGACATGGTGCTCCATGGAAAGATGATGGAGACTGTATCCCAAGCCGGGATGATGGGGAACATGATACCAGCAAATATGACATAGAAGGCACTCCCAGGCAGGATGTCAGCGACTGACTTCCCAGGCAGGTTTAAGGAGATTGTGCTCCCAGATAGGATGAAGGTAAGGTACAACACTCAGAGGCAGTACAGCAGAGACAGCAATCCAGGGGAGCATAATGTGGATCATGATCAGAGGCTGGCTAAGGTAGATGGTGCTCCCAGGAAAATTGAAGGAAATCACACTGCAAAGCATAATGAAGGGCAAGGCGCTTTTAGGTACGATGAATGATTTCATGCTCTCAGGCAGGATAATAAGGATGAGCTCACAGAAAGAATGATGGAGAATGCACCACCACACAGGAGAAGAGATTTTGCACTCCTACACAGGATGACAAAATGGTGATTTCAGGCAGGATGAGGTAGTTCATATCCCCAGGCAATGGTGGATAACGTGATCACAGGCAGGTTGAAGATACCATGCGTCCCACCATTATGATGTGCATGGCGCTTCCAACATGAAAGACAGAGATCATAGCTGCAGGCATGGTGACAGAGATAGCACCCCAAGGTAAAACAACAAAAATCGCATTTAAAAAAAAAAAAAAAAAGACTAGGGACAGGAAGCTCCCAATTAGGATGAAAGAAATCAGGCTACCAGGCTGTATGCCAGACTTCATCCCCTATACAAGATGTCATAGGTTGTACTCCCAGGAAGTATGACAGAGATCACACCGGAAAGCAGAATGAAGGAGACTGTCCTCCCAGGAGGATCAGGGATACCTCACATTCATGCAGGATGAAGGATACAGTGCTCCCAGGATGATGACGTAGACAGTGCCAGCAAACATGACAACCACAATGGTGCTCCCAGGAAAAATGGTGGAAATGGCCTTCAAGGCCATTCAACGTGAGTGATGGATACTGTGCTACCAGGCAGAATGAGAGAAACAGTGGCTGAGAGCAGAATGAGGGAGACCTTGCTTCCTCTCTGAATGATGGAGTTGGCACTCCCAGGCACGATGGCAGAAATTTAGGTCCCAGGAAAGATGTAGGGGACCACTATTCCAGGAAGGATTAGGGAGTTGCATGCCTAGGCAAAATGCTGGAGAAGATGCTTTCTGGAAGGATGTCCCAAGGTGTCCTTCCTAGGCAGGATGATGGAGATCGGGCTCCCAGGGAGATTGAAAGATAAATATTCCCAGCAAGATTTGGTAGACGATGCTCCAGGGGAAGATGAAAGAGAATCTTCTTGCAGGTAGCAAGGCAGCAATAGGGAGATGGTGGCCCCATGTAAGATAAAGGATTTAAATTACGTTTTTCTCATTCAATTAGCAGATATGGATTTTCCACTGATTGTCAGAGGCACAGATGGCTACCAACGTGTGACAGGTGAGTTGGGGTGGTTCATTATTTCCAGCTGGTCTCATTTCAGTAGGAGTGTCTCTATTATTGCCTAATAACTACGAATCAGAACACCCAAATCAAGCAAACATAAATAAAATAATAAGGCCAGTCACATCAGTGGTGTTACCCACGTTCATCATTTGTTTCAAGCTTGCATTGGTCTTCACTCCCTGCCTCTTTTGTGGTGTTCACGCAGTATCCTTCCAAGACAGCACACTGATTTTATTCAGGAGCAAGGAACACTTTGTGTTCAATAATTAATTCAAAATAAACAGTTTTAAGCACGATATAAAGAGTATACTGGAATTGTGTTTTCTCTGTAAAACAACATTTGACAATTTCCCTGTCACTTATAAATTAATGAGACCAGATGTTTTTTGTTTTTGTTTTTGTTTTTAAGAAGATTTTTATTTCCTTTTAGAGAGACACAGACAGCGTGTGTGTGGAAAAGGCAGGGAGGGAAGAGAAAGAGAGAATCCCAAGCAGGCGCTATGCTGTGAGCACAGAGCCTGATGCAGGTCTTGAACTCATGAAACCATGAGCTCATGACCTGATCCAAAATCAAAAGTTGGAGGCCTAACCAACTGAGCCACCCAGGAGCCCAATACCAGAGTTTTTTTCTGGCTTGTGTGTAAACTTCACGTTAAGTAACTCTCAGTAACCAATTTACATGGACTTTGACTCTAATATGTACTATCAGTGTGTGCTAGTGCAGCTTTGGGGAAACAAATTTTGTAAGACTAATCTCATTCCCCCCAGTACTGTACCATTCAAAACCACAAACAAACCTTGGAGGAGCCATGAAACTTGTCTAATCTCCATGAACTTGAGGTAATATGATGTGACAGATTTCATCAGCATGGTTGGAAGCATGGCATCAAAGACAAGATACTCAGTTTTGCCAATGCTAGAAATGTAGAGAAAAACTCAAATAAGGCCAGATGGCAAAAAAAAGGTCGCAGCACAAAACAATGCTTCAATAGGAAGAAGCTAGTGGAGGGTTGCTATGAAGATAATTGATCAGATGAGAAAATAATCTATTTACTTGTATTGATTGAGAGCTAAACAAGGGCAAAGTGACAACATTTTAAGAAAGTAAACCGGATAATGTAAAAATCCATTCTAACTTTCATACGGTGGTGATTAGTTCAAAACCTTCTGATGGACAAATTTATTCATCACACACATATGTGAAGATTAGATTGCCATCTCTCTGTTAGTTTGGCTTGTTTGAAAGCAGATAGATAAATACACTTATTTGAGGATGCTTCCTGGATGGTTAAGCTTTCACCTCAGCTCAAATCATGATCTCATGGTCCATGAGTTCAAGCCCCATATCTGACCCTCTGCTGACAGGTCAAAGTCTGGACCTTATTTTAGATTATGTATTTCCTGCTCTTCTGCCCTTCCCCCATTAATTCTGTCTCTCTCCCCTGTCTCTCTCTCTTTCTCTCTCCCTGTCTCCCTGCATCTCCCTCTCTCTCTCTCTCTCTCTCTCTCTCTCTCTCTCTCTCTCTCTCTCTCTCTCTCTCTCTCTCTCACACACACACACACACACACACACACGCACGCACACACACACACACACCAAAAATAAATGAAATAAATAAATAAATGCATACATACATACATACATACATACATACATACATACATACATAAACATTTTAAAAAGAAAGAAAGAAAGAAACTAGGTGCAAGTTTGGCTGGGTCAGTTAAGCATCTAACTGCAGCTCAGGTTATGATCTTATGTTTCATGAGTTCTAGATCAGCATCAGGGTCTTGCTGCAGCTCAGAGTTTGAATCCTGTTTGGAATTCTGTCTATCCATGTCTCTCTGCACCATCCGACCTTGTTCTCTCTTAGTCTCTCTCTCCCTCCTTCTATCTTTCTATATTTCAAAATAAATAAGCATAAAACTCTCTTAAAATGTTTTTAAAGTTTATTAATTTTGCACAGAGAGACAGAGACAGAGCACGAGCAGGGAAGGGGGAGAGAGAGAGAGAGAGAGAGAGAGAGAGAGAGAGAGAGAGACAGAGAGAGAGAGAGAGAGAGAGAGAGAGAATCTGAGGTAGGCTTCATGCTCTGAGCTGTCAACACAGAGCCTGACGTGGGGCTCGAATTCACAGACCATATAATCATGACCTGAGCCAATGTCCGACACTCAACCACTGAGCCACCCAGGCTCCCCAAAACAGAAAACCCTTATAACAATAAATAATTTAAGACAGGAAACATAAAACAATCTTGTGCTTTTTACTTGACTTCACAGGGCAGCGACTGGATATACATTGGAATTTCATGGTTTTATCTATGGCCAGTATCAGCAGCTCATTTAGGGGAAACGAAAATATCAGGCACAAAATATTTTTTTAAGAGTAAAAGGGAAACTTAGAAACCTAAAGTTGTTTTCCTAAAGTTGTATATTTGCTTAAAATTCGTGGATATCAAATAATATTACGTGATATCCATAGTAACACATGTAAAATTCACCATTTCTACCTTTGCTCTTCTAAATTTGAAATAATAAGTTATCGGGCCTTACAGAACAACTGCTGTTTATGTTGGATGCTTTCCCTTAATCTGTCTTCAATATCACTGATATGTCCTTCCACATGCTGTCTTCTACAGTTGATTCCTCTAGTGGTTTTTGTTTGTTTGTTTGTTTGTTTGTTTGTTTGTTTGTTTGTTTGTTTTTACTTTCCAGCTATTATCTTCTTGAACTCTGATTTTGTGTGTGTTTGCTATCTCTTAATTAAGGGTCTCACTTAGTCCTTCCCTTTTCTCTGCAGCCCGGCAAGCATCTTGACCATCATTAATTTATATTCTTTATTTAATTGAGGCAAAATGCTTACCTCCATTTCAGCTCTTTTCTGGGTTTTTTATTGTTCTTTCTTTTGGAGCATATTTCCCTGTCTCTCCATTTTGCTTACCTTTCTGCGTTTGTTTCTATAGATGAGGCAGAGCAGCTACACCTCCTACACTTGAAGGAATTGTCTTATATATGATTGTCCCCCTGGGTAGACTCTGTGTGCTATTTGGTGACAATTGCTGGATGGCTGAAGCCGTGGCTTGTATGGACTGGGGATGCTGGGGCTTTCTACATAGCAGGCACCCTGTCAGGATACTTAAAGCTGAAGTGAACGCAGACTGAGGTGTCCCAGGATTCTGTGTGTTGAGGGTACCCTGGCAGGACAGCTGAAGCTGAAATGATTGCAAGTTGAGGCAAGCTGGGGTGCTGTGTATAGGTGCCCTGTACAGGGTGGCTAGAACGTAAGCAGTCTGGGGGTCAGGTTGTCCTTTATCTCTCTATGCAGACAGTTCCTGGGGAAGATAGGTGAAGCTAAAGTGGGTACAAGCTGAGGCACCTGGGGCTGTACATGCAGAGGACACCTTGCCAATATAGTGAAGCTGAAGTGGATATAAACTAGGGTGTACCAGGACTTTCCACTGAGAGGGTGCCCTGAAGGGGCCATGGGAGCTGAGGTGGGTTACAGTCCAGGAATGGCTCTTTTGATATGCTAGTTCCTCTTTAAAGTGCATTGTTTAAGGGGGGGAAAGCATGTCATGGGTGTGTGTGTGTCCAGTGCAATTGGGGCTGGTGTGTGTTGTGTGCCTGGAACTTACTGAGGCAGCAGGCCAGTTACAGCAACTGGACCCTGCTCTGGTCTATGCTTTTAAGGTGGATGGAGAATGTGGGGCAGCTGGGTGGCTCAGTGGATGGAGTATCTGACTTCAGCTCAGGTCATGATTTCACAGTTCATGAATTTGAGAACCACATTGGGCTTGATGCTGTCAGTGTAGAGCCTTTCCTGAATCTTCTGTACCCCTCTTTCTGCCCCTGCTCTGCTTGCATTCTCTGCTTCTCAAAAAGAAGTAAACATTAAAAAATGTGGATGTAAAATGTAACCCTGCCATTCTCTCGTCTCTGTGACCCAGAGAGAACTCCTGTGGCTCCTCTGTCGTTGACAGAGTTCTAATGCTCTCTTTTATATGACAGTTGCTCTTTTCAAAATGCAGTGTTGTGTTTTTCTTTTTTTTTTTCTTTCTTTTTACTGCCCAAAGCAGAGGAGTCTGTTCCTCATCCTCCCCAACTGCCCTTGGCAACGTTAGGGGTGAGTGTTTCCTTTGTTACTGTCTCTCTGTCTTGCTGTTGTCTTTCGATTTTCTATGTTTTGTTAGGCACAATCTGTGCAGTGAGTCCTCAGCTCCTCACGAGGAATTATTATATCAATGGGTGCAATCCCCAGGGAGCTGGACAAATTGGAAGTACACCTTTTGGCTGGTTCACCAGAAACGTAGTCAGGGAGTTCAGGCACAAGAGCACCTAGCTCCAGGGGACCCAACCAAGGTGAGGTTTGGCTACCCATTACTGACAAGATCGCGATTCAAAGGAACTAGTAGAGGTGAAACAAATGGGAAATTTATTCAGAGACCGACACCAGAAATGCATCAGACTCACATCAAAGACTCCCTCTAACGTGCTGAAAATACTTCCAGGTTTATGTAAGGAAAATGTGGGACAAAAAGAGGTAGGCATACACAGGTGGTCGCTAAGGTCAGGTTGGTCATTGTCTTGGGCTTGAGGGTGGAGTCTTATTGGCTCAGGCAGTCCTTATTGCTAGAGCAGTAGATTCAGTTCCCATCAGGTGATACTTTGCTTTCAGGATCCTGAATTAACAGATAAGCTGAGGATGGGGAGGGGGTGCCTGGTTGGCTAGGTTGATTAAGCATCCTACTTCAGTTCAGGTCATGATCTCATGGTTCATGGGTTCATGCCCCGCATTGGGCTCTGTGCTGACAGCTCAGAGCCTGGAGCCTGTTTCTGATTCTATGTCCCCTGCTATCCCTGCCCATCCCCCACTTGAGCTCTGTCTCCCTCGGTCTCAAAAATAAATAATCATAAAGAAGGAGAGAAGCTGGAAAGAAAAAGTTAATCAATTGGAAAGTTTAAGGTCAATATGGAGGTAGTTGAAATCTTTCACCTTGGAGGAGTTGAGTTCAAGGCCTTCCTACACAGCCATCTTGAACCGAAACTAGAATAGGGGCCCTCTGAATCCTATTTTGATTGGGGAAAGTGTGGGAGAAATCCAAGGAAGGAGGCAATAAAAGAAAGGATTCTGCCAGTTCTGTGTACAAATCGACATAAATACCAGTACCTCCCCTGATTACAAGTGTGGCATGTACAGAAAAAGGCATAGAAAAGGCCTTCGAATTGGAAAAAGTAAAAATAAAAACTATCTCGATTGTTTTATTTATTTATTTTTCGATTTGTATTTTGGAAAGAGAGAATGAGCAGAGACGGGGAGAAAAAGAGACAGAGAGAAAGACAGAGAGAGAAGCTTAAGCAGGCTCCATGCTTAGCACAGAGCCCCACACGGGGCTCAATCCCCTGACCACGGGACCGTGACCTGAGCTGCTGAACCCAGCAGTCTGGTAGTCAACTGATGGAGCCATCAAGGTGCCCTGAAAACTGCCGCAACTCTTAATTCATGGGGTTATCAGTATGAAACAAATTCTAAGGGGTATACATCAGTTTTCTAGAACTCGAACATAATTAAATAAGCCCCAGAATACACGGTCAATATATACAACTCAGTTTTATTTTTACACATTAGCAATGAAAAATTAGAATATGAAATGCTTTTAAAGAACCATGTAATATCACACGAAACATTGAAATACTGACATTTAAATCTATCAGCCATGCACAGGATCTGTGCTAAAAGCCACAGAAGGCCGATTGGATCAATCAAGGAAGATATAAATAAATGGAGAGATATGCCATATCTACCCTTGGAAGCCTCACTAGTAAGATGTCAATTATCAACTTGATGTAGAGATTCAACATAATCCCAGTCGAAATCCCAGGATTTTTTTTGTGGATATCAGCAAGCTGATTCTAAAATGTGTGTGAAAAGACAAAGGAACTAGAACAGCCAAACAGCTCTGAAATTAACCAAGTGGGAGAACTCATGTTGCACAATTTTAACACTCAGTATAATCCTCCCGTAATCAAGGCAGTGTGATATTGAAGAAGGATGGAGACACAGGTCAAGAGATAGAACAGAGACCCAGAAACTGACCCCATACACAAGCATCCTCACCCAACTTCTCATAATGACATGTAGCCAACCTAACAGAAAAAGGGATATAGTCTTTCATCAAGTGTTACTGGAACAATTAAGTGTTTGTATGCAATAGTAATCAATGAACTAAGTAATTAATTGTTTAATTAATCGGTTCATTGATTAATTAATTAAGAGAAACCCTGACCTAAATTCATAACTTATACAAACATTCACTCAAATGGATCATAGATGTAAGTGTAAGGTACAAAATTAGAAAACTTTCATAAGAAAGTAGGAGTGATGTTGCTTCATTAAATCATTCAATAAAAACTTTTGGAGCATTTAGAGTGAGACAACACAGTCTACATCCGGAGGATCAACTAGTGAACAAAGGGAGCAAGGATCACTGTGATCTTGGTGCTTAATAGTCCAGTGGGGGGACCGACAAAGGTAATGGAAATAGAAACTATGGTAGAGAATAATGAATGGGGAAAAAAAGGAAATACATCTTGGAGAGGATACAAGAATTGGGGGAGGGGTGTGAAATACTAGACACGGTGAAATACAAGACACAGAGGGTCTTGCTGAAAAAGGTGTCAGTTGAATAAATACCTCAAGGAAATGGGAGAACTACCTGCTGACAGGAAGGTGATCTAGGCAGAAGGACCCATGAATTCCCCAAGGCAGGAGTGTGAACGTGTGTACTGATGGGAAGCAAGGAGGCCAGTATAGACAGAGAAACGAGGATGAGAAGAAGGAGGAATAAAGAGGTGGAGGTTGTGGGTCAAGGAGGAGAAAAAGAGGATGAGGGAGAGAAGGATGTAAAGACTGCCAGCAATAGACAAGGTGAAGCCAAATCTGGTCATACCTGTTCTTCCGCCTCACATTACCGGCTGCAGTTCTTTTTATTTTTTAATTGACATTTACTAAACTGTGTCTAGACCATGAAAAGCTAATTCTCCTTGTAGCAACTAATTGAAGCAAGAAAATGGAACACCCTAAATGATCAATAGCAGTGTTTATATAGGTTATGGCATGCCATGTGGCCTTTAAAATTCATAGCCCTGCAGAACATTTATGACCTAGAAAAATGCTCATATGACTAGATGACCAAAAATGGGATTCACAGCTACATAGCTAATTTTGGTTAATGCATGTACATATACCTCTTCCCTGGCGATTATACCACAGTGTTAGAGATGCTTACCTCCAGGGGCGCCTGAGTGGCTCAGTCGGTTAAGCATCTGGCTCTAGATTCCAGCTCAGTTATGATTCCACAGTGTGTGGGACCAGGCTGCATATTAGGCTCTGCACTGACAGCGTGGAGCCTGCTTATGATTCTATCTCTCTCTCTCCTCCCATCCCTCACTCTTGCTCATCTCTCTCTCATTCTCTCTCTCTGCCAAAAATGCATAAACATAAAAAACGTGTTTAGATATGCTTATCTCCAGGTGTTTGACTTATGACCATTTTTCTTTCTTTTTTCTTTTTAATTTTCTAACTTTTCTGCAATAAACTTTAAGACTACCATAATCATAAAATAACGTTTCAAATAAACGATTCAGTCTAGTATCATTTAAATAAATAAAGTGTTTCAATTTCATAAACTTATTAGGTACATTCAACATATCAAGGATAGTTTCAAATAGTCCAGTGTTAACGTTGCTAAGGTCTAGATTACAATGGGAGTCTAGGGATACCTGGGTAGCTGAGTCAGCTGAGTGTCCAACTTCTGCTCAGGTCATGATCTCACAATTTGTGAATACAAGCACCACACCAGACTCAGTGCTATCAGCATAAAACTCACTTTGGATCATCTGTCCCCTCTTTTTGCCCGTTCTCTGTTTGTGCTCTGTCTCAAAATAAACATTATTTTTTTTATTTTTTATTGTTTTAATTTTTTTAATGTTGATCTATTTTTAAGTGAGAGAGAAAAAGTAAAAGCCGGGAGAGAGAGAGAGAGAGAGAGAAAGAGAGAGAGAGAGAGAGAGAGAGAGAGAGAGAGAGAGAGAGAGAGAGAGAGAGAGAGAGAGAGAGAGAATCCAAAATCTAAATCCGATTCCGGGCTCAAACTGACAGACTGTGAGATCATGACCTGACCTGAAGTCAGATTCTTGACCAATTGAGCCACACAGGAGTCCATAAAAACTGTGAGTTTATAAGATATTACATTTGTTTGAAAATCATATAATTGGCTTTACACCATATGCTATTGGCTTTAGGAAAGACTTTAGTGAACAGATTCATCAACCCACTTACCCTAATTAATATATTAACTTCCAAAATATAACCTTCAGTGGGTCTGCTCCAGGACCACATCATATTAAACACGAACAAGCAAGCAAGCAAACAAACAAACAGATAGACAGAGAAACAAACAAAACAAGAACTAGTAGCAAATCATGACGCATAATGATCCATCCCACTGTCAAATTCTGTTACAATTTTTTTTGCCAAAGATCTTATTTCAAAGGATTCTATTGTTTTTACTACAGATGAACTTCTGCAAATGGTTCAGCATATAGGTTTGATGACATACTGAAAATGTAAAGGAAATACAGAATTTTATATAGTATAGCCTTAGGCCTCTAACTTCCATGAAACTCCAGAAGGAGAACATTATCAGCACCATGAATTCTTTCCCTGCGATCACTCCCCATTCCTGCTCCATCTCACTTCCCCAACATTATCAATATCCTGACTTTGAGCAACAGAGATTAAATTAGTCCATGTTTGAATTTTATAAAAATATAAAGGAATAATATGCATTTCTTTAGATCTGGCTTCTTCCGTTCAACATTATAAGGCTCATCGATGTTGTTTTGCATAGGTGTAACTCAGGGATTGGTACTTCCACATTGTATTCCCTTACATGATTATTTAACAATTTGCTTATCCATTCCACTGTTGATTCACGTTTGGAATGTATGTTTCCATACTGTACTTATTATATGGAAGGCTGCTATGAACATTTCCCTTTTACTGTGCACAGTATGAAGCGTATCTACTACAGCGTGTTAATGTTTAGTTAGCTGCCTTAGCCTTAAACCCTGGCTGTACATCAGAATCACCCTGATGTCTGGATGTCAGTTCCACAGATCATTCTCATTTGAGCTTGGGTTAAGAACCACTAGGGTAGATGTTGAAATCCCCAGACAAAAGGAGGAGATGAATCCAGTTTAAGGAATTCTCAATGGGTTCCTCTTTCTGGACAATAAAATGCAATGTAAAAATTATTTTGTGGCCATAATGACATCACTTTCCTCCTCCTCCTCTTCCTCCTGTCCCTCCCCCCTCCTCCTCCTCCTCCCCCTCCCCCTCCCCGTCCTCCTCCTCTTCCTCCTCCTCCTCCTCCTCCTACTTCTTCTTCTTCTTCTTCTTCTTCTTCTTCTTCTTCTTCTTCTTCTTCTTCTTCTTCTTCTTCTTCTTCTTCTTCTTCTTCTTCTTCCTCTTTTTTCATAAAGTTCCTACACAAAAAGACTACCTATAGGCTTTAAGATGCTCTGCATGGCTTCCATAACATCTTGAAAATTCCCCAAATTCTCAAAGGAAACGTCTTTAGACATTTTTTAAATATATGTGTTCCATGATACGGCACACTTGAGTGGGAGATTAGGGTATCAAATATCTAGACATACCCTAGTTTGGTATCCCAGCTCCATAAATACTGAGACTGGAAAAGGCAAGAGTTAATTTTCCATGGTCCAGATAAAGACAGAATTAAATGAGATCTCCTTAGTAGTAACTGTTACAACTGAAAATTTAGTTGGTGCTCTTTAATTTTCTAGTTTCCTGAAACTGCTTTTTGGATTCATGCCCAGAATCTGTCTTGATGAATATATGTCAGAGAATGAAAGCCAAAAACGAACAATGTGACTCTAGAAAGTACTGCAACAGTTAACATTGAGGTATCACAAAACTCTGAAAACACGTTCTTCAAGTTCAGTCTCCAATATGCATTGAGAGGTAGGAGAAAACAGAGGTCATGATATACTTTTTTGTGAAACGTGAAGATATGTGCAGTAACTTATTATTTTTGTGAAGTTAGGTAATTACCTCTGGTTTGTGATGTAAACGCTGTTTCAGGTTGCACTTGAATCCGAAAATTCCTTCAGCAGACTCCCCTCCCACCTGATTTGACGTTGACTCCACCACTTCTCCAAGAAAGATTTCTAAACTTTGACCATGTTTGAGTGTTTATAAAAGTTTCTAGAAGCATGGAAGACCTCATCCTTGCCTTCAGGAAACTTATAATATTTGAGGGTAGGAAAAACCCAAACACCATACAAAGCACAGTAAGACTTCAAGGTCAAGTTTCATGTATCAGGAGAAGTCCACTGAGCTGAGTTGATCCGTAACGGCATCTCAGAGGCATAGCACAAAGAATCTTAAAGGATGACCAAATTTCTAGCTGGCAGGCAGAAAGGAGAAGGACAAAGGAAACAAAAACAAATGTGTGGGGGAAAAAAGGAGGGGCAGGCATTCCAAGAACAGTGAGAACAACCATGTTGGAGTTTGAGATTCTTCTACAACAGTGGCCATTAAGTATTTTTGACGACGACAAAGACTGGGTAGAAGATGAGGTACCTATATAACCCATCAATTCCATCATCTTATGTCAGGAGGTCTTGTGGACAGCGAAGAATTGGAGACCATCAGTTAGAACCTCTAGATGGTAATAACGAAGCAATTTGGTAGAAACAAAACAACGAAAAGTTATAATTCTAAGCAAACTTCTGTAAGTGTGTGAATTAATACCCTATCAATAAACAATTGAAATCCATGACCAACTTAAGACCCCTCTTGTGTTTCTCTGTTAATGGGACATTGTCTTCAGTTGCTCAAGTGGGAAAGAGACTCCTTGTCAGTCGTCCCCTCCTCAACGTCTTTCCTGTGATCCATTCAGCAGCAGAGGTTCTCAACTCCACCTCCAACGTATGCCAAGCCAGCTAGTTTCTCACCACCTTCTGCCTACTCTCCGTTTTCGTTCTTAGCCTCATGCTGCCTTTCCCTCCCCACCAATATCCCAGTTCATTCTTTTCACTGCATCAGGAATGCAATCCAAAAATCCTGAATCTGAGCAGTTCATTCCTCTGCTTAAAACAACCCTCTAATCTCCACTGTACGCAAAATGACACATAGAATCTGTATCGTGACCACCAGACGTTGGCAGTCCTGCCTCATCACCCCTCTAATGCCATCTTTCCTCATTCTCCTTTCATTAGGTGATTGGGACCGTCTGTTCTCCTGGTTTCTCAAATTAGACCCACGTAGGTTCCGCTTAGGATGCATTTTGTGTTCGCTAGTTTCCTTACAGTTCTTGCTACGGGTCCAAGTTTGAATAAAGGACTTTTTTCCCCAAGAAACCTTTGTTGGCCTATCCTCTAATCGAGATTTTGTCCCCTGTGTCATTCCTTCTCATAACATTTAGTCTTTTATTTAACAGCATTTGCCACAAGTTGTGATTACACATGTACCTTTTGTAGCTGAGGTTTGAAACATCCTGAATATATGGAGCGTGCATGTTTGATTATCACTGTGTACTTGAACCTAATAGCACTTGACACCTAAGGTGCTCAATATGTATATCCACAGTGCCTGAAATAGGGGACTTTTAAGTATCTCCCGGTGTGCTGGACTGCAATATACATTCAAGTCTTTAATAATCTCTACCACCAAATTTAGTATTCATATACAAAAAAGGGAAGGGTCACCTCCTCGAGAATAGGAAAAACAGTTTGCCTCATTGATAGCTTCTACGGTGTAGCTTACATTTTGACCTACAAAAGACCCCACCCTGGAGATACAGTTTGCATGGATGTCGTGACAACTATGAGGAAATCAAAACAAAATACAGTGTTTATTGAGTGTAATGTGCCAGGATTTTTTCCACACGTTTTACAGCATTACCAATAACCTCACAACTATACTGAACATAGGCGGTATATTTCCCCTTTACAAATTGGAAAAGCAAACTCTGCATTTGCCTACAATCTAAGATCTGGCTGGTAGAAGAAATTGATGGGGCCAGGTAATTTAAAAAATCCACAATTTTGTCCAAGGTAACCTCTGGGAAATCAGAAAATGAGCGGCTTTCATAAGTGCAGCTGCCCAGCGACTTTCAGAGGAGCCGTCTGTGTGGAGCCGGGGCTTTGGCGCCATCACATCTCCAGGATCTCACTACCAGGAGAAACCCCCATTGTTGGGAAGGGCGAGAACATCCATCCATGGTAACTTAAGGTGTTTTAACCCCTGTCAAGATAGTGCAAACTTCCAATGACTTCATTCGGTACTTCAAGGAGCAAATCAAAGCACGCCTCGTGGGATTTTCAAAAATCACTCTGAGATGAGAAATCAAACGAGGAAAGTCATAGCAACACAAAGCAAGTGACACTTTCCAAAACACACCTCCAGAAGGGCCAGGCCATGGAGAGGGGATGAGCCCACATTAATGTAGCAGTGCTCTCAGGTGCAGAGCACATAAAACAAAACAAAACACAACAACAACAACAACAACAACAACAACAACAACAACAACAACAACAACAAAAACGTTAAAACACATAAGGAATAGAAAACTATCCACAATGATGAAACGGAAGAATTCCCCTCAGAAGAAATTCCAGGAGAAGTGACCGTTAAAGAATTGACCCAAATAGATAAAAGCAGTATAACAGCAAAAATTTAGAATAATTGTATAAGATTAATCACTGGGCTTGAAAAAAGGCATAGAAGACAACAGAGAATTTAGTATAGCAGTGATAAAAGAACTAAAACATAGCCATGGTTAATTAAAAAGGCAATGACATAGGGATTGATTTAATCACTGATACAAAAACAGATAAGCTGGAAACTTGGATGTCTATCACTGAAGTTAATAGTTATGCGATCGTAGCAATAGCTAATTCTAAAAAACTATTAAATAATGAAAAGCAGAAAGCTAAAATATGTCAAGGTTTAAATACCTAGCATGAGCCGTGCAGCTGTATAGTTTTTAAAAATTCTAGGATATCAAATAATATTATGTGATAGCCATTGTAACACATTCAAAGTTCACCATTTCTACCTTTGCTCTTCTACATGTGGAGTAATACGCTATTGGGCCTTATAGAATATCTGAAAAAATGAATACTAAAAATTAAAAATATTCTTGAAAGTATATGTTGCTAGTGAGTTTGTCATGTCAAACAAAGTTATAAATAGGTGTTATTTCCAAACCCTATTCACGTGCACTCTTATTATGGCTAGAGTCCATAAAAAGTTATTGCACAATTGCGATAAACATGATTACCAGTGCAATCTATTTTTTTTTAATTCCATTTGTTCATTTATTTGAAAGCCAGAATAGAGCATGGCGAATGTACCCTGTAGGTTCTGTATTCTCTCCTTGATTCCAAATGTCTTATTTAGGATGCTACCATAAAGACGGTAAAACAATATTATCTGTACCATGAACGTGTAAAATTTGGTACACCTCACTAGTATTACAATTTTACTGATTAGCATATGTGTTTACAAATACACATGTGTGCACTGGGTGAAGTTAGATGTTTCATACTCCTATCCATAACATGAGGAATCCAATATATTTTAAAGAGTTAGATTCCAGTTACCAATTCTAATATGGGATTACATGCACAGTTCTTGCTTATTTCTCACTTATTGTGCAATTATGAAGTAAACATAGAGCCCAAAGAGTAAATTCTTTTTATCTACACTTAACTGAACATATATCACTGAAAGTCAAACTTTGGCCTTTCAAAGATGACATGAGACTGAACGCGGAAAACCCAAAAGACTGCATGAAAACGCTGCTAGATCTGATACATGAATTGACCAAACTCAGAGGATACAAAATCAGTGTAAAGAAACTGGTTGCATTTCTATACACCAATAAGGAAGCAACAGAAAGAGAAGTCAAGAAATTAATGCCAGTTACAATTTCACCAAGAACCCTAAAATACCTAGCAAGAAACCTAACCAAAGATGTAAAAGATCTGCACGGTGAAAAGTATAGAAAATGTATGAAGGAAAATGATGAAGACACAACAAAATCAGGGGAAAAAAAAGCAATCCATGCCTATAGAGTGGAAGAATGAATAGTGTTAAAATGTCAATACTACCCAAAGCAATCTACACATTTAATGCAATACCAATCAAAATTGTACCAACATTCTTCTCCAGACTAGAGCAAGCAATCTGAAAGTTTTCACGGAACAACCAAAGAACCTGAGTACTCAAACTTATGTTGAAAAAAGAAAGCCAAAGTGGGAGGCAGGCCAGACTCTAGCCTCTCCTACGAAGCTGTAATCATCAAGATAGTATGACATTGGCACAAAAGCAGGCACATTAACCAATGAAACAGAATAGAGAACCCAGAAGGGGCGCAACAAATGTATGGTGAACTAATCTTTGACAAAGCTGGAAAGAGAATCCAATGGATAGAAGACAGTCTCTTTACAAATGGTGCTGGGAGAACTGAACAGCAACATGATGAAGAATCAACTAGATGACTTTCTTACAACGTGCACAAAAATAAATGCAAAATGGATGAAAGACTTAAATGTGAGACAGGAAACCTTCAAAACACTAGAAAAGAAAAGAGGAAAAAAAACCCTTTGACCTCAACTGCAACAATTTCTTCCTTGACATGTCTCAAAAGCCAAGGGAATGAAAAGCAAAAATGAATTTTCAGGACCTGGTCTACATAAAAATCTTCTGCACTGCAAAGGAAACAATCAGCCAAATTAAAAGGCAACTGATGGAAGGAGTGAAGATATTTGCGAATGACATATTGGTAAAGGGTTAGTGTACAAAATGTATCAAGAACTTACCCAAGTCACACCTGGAAAATGTAATACAGTGAAAAAATGGGCAGAAGACATGAATAGACACTTTTCCAAAGGAGACATCTAGATGGCCCACAGACATATGGAAAAATGCTCAACATCACTTATCATCAGGAAAATACAAATCAAAGCCACACTGAGATACCACCTGACACTAGTCAGTGTGGCCAAAATGAGCAACTCAGGAAACCACAGATGCTGGTGAGGATGTGGAGAAAGAGTAACCCTCTCTCACTGTTGGTGGGAAAGGAAACTGGTGCACCACTGTAAGCATGAAACCTACAGACAGCACACTGACTCTAAACGCGTATCTTTCCCTAATAACACTGAATTTCAATGGACTAAATGCCCTCACCAAAAAACATAGCATATCAGAATGGATAGAAAAAACAAAAACAAAAAGACAAAACAAGACCCATCTCTTTGCTGTCTACAAGAGACTGATTTTAGACATGAGGACACCTTCAGATTGAAAGGGAGGGGATGGAGAACTATCTACCATGCTACTGGAGGTCAAAAGAAACCTGGAGTCGCCAACTTATATCATACAAAGTAGAGTTTAAATTAAAGGCTGTAACAAGAGATGACGAAGGGCTTTCTATATTAATTTCAGGGTCTCTCCATCAGGAAGAGCTGAACATTTAAATGTCTACACACCAAATTTGGAGACACACAAATATATAAAACAATTAATTAAAAACATACAGAACCTTGTTGAAAAGAATGTGGTAATTGCAGGGACATTAATAAATCACAGAAATAAAGATGGCAAATCTCCAAAAGCATGGAGATTAAAAAACATCCCACTAACGAAAAAATGGGTCAACCAGGCAATTTGAGAAGAAATTAAAAGATATAAGGAAACAAATGAAAATGAAATACAACAATGCAAACTCTTTTTGATGCAGCAAGGGCAGTCCTGACAGGGAACAACAAACAAAACTAAACAAAATAAAACACCAACAAAAACAACAAGAAACATTGCTATCCAGGCCTATATCAAAAACAAGAAAAGTCCCCAATACAAAATCTAACAGCACACCTAATGGAACCA
Source organism: Neofelis nebulosa (assembly GCF_028018385.1). NCBI lineage: Eukaryota > Metazoa > Chordata > Mammalia > Carnivora > Felidae > Neofelis > Neofelis nebulosa. The sequence continues at coordinate 3,307,253 of NC_080801.1, forward strand.
CAAGCAGAACAGCAAAGACACCCCAAACCGAGCAGAAGAAGAGGAATAATAAAGATCAGAGCAGAAATAAACAATATGGAGTCTAAAAGAAAACAGGAGAGCACATCAATGCAGCCAAGAGTCGTGTTTTTGAGAAAATACACACAAGTGATAAACATCTAGCCTGGCTTCTCAAAAAGAAAGGAGAGGGGACCCAAATAGGTTAAATCGCAAATGAAAATGGATTTATTACAACGAATCCCTCAGAAATTCAAGCAAGCATCAGGAAACACTATAAAATCTTCTACGACAAGAAACCTGACAACCTGGAAGAAATGGACAAACGCCTCCATACCCACACACTTCCAAAACTCAAACGGCAAGAAATAGAAAATGTGAACGCACCCATACCTAGTGAGGAAATTGAATCAGTTATCAAAAATCTCCCAATATATAAGAGTCCTGGACCAGGTGGCTTCCCTGGCGAATTCTAGCAGACATTTAAAGCAGAGATAATAGCTATCCTTCCCAAGCTGTTCCAAAAAATGGAAATGAAAGGATACTTCCAGACTCATTTTATGAAGCCAGCACTACTTTGATTCCCAAACCAGACAGAGACACAGAAAAAAAGGAGAATTACGGGCCAATATCCCTGATGAATAGGGGTGCAAAAATTCTCAACAAGATACTAGCAAATCACATTCAAAAGCATATAGGAAGTATTATGCAACACAATCAAGTTGGATTCATTCCTGGCCTGCAGGGCTAGTGCCATATTCACAAATCAATCATTGTGGTACATCACATTAGTGAAAGAAAAGATAAGAACCATAGTCCACTGTCAATAGGTGCAGAAAAAAGTATATGAGAAAATACAGCTTCTATACTTAATACAAACCCTCAAGAAAGTTGGGATAGAAGGAATCTACTTTAAACATCATAAAAGCCATTTATGAGAAGCCCACAGTAAATATCGTCCTCAATGGGGAAACACTGAGAGCATTCCCCGTGAGATCAGGAACAAGACAGACATGTCCACTCTCACCCCGGTTGTTGAACATAGTGTGGGAAGTCTTAGCATCAGTAATCAGACAGTAAATGAAATTAAAGGTATCATCACTTGCAAAGATGAAGTCAAACTTCCACTTTTTGCAGATGGCATGACACTATACATGGAAACTCCTACAGACTCCATCAAAAGTACTCTAGCGCTGATGCATGAATTTAGCAATGTTGCAGGGTACAAAATCAATGTATAAAAATTGTTTGTGTTTTATACACCAATTATGAAGCAACAGAAAGAGAAATAAAGAAAAGAAACACACTGACAATGCACCAAGAGTCATAAAATACATATGAATAAACCTAACCAAATTTGTAAAAGATCTGTATGCTGAAAACCATAGAAAGCTTGTGAAGGACATTGAAGAAGATACAGAGAAAGCGAAAAACTTTCCATGCTCGTGGATTGGAAGAATAAATATTGGCGACATGTCAATACGACCCAACGCAGTCCTCACATTATATGCAGTCCCAATCACATTGCACCAGCATTCTTCTCCAAGCTGGAACAAGCAATCACAAAATGTGTATGGAAACACAAAAGACCCTAAATAGCCAAAGTAATACTGAAGAAGAAAACCAAAGTGAGAGGCCCCACAATGCCAGACTTTAGCCACTACCGCAAAGCTATAACCATGAAGACAGCATGGTATTGGCACAGAAACAAATACATCGACTTAATGGCATAGAACAGAGACCCCAGAATTGGACCCACATACGTATGGCCAACTAATCTTTGACAGAGCAGGAGAGAATATCCAATGGAAAAAAGGACAGCATCCATTTAACAAATGGTGCTGAGAGAAGTGGACAGCAACACGCAGAAGAATGAAACTCGACCACTTTCTTACACCACTCACAAAAATAAACTCACAATGGATGAAGGACGTGAATGTGAGACAGGAAACCATCAAACCCTTGAGGAGAAAGCAGGAAAAATCGTCTTTGACCTCACCGTCAGCAAGTTCTTACTTGACACATCTCCAAAGGCAAGGGAACTAAAAGCAAAAATGAACCATCAGGACCTCATCGAAATAAAAATCTTCTCCACAGGGAAGGAAACAATCAACAAAACTAAAAGGCAACTGACGGAATGGGAAAAGATGTGTGCAAAAGTCATACTGGATAATTGGCTAGTATCCAAAACCTATCAAAAGAACTCACCAAGTCCACACCCGGGAAACAAAGAATCCAGGGAAGAAACGGGCAGAAGACTTGAACAGACACTGTTCTAAAAAAGACATCCAGATTGTCAAGAGACACATGAAAAGATGCTCAACAGCACTCCTCGTCGGGGAAATCCAAATCAAAACCGCACTGAGATACCACCTCATGGCAGTCAGAGTGGCTACAGTGAGCAAATTAGAAGACTATAGATGCTGGTGAGGATGTGGAGGAACAGGAACCCTCAGCCGCTCTGGAAACCAGTGTGGAGGTTCCTCAAATCGTTAAAAATAGATCTACCCGAAGACCCAGCAATAGCACTGCTAGGAATTTACCCAAGGGGTACAGGAGTGCTGAGACATAGGGGCACATGTACTCCAATGTTTATAGCACTACTTTCAACAACAGCCAAACTATGGAAAGAGCCTAGCTGTCCAGCAACTGACAAGTGGATAAAGAAGTTGTGGTTTATGTATATACAATGGAATACTACTTGGCCATGAGAAAGAATGAAACCTGGCCATTTGTGGCAACGTGGATGGAACTGGGGGGTTTGATGCTATGTGAAATAAGTCAGGCAGAGAAAGACAGATACCATATGTTTTCATCCATGTGTGGATCCTGAGAAACTTAGCAGAAGACCATGGGCGAGGTGATGGAGGGAAAAAGTTATAGAGAGGGAGGGAGGCAAACCATAAGAGACTCTTCAATACTGATAACAGACTGAGGGTTGACGTGGGGTTGGGGAGAGGGGAAAGTGGGTGACGGGCATTGAGGAGGGCCCCTGTTGGGATGAACACTGGGTGTTGCGTGGAAACCAATTGGAAAATAAATTACATTTAATGAAAAAGGAAATCCAGGGGTTGCTCTTACTGAATATGAGGATAGCTTTCCATTTTCAGCACTTTATGAGCGTGAGGTAGTAGTAGCTTAAGCTGCATAGATGAAAGTTTTGTTTGTGTGTTTAAGAAAAGGAGTTGATGGGGCGCCTGGGTGGCGCAGTCGGTTAAGCGTCCGACTTCAGCCAGGTCACGATCTCGCGGTCCGTGAGTTCGAGCCCCGCGTCAGGCTCTGGGCTGATGGCTCGGAGCCTGGAGCCTGTTTCCGATTCTGTGTCTCCCTCTCTCTCTGCCCCTCCCCCGTTCATGCTCTGTCTCTCTCTGTCCCAAAAATAAATTAAAAATGTTGAAAAAAAAAATTAAAAAAAAAAAAAAAAAAAGAAAAGGAGTTGAATAAAGACAGAGGCCTGTCACATGTATCACGTTGACCTTGGCAAATTTCTCTTCTAATTGTTACCGTGACTTATCACTCTTAGTGATTCACATAGTTTGGAGTCAACCTTTCATGCGGAAGTGGATTTCAATTGATCGTGGTAGGTGGTCCTTGTAGTATTTTGTGAATGAATTATGTGGTGATGATGGATGGACTATGCTGGTTGCTTTCAAAAGCACTTACACGGACGGTGTATCACGTTTTCTACCCTTGGAATCCCATACGGTCTCTTACTACCTTGTCTATGACTTACCTGAAATATCATGAATTGGTAGGTAGTGAATAGGTTTTAGTGGCACTGAATGCCCTACTGGCCACTCACACAGAATTCGTTGACGCTTTGCTCTTAAGCACACAACGACTCGGTCTTCCCTAAGCTGCATGAAAGTGAGCATGGATACTAACTAGGCCAACTGTTTGCTGCTGCTGTGAAGAACAGCTTCGTGAACTGTGAGCTGTAGCAACACACGTATGGAACCCTAAGCAAGGCACAGTATATCGGTGTTCTTTGAAAGGGTAGAGTAGTTATTTCAATTTGGCTTTCAGTGCGTTGCATGACAAGGCATTTAATTAGCTAAAACCCTCATAGAGTCATGTTTGATTGCAAGTTGTGTGTACTCTCCACCGCTAAGTGTCATTTCATGTTAGATGGGATTAATGGAGGCTGAAGCACCCGTGCATTCACCTGTAGGACAACCCTCTTGAACTCGTGAAGAATTATGGGCCTTCTCAGGTAAGATTACGTGCAGGTCTTTCTCAAGGGCATAATCTTAAACACAGCCAAACCTAAGGCAGCTTTGGGGAGCCCACCTTGATAAGATATGCAGACATTGTGACCTCACAAAGCGCCTGGTCTCCTAGCAACTGCGGTGTAACTCTCACAGCCTGCCGCCTGATTTGGCTTCATGGTAGGAAATTCATTAGGGTCCTGAGGCGGCCGCGAAACCTGGCAAGTGCGGCGGCCCCTAGCGGCCTCACATCCTGAGCAGCATGAAGAGGCGGAGGCGCTGGCCCCTGGCGGCCCTGGCCCAGGCCGCTGGGGGAGGAGCCTCTAGCGCTGCAGGAGGGGCCGCGCTGGAGCCGCCTGAGGAGAGGGTGGTGTACATGCGGTGGCAACCGTCCAACTGTCGCCGGCCAACAGCACCAAGGCGCTGATCGACGCTTTCAAGCTATTCCTGCCCCGCAGCACGGAGTTCAGGAGCTCCGACGCGGAGCTCTGGAGCTACCTCTGCAGCCTCAAGCACCAGTTCTTCCCCCACATTCTGCGCAGCAAGGACGTCTATGGCTACCTCCCTCCTGACCCTGGCCCCGGACCCCCGGCACCAGCCCCCCGAGGCCCGCCTCCAGACGCGCCCGCCAGCTGCCAGGCAGAGGCGCCACGGAGCCCGGACGGTGGCGGTCGGCCAGAGGAAGGTGCCGCCCCCGCCTCCGCTGTCCCGCGAGGATAGCAGCCCCCGCAAGCCCGCGGCCTCCGGGCCCTACTCCGGGGTCCGCACCCTAGAGGAGAGTGGGAGGGCGGCCACCCCGACGTTGACCACCTTCCCCACCATTCGCGTAGTAGGCGACGTGTGGGTCCAGAGCAGCCTGCCAGAAGCGCTACGCCAGGCGCGCCAAGTCCTGGGAGTGAACCTGGAACCCGTGGTGAGACTCCGCCGCTTCCCAGTGCCTGGGCGTGAGATGCGGGCCACCGCCGCGCGACCTCTCGGCCCCAGGACGGGTTGTGCCTGGAGGGATGAACCAGGGACAGCCGGGACCGCGTCCTCTAGTGCACTTTACAGGAGAAGAAGCACAAGACGGTCCCGGCCAGCGCCCCCGGGATGCCTCCTGAAATCATTGTTGCACTACATGCTAACTAATGTGGAGGGAAACTTTAAAAATTAAAAATAAAGAAAATAAAAAAAGAAGCAAGAATTCTACACCTATCAAAATTATCAATTGAATTTGAGAGTGGACTCAAGGTATCTTCAGACGTGCAAAGACTCAGAACATTTGATTCTATTCATTCTTCATTAGGAAGTTATCTGAAGGCGTACTCCAGCAAAACGAGGGGAGAAAAAAATAAAGGAAAATTATACTTAATAATAGCCAACATTAACAGTGTTTATTTTTGTGCCAGGCACTGTTATGGGTTATTTTCACATGTTATTACATATTAATCACACAACAAACTTATAAAGTATATACAGTTACGATTATTATCTTCTAGAGGAGGAAATAGGGTTATAAAGAAGCCAAAGAACTCATCCAACATCCAACTTACACAGTTGGTAAGTGGAACAAGTAAAGTCTAACCCCAGGCCGTCAGGCTCAAGAGTCCAGGCTTTTAAATGCTCCCTAACTTCCCAGATAGCCATATTACCATGAAACCATGGAAAGAAACTGGGACCGTAACAGGAAAATCACAGGAAGGAAGCTATGAAGCAGACCTACTGAGTCACCACCTAAATGAGGCAGGAAAAAAGAAGGGTCTAGTAAGAGACCTCTGAGGTTGACAGGAAGATGTCATAAGTGGCATGATTTGAAAACACTGAAAGAGTGCAATAAAACAAAGAAGTGCAATTAGAAAACTAAGGAGAACCAGAAAATATCCATAAGATGGTCTTAGTCTGAATGAGCCAAGTGAAACATGACATGGTTTAAAGCACTGATGGAATTCAAAGAAAAAGGACCCATTTCAACTTGATCCCAGAGATGTCCTCATTCAGCAGGTCCGAGGACTCCAGGAAAAGTGTAGTAATTCTAATGTTTGCATATTATTTAATAATCCCAATAATTTAAACCACTTATTAATTTTCAAGTTTTAGAATCAACCTTGAACAATCTAAAGAGACTTGATTGCAGAGCATAATACCAGTGTTAACAACAATGACAAGCAGAAGTCCAAAGCTGATGGGAGACCGAGAAAAAGTGCAGCAAGTGTGAGGAAGACATTTATCTTACAATGTAAGGAATGAAAAATGATAGTACAGGTAAGGGAAATAGGTCTCTATTTTAAAATTGCATCTTGTGGGGTACCTGAGTGGCTCAGTGAGTTCAGAATCCAACTCTTGATTTTGGCTCAGATTATGGTCTCACTGTTCATAAGACTAAGATGAGCATTAGGTTCTGCACTGACAGAATTCTCAGAATTCTCTCTCTCTGCCCCTATCCTGCTTGAACATATGCTCTCTCTCTCTCTCTCTCTCTCTCAAATAACATATATTCATTCACACATGCATGCATACATGCATGCATACATACATACATACATACATACATACATACATACATACATATATACATACATACATGCATAAAATTATATCTTGTGATGGTTAATTTCATGTTTTAACTGGGCTGAGCCACAGGGTACCCAGATATATGGTTACACATTATTTCTAGTGAGTCTGTGAGGACATTTCTTTGTACAATGAACATCTGTATATCAGTGGACTAAGCAAAACATATTGCCTTGCCAAACACTGGGTGGCCTCAACTAATCGATTGAAGACCTGAATGGAACAAAAGGCAGAGTAAGAGAGAATCCACTGTTGTGTATCTGAGTGTCTTCAAGCTGCGATAGTGGTCTCCTGACTTCAGACTCAGACTTGGAATGGAACATACATCATCAGCTCTCCTGATTCTTAGGCTTTTGGAGTCTGCCTGGAACTAAACTACTGGATCTCCTGGCTCTGCCCTTCTCAGCCTCCGTCATCCTGTGAACCAATTCCTATTGATACTAAGTGTCTGGAGAACCCTAACTGGTCCATATATGTAACTTCATCCGTTATGTCTTTTTGCCCTCAGATCCAGTTCCTGCACTTCTCCTACAGACTGTGTTTCCTGGTTCCTTGCCAACTGGCTTCCAGAGGGGTTTGACCAATGGGTGTTTGATGGGAGAAAGGGAGGAAGGTATAAGCCCAGAGGTTTTTCTCTCTCCTGCTCCACTTGCTACCAGTGATTTTATCTCCTCCAAATTCTAGCTTCTTTCCAAGAGCCTCTTCTCTGATGTTCTCAGTTCCTGCTAGGTATGGTTCTGAGTTTCTCTAGCCCTGGGGGTGGAAACAGCTTTCTGACGATACTAATTCCTGATTGCTTCGCCATCCTTTGTTTGGCTTCTGGGATTTCCCATCACGTGTGTAACTCTTTAAACTACCGATAGTGACTCACCGGCTGGGTGGACCTGACTGAAACAGGATAAAGATAGAAGTTCAGGAATATATCGGAAGGTGAGGAGAGAGAAGACAGGTGGCTTAAGCGACCTATACGTCATCTTCACACAGGAAGTCAGTAGACGGTGCTTAAAACTGACAAATCAATAAGCAGCAGTATGCTATATTACTTACATTCATGAAGATACCTAAGAAAAGAATATAAACCTGGAAGAGTTAAAAGTGTTGTCTCAAATAATGGAGGCAGTAAAGAGACCTGTGGTTGCCAGGAACTCAGGGGGGAAGGGAGAGATGAATAATAGATGAAGCACAGGGAATATTTATGGCAGTGAAACATCTTGGAAGACAATGACATGCTTTGAATCATGGCATTGTGCATTTGTCAAAACTCACAGAACTGCACACCACAGTGAATGTTAAGGCAAACTTGGGACTTTCGTTAATAATAGTTTCCATATTGGCTCCTCCGTTGTAACAAATGCACTACACTGACACAAGAAGTTTACAATAGGGAACACTATGTTTTGGGGGGTAGGAGGGAGAACAGGGGAACTCTGCACTTTCCAGTCTTCTTCTGGAAACCAAACGCTGTTTTAAAAAATAAACTCCCTTAATGAAAGGAAGGCAGAGAGACAGAAGAGGAGGGAAGGAAAGAGGGAGAAAGGGAGCTACTTAAAAGTCATGGAGGAAACTTAAATGTGGATTACTAAGTGAAGGGATCCAATCCGAAAAAGCCATATGCTTTACGTTTCCAACTATGATAACATTCTGGAAAAACAAAACAAACAAAATGACAACAACAACAACAACAACAACAACAACAACAGCAGCAACAACAAAACACCTTCACAGACAGGAAAAAGACCAGTGGCTATTAGGGTTTAGGGGGAGAGAAGAAGTGGTAATAGGTGGAGCACAGGGCACTTTAGGATGGTGGAACTATTCTGTATGATGCTGCAATAGTAGGTACATACCATTTTACATTTCTCAAAACTTATGAATCTATATAACACAAAATAAACCCTAACTGTTAGTAATGGTAATGTGTCTAATGATAATGGGTCAATCAATGATGGCTCATCCACCACTTATAATTAACGTATCCACATGAGTGCAAGGTACTATAGAAACTAGTGGGGGTGAGGAAACTGTATTTTTTGTGCAATTTTCTCTAAATGTAAAATTGTTCATACAAAATGGCGTGTTTAAAAAAAAAACCCTGATATAAAAAAAAAAAAGAAAAAAGAAAACAAAAGAAAGTGTTGCCTCTGGGGAAGAGGTGTTCTTGGGGGAAACAAAGCTTTTGTTTTCTTTACTGCAGGTCCTGATCTGCAATTTGGATGTTGTGGGTTGTTTTTTTTTTAACTATTTGTATACAATACCTGGATTGAAATTTCTCAAATAAAAACAAAATCTGTACACCTGCCAGAATAGATAACATGAAAAAGACCGTATTAGCAAGTGTTGGCAAGGCTATCAAGTATTCAGAGCTCACAGACACTACACAGGCACTACTATAGAAAGAAGTTCATGTAAATTGGTATAACCATTTTGGAAACAGTTTGGAGGAATCTTACCAAAGCTGATAAGTTGGATGACATGTGACCCAGCAAATTCCCTCCTAGATAAATAAATACTATTCTCAAACATGTTCACCAAACGTGCCCTATAATATTCATGAAGTTTCATTCATAATTAACCTAAGCCAGAACCTACCTACATGTCCACCAAGAGTTGCCAAAATATTGTAAACTATTCATATAATGAAATTCTATACACCAATGAGCACAAAGGATCTATACACACAATAACATGAATATCACTAACATAAGTTTGAGTGAAAAAAGCTAGGTATAGGACACATAATTCCATTTCTCTATCGTCCCAAAACAAGCAAAAGTTGTATATTCTGTAAGAAGTCAGAATAATTCCTGTCCCAAAGGAGACATACAGCTTGACTGAAAGAGGCACAGGTGGTCCCCTGGGGTACTGGAACCTTGTTTACTGAGTGCAGGTTCCACAACTATATTGAACTTAACTTCATCCAGCTGCGCTCAGAATACTTTTAATAATACATGTCCTTTTTGGGTGCCTGGGTGGCTCAGTCGTTAAGTGTCCAACTTTGGCTCACGTCATGATCTCACGGTTTGTGAGTTCGAGCCCCACATCAGGTTGTGTGCTGACAGCTCAGAGCCTGGAGGCTGCTTCGATCCTGTGGCTTCCTATCTGGCCCTCCCCTGCTCACACGGTGTCTCTCTCTCAAAAATAAAAAACATGAAAAAAATAATATATGTCCTTTTGAATGTATACTATACTTCCGTAATCTTATTTGAATCTGAGTGCAGACCCCTAAAACACACCCTTTTTTCTCTACTGTCTCTACTAAACATTTAAAGAATATGTACTTTAAACATAAATATATTTAAATTATATAAAACATAAATATAAACATATAAATACATGTACTTTATACACATTTTACATAACTGATTTCAGTTGTTGGAATAATCTCAACACTAACATTTCTATGAATACCTTTCAAAGTAAGAGAAGTTCAGTTTGAGTCCCCTAGAATATTTATGCAAATTTGCTTGGGAGCCATACTGTCCCATATTGTCTGAGCACTGCTTTCCTTTTGGGCTCTGGATATGTTGCGCATGTTATAAATTTCAGTGTAAGGTGACATTGCCAAGACAAGGGAGTGCTGACGAGAAGTCATTGCTCTTGCAAAATCTGCAGCCAGGCTCCGTTTTGATCTTCTTAACACCGGATAAATTCCATCTAGGGAAATTCTTTTATTGTTAATTTCAGCTACTCTAACTTTGGCTTGCTCCCCAACCTAGAAAATGTTGTTATTCCTTCTGCAGGTGGGAGTGGAATGAGAGCTAAGTCACAGGCATTAGAACCAAATCTACAGATGAGTGTGTCCATGCTTCAACTGTGAGGCGCTCTTTTCCCTATGGTAACAACGTTCTGCTATTTCAAATCTAACTACTGCACTTACTTGTCTCCTTTAACACAGGAAGCACAAAACTCACACATATTGCTTCAAATTTAGTTTTCTACATGTAAACTCACACGGATTGAAAGCAAACATTACCGAGCTTCCCCAAAATGAAATTCCTGTTGACATTTGGCAAGTTCGTGATTGGTAACTCTTATTATTTGTACAAATTCTCAGATAGTTTAATATATATAACAGTATGTTTTAAATATATTTCAGAACAAAGGACAAAAAGACCCCAAATATCTAAGGAAGTCTAGAAAACCTCCAACAGTGAAAACTACCTAATGAATCAACTTTATTAACCTCACCCCCTGCTGTTTCTTTCGTCAACTAAACCCACTCCTACATTACCTTCTCATCATTTGTCTTTTGGCTTTCTCAGACCACACTCTATTTTCAGGATGTGAAACTCGCAAGTACCTCTCAGCATATATATTTATTTTCAGCCCACATGCCTCCAATTAATAGCATTTATGAAGCATTTTCTATGTGTTCACCCATTACCATCCTTTTTTAATCCTTTCAGTAGTCCAATAGTTTATTTTACTAACCACATGTGATTCTTCAGGAAGCTAAAGCACAGAGCATTTCTGTAACTTACGTGCAGTTCTAATGGTTTCCAGTGGTCAATCTTTCATCCCACCGCAGTCAATGTGATCCACAGTTAGGACGCTGCTGCCTCCAATTATTGATAGGAACTCACACACAAAGACAAATCAAGGGCACATAATACTATGAATCCTGCCCTTGCTAGCACTCTACGTCTACCCGCTAGGCTGTATTGAAAATTCTGGCTTTACTTTATTCTCTAGGACAGCCTTTACTGCTGCTACTCTTATGCAGCACACTTATGTTCTTTTATAATATAAACATACGTGAGTGTTAGGCTTTCTATCACTGCTAGAAGGGGGTTGGAGTCAGGACTCAAAATGAACTTTGATGCAGTTTTAAAGTCTTTATGGTGGCAAACTGGGTCATGGTTTGGACTCAGGCATGAAGCATTGTCTCAGAGATTCACTAGATCATCAGACTTGATATTGACATACTGTTGACTCCCCAAATAGCATAAAAACCATATCTCCAGGCTTCCAGGATGTTGAAGTTAACAAAAGTAATAAAAATTTCTCACATTGCTTTGCGATTCACATGCAAACATAAGATTCCATTTCAAAATCTTTCCAAAATCATTAGAAGAGCCAGACATTGTATATTCTCTGATACGTATTTACAGTTAATACATTAAAAAGAAAAGTACAAGCAAATCGTAAATCTTAATCATAAGTGCACATTAAACTGTCCAAGAACACAATTCAGTTCCATGACAAACAACTGAGTTCTAATTCCTGTAAGACATGACAATCTACCAAAAATATTTTAAGCACACCAAGGAAGCAAATATTACATATATATATATATATATATATATATATATATATATATATATCCACTATATAATATTATACCCACTAAATAATACAAATATTATATATATAAATTATATATGCACTAAAAATACTCATTTTAAGAGCTCTGTGGCAATCCTTGGAACACCAAAAAACTATGAGTTCGAAATTGCTCAGATTTCTTTGTATCCAAATATGTTTCATGCATTTTTATTCAACAGTGTTCAGAACAATAGTAGTATTGCTTCCACACAGCAAATCAATATGTGTCAGCCACCGGTTTAAATTATACTGGAACAATTGTGTCCTCAAACTTGGACAAAACACACAGCACAACAGTGACAGTAAACAACAATGAAGCTTGCTCTCCACAATTATAACATCACTGGTTTTGTAAGGAAAATTAAGTTGCTGGGTGTCAAGTAGAAGGGGGATAAAAATGACATCAGGAATTCAAAAGCTTATTTGAGGTGCCAGTCATCACATATAGGCACTCAAGCATAGCAAGGTCATAAACTTCCTCCTTACTTGTGCCATATGAGATATAAAGGTACGGGAATGAAAAAAGACTATGGGATTTATTTCAAAAATCTGTACAACCTGACCTCAGACTCTTTTTAGAAGACAGTAAATGAATGCCTCACCAGAAATGCCACCGTGTCAAGTTCCTTTTCACGGTCTGCACAAAAGGATACATAAAATACTTTCATTTTCCTATTAATATATGAATCAACTATATTAGTTGTTTTTTCACATTTTATAAGTTGTAAAACAAAACTTCAGCAAGGTTTTGCTAAAAACTAGGCAAAAACAAAGATTTTTTTTTTTTTTTTTTACCATCCTGTTTTTTAAACTAGAAATGGCAATATTTTTTAAGGGACCAGCTAAACAACATATTGAATTTAGGATGGACATTCAGATCCAAACCGCAATCAGATAGCCCAGATAACCCAAAGCATGAATGCAAGTTCAAGTGCAATAAAATAAGAAGGTATAGCAGGGAAAAACTAACGTTCTCAGTTAAGTTCAAATAACTGCATGGTGTCAATGGTTGTGTTTCAAAGCTGTGCTGAGCTAAGTTATCCTCCCAGCTACATCTAATTTCAAAACCCTCTGAGAAGCTACCTCGATAAGCTATATGTCGAATTTACATTCTAATATGGTCATTGGATTCATTTTTAATTATTATACAATTATATACAATAGGGAAGTTGTACAAATATGTATCTTTTCCTCAGGGGCTAATTAGCTAAAACAGTTAATTTGGGAAGGGTGGGGGAGGAAAACCTATGTATTTGAAATACCATTGGCAATGGAAGCTAGTAACGAAAATTTTTATAAGCTTCCTATGAAACGAGTATAATTTAACACTCTCCATCTTTTAAATAATTATTCACTTTTATTTACTCATGTGGCAGTATTTGTAACAACACATTATCACTGAGTAGTGAAAAAAAGAATATGAGGCTTACTGGAAACTGTACATTAGGAAGCTATGCCATTTGAACTCTACAAGCCCGAGAGTCAAAATCACAATTCTCGGGGTGCCTGGGTGGCTCAGTCGGTTAAGCGTCCGACTTCGGCTCAGGTCATGATCTCACGGTCCGTGGGTTCCAGCCCCGTGTCGCGCTCTGTGCTGACAGCTCGGAGCCTGGAGCCTGCTTCAGATTCTGTGTCTCCCTCTCTCTCTGACCCTCCCCCATTCATGCTCTGTCTCTCTCTGTCTCAAAAATAAATAAACATTAAAAGAAAATTTAAAAAAAATCACAACTCTCATTATTGCCCTAAAAAGCTGCCAAGCAGAGAGAAACCATAATCTTGAAGATTTAATAGGTCATGTTTCAGCCTGGGATGGATGGTTCTATTGCAGAACACTTAAACTTGAAAGAATAGTGGTACAAACTCACTCCTTGGCCCTTCCGATTTTATCGCAGTAAAATCTGGCTGCGGCACCACTGACTAAAAACCATTAAGTCTTGCTGCCACCAATAACTGAGGTCACTTGGATAATCAAGAATTCCATGCTGGGCAACAGGATATAAACACGATCATGAAAGTGAAAAGTACTCTGTGTGGCTCTCCTGTTTGATCCCTCTGGTCTTTGATTATCAAACAAAAAGACCAATACCTGCTAACATAACTGTGCATGGACATAAGATAATAAAGGAAAGTCCTGGATGCAAAACTGTTAACCAACTGCCATGATTTTTATAAGAGTGATGCATGGTAATGTGGATATTTCCTGTTATCCAACAACAATGACAAAAACAAGTGAGGAAAATCTATTTTGCCCAAAGATAACCTCAACCAGGTATTTGGTGCCAAAAAAAAATGTACCACCGCTCTAGATCAGTAATACTTCAGAGAATTCCAATGGCTATTATGTATGCAGCTTTAGTCACCACACTTACCCCTACTCATTTATTCTACGTGGTTTCCATTTTAAAATAAATTATCCTGGAAAGATTCCCAGATCAGTGTGTGAGATTAGTACAGGGCCAAGTCAATTCCGAGTGGATTCCATCCATGTCAATAACCAGCACCAGTTATTTATTTATTTATTTATTTATTTATTTATTTATTTATTTATTTATTTATTTATCTATCTATCTATCTATCTATCTATCTATCTATCTATTTATTTATTTTATTTATTTATTTATTCATTCATTCATTCATTCATTCAGTTATTTATTTATTGAAATTCACTCATTGGTTTTTAATAGAAACCGTGTGGTTTCTCAATGCACTTTCAATTTTACCCACTTATAAAGAATTCCCCAAGTTAATTTTACTCAACAAAACTTCCCGAGTGTCTACCATTTCCTTTAGGAGCTCAGTAAACATAAACATTACATTTCAATATAAAATCTTTAGAAACGTCTTAAGAATGTGTACACAGTTGAACTTTGAATCTTTTGGTTAGTTATCACCGAGCCCATGACATTCAAAGCCATACAAATCCTTACATTATTAACAGTGATACGCTTGAATTTCTTAGAAATTCTTCGAAAATATCCTTGGTCAAAGCGTTGGAATCCAGTTAACTCGGAAAGGTGTGGGACTCAGAATACCCACTATTGCCATTGGTATTGAGAATACCAACTATTGCAACAACTTTCCACACATATTCGATCTTTCGTCCAGAAAGAGTGGCAGTCAAAAAAGGAGACAAAGAAAGAAAATGAGGCGGGAGGAGCCAGAGGTGGGTGAACAGCAAGGGAATTCTAGCTTTATTACACAAGCATGGAACCAAATTCCTTTGGAGGGGGTGGGGGTGGAATGGCTTCTTCTGATGACTTCAGACCAATGAGGGAAAGAGAGAGAACATGGATCTGCCCCTACAGTCCTGGAGACATCTCAAGGGGGTTAGGAAGAAAGGGGACCTCCCTTGCGGTCCAGGGGTCTCCTCCCTCCGCAGACATGGTGCTGGGAGGCAGCAGAGGGGCACAGCTGCCCTGGAGTCCCAGAAGGCGGCGCCGCATCCCTGGGGCGCTGGCCAGGACCGTCTTGTGCTTCTTCTCCTGTAAAGTGCACTAGAGGACGCGGTCCCGGCTGTCCCTGGTTCATCCCTCCAGGCACAACCCGTCCTGGGGCCGAGAGGTCGCGCGGCGGTGGCCCGCATCTCACGCCCAGGCACTGGGAAGCGGCGGAGTCTCACCACGGGTTCCAGGTTCACTCCCAGGACTTGGCGCGCCTGGCGTAGCGCTTCTGGCAGGCTGCTCTGGACCCACACGTCGCCTACTACGCGAATGGTGGGGAAGGTGGTCAACGTCGGGGTGGCCGCCCTCCCACTCTCCTCTAGGGTGCGGACCCCGGAGTAGGGCCCGGAGGCCGCGGGCTTGCGGGGGCTGCTATCCTCGCGGGACAGCGGAGGCGGGGGCGGCACCTTCCTCTGGCCGACCGCCACCGTCCGGGCTCCGTGGCGCCTCTGCCTGGCAGCTGGCGGGCGCGTCTGGAGGCGGGCCTCGGGGGGCTGGTGCCGGGGGTCCGGGGCCAGGGTCAGGAGGGAGGTAGCCATAGACGTCCTTGCTGCGCAGAATGTGGGGGAAGAACTGGTGCTTGAGGCTGCAGAGGTAGCTCCAGAGCTCCGCGTCGGAGCTCCTGAACTCCGTGCTGCGGGGCAGGAATAGCTTGAAAGCGTCGATCAGCGCCTTGGTGCTGTTGGCCGGCGACAGTTGGACGGTTGCCACCGCATGTACACCACCCTCTCCTCAGGCGGCTCCAGCGCGGCCCCTCCTGCAGCGCTAGAGGCTCCTCCCCCAGCGGCCTGGGCCAGGGCCGCCAGGGGCCAGCGCCTCCGCCTCTTCATGCTGCTCAGGATGTGAGGCCGCTAGGGGCCGCCGCACTTGCCAGGTTTCGCGGCCGCCTCAGGACCCTAATGAATTTCCTACCATGAAGCCAAATCAGGCGGCAGGCTGTGAGAGTTACACCGCAGTTGCTAGGAGACCAGGCGCTTTGTGAGGTCACAATGTCTGCATATCTTATCAAGGTGGGCTGCCCAAAGCTGCCTTAGGTTTGGCTGTGTTTAAGATTATGCCCTTGAGAAAGACCTGCACGTAATCTTACCTGAGAAGGCCCATAATTCTTCACGAGTTCAAGAGGGTTGTCCTACAGGTGAATGCACGGGTGCTTCAGCCTCCATTAATCCCATCTAACATGAAATGACACTTAGCGGTGGAGAGTACACACAACTTGCAATCAAACATGACTCTATGAGGGTTTTAGCTAATTAAATGCCTTGTCATGCAACGCACTGAAAGCCAAATTGAAATAACTACTCTACCCTTTCAAAGAACACCGATATACTGTGCCTTGCTTAGGGTTCCATACGTGTGTTGCTACAGCTCACAGTTCACGAAGCTGTTCTTCACAGCAGCAGCAAACAGTTGGCCTAGTTAGTATCCATGCTCACTTTCATGCAGCTTAGGGAAGACCGAGTCGTTGTGTGCTTAAGAGCAAAGCGTCAACGAATTCTGTGTGAGTGGCCAGTAGGGCATTCAGTGCCACTAAAACCTATTCACTACCTACCAATTCATGATATTTCAGGTAAGTCATAGACAAGGTAGTAAGAGACCGTATGGGATTCCAAGGGTAGAAAACGTGATACACCGTCCGTGTAAGTGCTTTTGAAAGCAACCAGCATAGTCCATCCATCATCACCACATAATTCATTCACAAAATACTACAAGGACCACCTACCACGATCAATTGAAATCCACTTCCGCATGAAAGGTTGACTCCAAACTATGTGAATCACTAAGAGTGATAAGTCACGGTAACAATTAGAAGAGAAACTTGCCAAGGTCAACGTGATACATGTGACAGGCCTCTGTCTTTATTCAACTCCTTTTCTTTTTTTTTTTTTTTTTTTAATTTTTTTTTTCAACATTTTTAATTTATTTTTGGGACAGAGAGAGACAGAGCATGAACGGGGGAGGGGCAGAGAGAGAGGGAGACACAGAATCGGAAACAGGCTCCAGGCTCCGAGCCATCAGCCCAGAGCCTGACGCGGGGCTCGAACTCACGGACCGCGAGATCGTGACCTGGCTGAAGTCGGACGCTTAACCGACTGCGCCACCCAGGCGCCCCATCAACTCCTTTTCTTAAACACACAAACAAAACTTTCATCTATGCAGCTTAAGCTACTACTACCTCACGCTCATAAAGTGCTGAAAATGGAAAGCTATCCTCATATTCAGTAAGAGCAACCCCTGGATTTCCTTTTTCATTAAATGTAATTTATTTTCCAATTGGTTTCCACGCAACACCCAGTGTTCATCCCAACAGGGGCCCTCCTCAATGCCCGTCACCCACTTTCCCCTCTCCCCAACCCCACGTCAACCCTCAGTCTGTTATCAGTATTGAAGAGTCTCTTATGGTTTGCCTCCCTCCCTCTCTATAACTTTTTCCCTCCATCACCTCGCCCATGGTCTTCTGCTAAGTTTCTCAGGATCCACACATGGATGAAAACATATGGTATCTGTCTTTCTCTGCCTGACTTATTTCACATAGCATCAAACCCCCCAGTTCCATCCACGTTGCCACAAATGGCCAGGTTTCATTCTTTCTCATGGCCAAGTAGTATTCCATTGTATATACATAAACCACAACTTCTTTATCCACTTGTCAGTTGCTGGACAGCTAGGCTCTTTCCATAGTTTGGCTGTTGTTGAAAGTAGTGCTATAAACATTGGAGTACATGTGCCCCTATGTCTCAGCACTCCTGTACCCCTTGGGTAAATTCCTAGCAGTGCTATTGCTGGGTCTTCGGGTAGATCTATTTTTAACGATTTGAGGAACCTCCACACTGGTTTCCAGAGCGGCTGAGGGTTCCTGTTCCTCCACATCCTCACCAGCATCTATAGTCTTCTAATTTGCTCACTGTAGCCACTCTGACTGCCATGAGGTGGTATCTCAGTGCGGTTTTGATTTGGATTTCCCCGACGAGGAGTGCTGTTGAGCATCTTTTCATGTGTCTCTTGACAATCTGGATGTCTTTTTTAGAACAGTGTCTGTTCAAGTCTTCTGCCCGTTTCTTCCCTGGATTCTTTGTTTCCCGGGTGTGGACTTGGTGAGTTCTTTTGATAGGTTTTGGATACTAGCCAATTATCCAGTATGACTTTTGCACACATCTTTTCCCATTCCGTCAGTTGCCTTTTAGTTTTGTTGATTGTTTCCTTCCCTGTGGAGAAGATTTTTATTTCGATGAGGTCCTGATGGTTCATTTTTGCTTTTAGTTCCCTTGCCTTTGGAGATGTGTCAAGTAAGAACTTGCTGACGGTGAGGTCAAAGACGATTTTTCCTGCTTTCTCCTCAAGGGTTTGATGGTTTCCTGTCTCACATTCACGTCCTTCATCCATTGTGAGTTTATTTTTGTGAGTGGTGTAAGAAAGTGGTCGAGTTTCATTCTTCTGCGTGTTGCTGTCCACTTCTCTCAGCACCATTTGTTAAATGGATGCTGTCCTTTTTTCCATTGGATATTCTCTCCTGCTCTGTCAAAGATTAGTTGGCCATACGTATGTGGGTCCAATTCTGGGGTCTCTGTTCTATGCCATTAAGTCGATGTATTTGTTTCTGTGCCAATACCATGCTGTCTTCATGGTTATAGCTTTGCGGTAGTGGCTAAAGTCTGGCATTGTGGGGCCTCTCACTTTGGTTTTCTTCTTCAGTATTACTTTGGCTATTTAGGGTCTTTTGTGTTTCCATACACATTTTGTGATTGCTTGTTCCAGCTTGGAGAAGAATGCTGGTGCAATGTGATTGGGACTGCATATAATGTGAGGACTGCGTTGGGTCGTATTGACATGTCGCCAATATTTATTCTTCCAATCCACGAGCATGGAAAGTTTTTCGCTTTCTCTGTATCTTCTTCAATGTCCTTCACAAGCTTTCTATGGTTTTCAGCATACAGATCTTTTACAAATTTGGTTAGGTTTATTCATATGTATTTTATGACTCTTGGTGCATTGTCAGTGTGTTTCTTTTCTTTATTTCTCTTTCTGTTGCTTCATAATTGGTGTATAAAACACAAACAATTTTTATACATTGATTTTGTACCCTGCAACATTGCTAAATTCATGCATCAGCGCTAGAGTACTTTTGATGGAGTCTGTAGGAGTTTCCATGTATAGTGTCATGCCATCTGCAAAAAGTGGAAGTTTGACTTCATCTTTGCAAGTGATGATACCTTTAATTTCATTTACTGTCTGATTACTGATGCTAAGACTTCCCACACTATGTTCAACAACCGGGGTGAGAGTGGACATGTCTGTCTTGTTCCTGATCTCACGGGGAATGCTCTCAGTGTTTCCCCATTGAGGACGATATTTACTGTGGGCTTCTCATAAATGGCTTTTATGATGTTTAAAGTAGATTCCTTCTATCCCAACTTTCTTGAGGGTTTGTATTAAGTATAGAAGCTGTATTTTCTCATATACTTTTTTCTGCACCTATTGACAGTGGACTATGGTTCTTATCTTTTCTTTCACTAATGTGATGTACCACAATGATTGATTTGTGAATATGGCACTAGCCCTGCAGGCCAGGAATGAATCCAACTTGATTGTGTTGCATAATACTTCCTATATGCTTTTGAATGTGATTTGCTAGTATCTTGTTGAGAATTTTTGCACCCCTATTCATCAGGGATATTGGCCCGTAATTCTCCTTTTTTTCTGTGTCTCTGTCTGGTTTGGGAATCAAAGTAGTGCTGGCTTCATAAAATGAGTCTGGAAGTATCCTTTCATTTCCATTTTTTGGAACAGCTTGGGAAGGATAGCTATTATCTCTGCTTTAAATGTCTGCTAGAATTCGCCAGGGAAGCCACCTGGTCCAGGACTCTTATATATTGGGAGATTTTTGATAACTGATTCAATTTCCTCACTAGGTATGGGTGCGTTCACATTTTCTATTTCTTGCCGTTTGAGTTTTGGAAGTGTGTGGGTATGGAGGCGTTTGTCCATTTCTTCCAGGTTGTCAGGTTTCTTGTCGTAGAAGATTTTATAGTGTTTCCTGATGCTTGCTTGAATTTCTGAGGGATTCGTTGTAATAAATCCATTTTCATTTGCGATTTAACCTATTTGGGTCCCCTCTCCTTTCTTTTTGAGAAGCCAGGCTAGATGTTTATCACTTGTGTGTATTTTCTCAAAAACACGACTCTTGGCTGCATTGATGTGCTCTCCTGTTTTCTTTTAGACTCCATATTGTTTATTTCTGCTCTGATCTTTATTATTCCTCTTCTTCTGCTCGGTTTGGGGTGTCTTTGCTGTTCTGCTTGTGGTTCCATTAGGTGTGCTGTTAGATTTTGTATTGGGGACTTTTCTTGTTTTTGATATAGGCCTGGATAGCAATGTTTCTTGTTGTTTTTGTTGGTGTTTTATTTTGTTTAGTTTTGTTTGTTGTTCCCTGTCAGGACTGCCCTTGCTGCATCAAAAAGAGTTTGCATTGTTGTATTTCATTTTCATTTGTTTCCTTATATCTTTTAATTTCTTCTCAAATTGCCTGGTTGACCCATTTTTTCGTTAGTGGGATGTTTTTTAATCTCCATGCTTTTGGAGATTTGCCATCTTTATTTCTGTGATTTATTAATGTCCCTGCAATTACCACATTCTTTTCAACAAGGTTCTGTATGTTTTTAATTAATTGTTTTATATATTTGTGTGTCTCCAAATTTGGTGTGTAGACATTTAAATGTTCAGCTCTTCCTGATGGAGAGACCCTGAAATTAATATAGAAAGCCCTTCGTCATCTCTTGTTACAGCCTTTAATTTAAACTCTACTTTGTATGATATAAGTTGGCGACTCCAGGTTTCTTTTGACCTCCAGTAGCATGGTAGATAGTTCTCCATCCCCTCCCTTTCAATCTGAAGGTGTCCTCATGTCTAAAATCAGTCTCTTGTAGACAGCAAAGAGATGGGTCTTGTTTTGTCTTTTTGTTTTTGTTTTTTCTATCCATTCTGATATGCTATGTTTTTTGGTGAGGGCATTTAGTCCATTGAAATTCAGTGTTATTAGGGAAAGATACGCGTTTAGAGTCAGTGTGCTGTCTGTAGGTTTCATGCTTACAGTGGTGCACCAGTTTCCTTTCCCACCAACAGTGAGAGAGGGTTACTCTTTCTCCACATCCTCACCAGCATCTGTGGTTTCCTGAGTTGCTCATTTTGGCCACACTGACTAGTGTCAGGTGGTATCTCAGTGTGGCTTTGATTTGTATTTTCCTGATGATAAGTGATGTTGAGCATTTTTCCATATGTCTGTGGGCCATCTAGATGTCTCCTTTGGAAAAGTGTCTATTCATGTCTTCTGCCCATTTTTTCACTGTATTACATTTTCCAGGTGTGACTTGGGTAAGTTCTTGATACATTTTGTACACTAACCCTTTACCAATATGTCATTCGCAAATATCTTCACTCCTTCCATCAGTTGCCTTTTAATTTGGCTGATTGTTTCCTTTGCAGTGCAGAAGATTTTTATGTAGACCAGGTCCTGAAAATTCATTTTTGCTTTTCATTCCCTTGGCTTTTGAGACATGTCAAGGAAGAAATTGTTGCAGTTGAGGTCAAAGGGTTTTTTTTCCTCTTTTCTTTTCTAGTGTTTTGAAGGTTTCCTGTCTCACATTTAAGTCTTTCATCCATTTTGCATTTATTTTTGTGCACGTTGTAAGAAAGTCATCTAGTTGATTCTTCATCATGTTGCTGTTCAGTTCTCCCAGCACCATTTGTAAAGAGACTGTCTTCTATCCATTGGATTCTCTTTCCAGCTTTGTCAAAGATTAGTTCACCATACATTTGTTGCGCCCCTTCTGGGTTCTCTATTCTGTTTCATTGGTTAATGTGCCTGCTTTTGTGCCAATGTCATACTATCTTGATGATTACAGCTTCGTAGGAGAGGCTAGAGTCTGGCCTGCCTCCCACTTTGGCTTTCTTTTTTCAACATAAGTTTGAGTACTCAGGTTCTTTGGTTGTTCCGTGAAAACTTTCAGATTGCTTGCTCTAGTCTGGAGAAGAATGTTGGTACAATTTTGATTGGTATTGCATTAAATGTGTAGATTGCTTTGGGTAGTATTGACATTTTAACACTATTCATTCTTCCACTCTATAGGCATGGATTGCTTTTTTTTCCCCTGATTTTGTTGTGTCTTCATCATTTTCCTTCATACATTTTCTATACTTTTCACCGTGCAGATCTTTTACATCTTTGGTTAGGTTTCTTGCTAGGTATTTTAGGGTTCTTGGTGAAATTGTAACTGGCATTAATTTCTTGACTTCTCTTTCTGTTGCTTCCTTATTGGTGTATAGAAATGCAACCAGTTTCTTTACACTGATTTTGTATCCTCTGAGTTTGGTCAATTCATGTATCAGATCTAGCAGCGTTTTCATGCAGTCTTTTGGGTTTTCCGCGTTCAGTCTCATGTCATCTTTGAAAGGCCAAAGTTTGACTTTCAGTGATATATGTTCAGTTAAGTGTAGATAAAAAGAATTTACTCTTTGGGCTCTATGTTTACTTCATAATTGCACAATAAGTGAGAAATAAGCAAGAACTGTGCATGTAATCCCATATTAGAATTGGTAACTGGAATCTAACTCTTTAAAATATATTGGATTCCTCATGTTATGGATAGGAGTATGAAACATCTAACTTCACCCAGTGCACACATGTGTATTTGTAAACACATATGCTAATCAGTAAAATTGTAATACTAGTGAGGTGTACCAAATTTTACACGTTCATGGTACAGATAATATTGTTTTACCGTCTTTATGGTAGCATCCTAAATAAGACATTTGGAATCAAGGAGAGAATACAGAACCTACAGGGTACATTCGCCATGCTCTATTCTGGCTTTCAAATAAATGAACAAATGGAATTAAAAAAAATAGATTGCACTGGTAATCATGTTTATCGCAATTGTGCAATAACTTTTTATGGACTCTAGCCATAATAAGAGTGCACGTGAATAGGGTTTGGAAATAACACCTATTTATAACTTTGTTTGACATGACAAACTCACTAACAACATATACTTTCAAGAATATTTTTAATTTTTAGTATTCATTTTTTCAGATATTCTATAAGGCCCAATAGCGTATTACTCCACATGTAGAAGAGCAAAGGTAGAAATGGTGAACTTTGAATGTGTTACAATGGCTATCACATAATATTATTTGATATCCTAGAATTTTTAAAAACTATACAGCTGCACGGCTCATGCTAGGTATTTAAACCTTGACATATTTTAGCTTTCTGCTTTTCATTATTTAATAGTTTTTTAGAATTAGCTATTGCTACGATCGCATAACTATTAACTTCAGTGATAGACATCCAAGTTTCCAGCTTATCTGTTTTTGTATCAGTGATTAAATCAATCCCTATGTCATTGCCTTTTTAATTAACCATGGCTATGTTTTAGTTCTTTTATCACTGCTATACTAAATTCTCTGTTGTCTTCTATGCCTTTTTTCAAGCCCAGTGATTAATCTTATACAATTATTCTAAATTTTTGCTGTTATACTGCTTTTATCTATTTGGGTCAATTCTTTAACGGTCACTTCTCCTGGAATTTCTTCTGAGGGGAATTCTTCCGTTTCATCATTGTGGATAGTTTTCTATTCCTTATGTGTTTTAACGTTTTTGTTGTTGTTGTTGTTGTTGTTGTTGTTGTTGTTGTTGTTGTTGTGTTTTGTTTTGTTTTATGTGCTCTGCACCTGAGAGCACTGCTACATTAATGTGGGCTCATCCCCTCTCCATGGCCTGGCCCTTCTGGAGGTGTGTTTTGGAAAGTGTCACTTGCTTTGTGTTGCTATGACTTTCCTCGTTTGATTTCTCATCTCAGAGTGATTTTTGAAAATCCCACGAGGCGTGCTTTGATTTGCTCCTTGAAGTACCGAATGAAGTCATTGGAAGTTTGCACTATCTTGACAGGGGTTAAAACACCTTAAGTTACCATGGATGGATGTTCTCGCCCTTCCCAACAATGGGGGTTTCTCCTGGTAGTGAGATCCTGGAGATGTGATGGCGCCAAAGCCCCGGCTCCACACAGACGGCTCCTCTGAAAGTCGCTGGGCAGCTGCACTTATGAAAGCCGCTCATTTTCTGATTTCCCAGAGGTTACCTTGGACAAAATTGTGGATTTTTTAAATTACCTGGCCCCATCAATTTCTTCTACCAGCCAGATCTTAGATTGTAGGCAAATGCAGAGTTTGCTTTTCCAATTTGTAAAGGGGAAATATACCGCCTATGTTCAGTATAGTTGTGAGGTTATTGGTAATGCTGTAAAACGTGTGGAAAAAATCCTGGCACATTACACTCAATAAACACTGTATTTTGTTTTGATTTCCTCATAGTTGTCACGACATCCATGCAAACTGTATCTCCAGGGTGGGGTCTTTTGTAGGTCAAAATGTAAGCTACACCGTAGAAGCTATCAATGAGGCAAACTGTTTTTCCTATTCTCGAGGAGGTGACCCTTCCCTTTTTTGTATATGAATACTAAATTTGGTGGTAGAGATTATTAAAGACTTGAATGTATATTGCAGTCCAGCACACCGGGAGATACTTAAAAGTCCCCTATTTCAGGCACTGTGGATATACATATTGAGCACCTTAGGTGTCAAGTGCTATTAGGTTCAAGTACACAGTGATAATCAAACATGCACGCTCCATATATTCAGGATGTTTCAAACCTCAGCTACAAAAGGTACATGTGTAATCACAACTTGTGGCAAATGCTGTTAAATAAAAGACTAAATGTTATGAGAAGGAATGACACAGGGGACAAAATCTCGATTAGAGGATAGGCCAACAAAGGTTTCTTGGGGAAAAAAGTCCTTTATTCAAACTTGGACCCGTAGCAAGAACTGTAAGGAAACTAGCGAACACAAAATGCATCCTAAGCGGAACCTACGTGGGTCTAATTTGAGAAACCAGGAGAACAGACGGTCCCAATCACCTAATGAAAGGAGAATGAGGAAAGATGGCATTAGAGGGGTGATGAGGCAGGACTGCCAACGTCTGGTGGTCACGATACAGATTCTATGTGTCATTTTGCGTACAGTGGAGATTAGAGGGTTGTTTTAAGCAGAGGAATGAACTGCTCAGATTCAGGATTTTTGGATTGCATTCCTGATGCAGTGAAAAGAATGAACTGGGATATTGGTGGGGAGGGAAAGGCAGCATGAGGCTAAGAACGAAAACGGAGAGTAGGCAGAAGGTGGTGAGAAACTAGCTGGCTTGGCATACGTTGGAGGTGGAGTTGAGAACCTCTGCTGCTGAATGGATCACAGGAAAGACGTTGAGGAGGGGACGACTGACAAGGAGTCTCTTTCCCACTTGAGCAACTGAAGACAATGTCCCATTAACAGAGAAACACAAGAGGGGTCTTAAGTTGGTCATGGATTTCAATTGTTTATTGATAGGGTATTAATTCACACACTTACAGAAGTTTGCTTAGAATTATAACTTTTCGTTGTTTTGTTTCTACCAAATTGCTTCGTTATTACCATCTAGAGGTTCTAACTGATGGTCTCCAATTCTTCGCTGTCCACAAGACCTCCTGACATAAGATGATGGAATTGATGGGTTATATAGGTACCTCATCTTCTACCCAGTCTTTGTCGTCGTCAAAAATACTTAATGGCCACTGTTGTAGAAGAATCTCAAACTCCAACATGGTTGTTCTCACTGTTCTTGGAATGCCTGCCCCTCCTTTTTTCCCCCACACATTTGTTTTTGTTTCCTTTGTCCTTCTCCTTTCTGCCTGCCAGCTAGAAATTTGGTCATCCTTTAAGATTCTTTGTGCTATGCCTCTGAGATGCCGTTACGGATCAACTCAGCTCAGTGGACTTCTCCTGATACATGAAACTTGACCTTGAAGTCTTACTGTGCTTTGTATGGTGTTTGGGTTTTTCCTACCCTCAAATATTATAAGTTTCCTGAAGGCAAGGATGAGGTCTTCCATGCTTCTAGAAACTTTTATAAACACTCAAACATGGTCAAAGTTTAGAAATCTTTCTTGGAGAAGTGGTGGAGTCAACGTCAAATCAGGTGGGAGGGGAGTCTGCTGAAGGAATTTTCGGATTCAAGTGCAACCTGAAACAGCGTTTACATCACAAACCAGAGGTAATTACCTAACTTCACAAAAATAATAAGTTACTGCACATATCTTCACGTTTCACAAAAAAGTATATCATGACCTCTGTTTTCTCCTACCTCTCAATGCATATTGGAGACTGAACTTGAAGAACGTGTTTTCAGAGTTTTGTGATACCTCAATGTTAACTGTTGCAGTACTTTCTAGAGTCACATTGTTCGTTTTTGGCTTTCATTCTCTGACATATATTCATCAAGACAGATTCTGGGCATGAATCCAAAAAGCAGTTTCAGGAAACTAGAAAATTAAAGAGCACCAACTAAATTTTCAGTTGTAACAGTTACTACTAAGGAGATCTCATTTAATTCTGTCTTTATCTGGACCATGGAAAATTAACTCTTGCCTTTTCCAGTCTCAGTATTTATGGAGCTGGGATACCAAACTAGGGTATGTCTAGATATTTGATACCCTAATCTCCCACTCAAGTGTGCCGTATCATGGAACACATATATTTAAAAAATGTCTAAAGACGTTTCCTTTGAGAATTTGGGGAATTTTCAAGATGTTATGGAAGCCATGCAGAGCATCTTAAAGCCTATAGGTAGTCTTTTTGTGTAGGAACTTTATGAAAAAAGAGGAAGAAGAAGAAGAAGAAGAAGAAGAAGAAGAAGAAGAAGAAGAAGAAGAAGAAGAAGAAGAAGAAGAAGAAGAAGAAGTAGGAGGAGGAGGAGGAGGAGGAAGAGGAGGAGGACGGGGAGGGGGAGGGGGAGGAGGAGGAGGAGGGGGGAGGGACAGGAGGAAGAGGAGGAGGAGGAAAGTGATGTCATTATGGCCACAAAATAATTTTTACATTGCATTTTATTGTCCAGAAAGAGGAACCCATTGAGAATTCCTTAAACTGGATTCATCTCCTCCTTTTGTCTGGGGATTTCAACATCTACCCTAGTGGTTCTTAACCCAAGCTCAAATGAGAATGATCTGTGGAACTGACATCCAGACATCAGGGTGATTCTGATGTACAGCCAGGGTTTAAGGCTAAGGCAGCTAACTAAACATTAACACGCTGTAGTAGATACGCTTCATACTGTGCACAGTAAAAGGGAAATGTTCATAGCAGCCTTCCATATAATAAGTACAGTATGGAAACATACATTCCAAACGTGAATCAACAGTGGAATGGATAAGCAAATTGTTAAATAATCATGTAAGGGAATACAATGTGGAAGTACCAATCCCTGAGTTACACCTATGCAAAACAACATCGATGAGCCTTATAATGTTGAACGGAAGAAGCCAGATCTAAAGAAATGCATATTATTCCTTTATATTTTTATAAAATTCAAACATGGACTAATTTAATCTCTGTTGCTCAAAGTCAGGATATTGATAATGTTGGGGAAGTGAGATGGAGCAGGAATGGGGAGTGATCGCAGGGAAAGAATTCATGGTGCTGATAATGTTCTCCTTCTGGAGTTTCATGGAAGTTAGAGGCCTAAGGCTATACTATATAAAATTCTGTATTTCCTTTACATTTTCAGTATGTCATCAAACCTATATGCTGAACCATTTGCAGAAGTTCATCTGTAGTAAAAACAATAGAATCCTTTGAAATAAGATCTTTGGCAAAAAAAATTGTAACAGAATTTGACAGTGGGATGGATCATTATGCGTCATGATTTGCTACTAGTTCTTGTTTTGTTTGTTTCTCTGTCTATCTGTTTGTTTGTTTGCTTGCTTGCTTGTTCGTGTTTAATATGATGTGGTCCTGGAGCAGACCCACTGAAGGTTATATTTTGGAAGTTAATATATTAATTAGGGTAAGTGGGTTGATGAATCTGTTCACTAAAGTCTTTCCTAAAGCCAATAGCATATGGTGTAAAGCCAATTATATGATTTTCAAACAAATGTAATATCTTATAAACTCACAGTTTTTATGGACTCCTGTGTGGCTCAATTGGTCAAGAATCTGACTTCAGGTCAGGTCATGATCTCACAGTCTGTCAGTTTGAGCCCGGAATCGGATTTAGATTTTGGATTCTCTCTCTCTCTCTCTCTCTCTCTCTCTCTCTCTCTCTCTCTCTCTCTCTCTCTCTCTCTCTCTCTTCTCTCTCTCTCTCTCTCTCTCCCGGCTTTTACTTTTTCTCTCTCACTTAAAAATAGATCAACATTAAAAAAATTAAAACAATAAAAAATAAAAAAAATAATGTTTATTTTGAGACAGAGCACAAACAGAGAACGGGCAAAAAGAGGGGACAGATGATCCAAAGTGAGTTTTATGCTGATAGCACTGAGTCTGGTGTGGTGCTTGTATTCACAAATTGTGAGATCATGACCTGAGCAGAAGTTGGACACTCAGCTGACTCAGCTACCCAGGTATCCCTAGACTCCCATTGTAATCTAGACCTTAGCAACGTTAACACTGGACTATTTGAAACTATCCTTGATATGTTGAATGTACCTAATAAGTTTATGAAATTGAAACACTTTATTTATTTAAATGATACTAGACTGAATCGTTTATTTGAAACGTTATTTTATGATTATGGTAGTCTTAAAGTTTATTGCAGAAAAGTTAGAAAATTAAAAAGAAAAAAGAAAGAAAAATGGTCATAAGTCAAACACCTGGAGATAAGCATATCTAAACACGTTTTTTATGTTTATGCATTTTTGGCAGAGAGAGAGAATGAGAGAGAGATGAGCAAGAGTGAGGGATGGGAGGAGAGAGAGAGATAGAATCATAAGCAGGCTCCACGCTGTCAGTGCAGAGCCTAATATGCAGCCTGGTCCCACACACTGTGGAATCATAACTGAGCTGGAATCTAGAGCCAGATGCTTAACCGACTGAGCCACTCAGGCGCCCCTGGAGGTAAGCATCTCTAACACTGTGGTATAATCGCCAGGGAAGAGGTATATGTACATGCATTAACCAAAATTAGCTATGTAGCTGTGAATCCCATTTTTGGTCATCTAGTCATATGAGCATTTTTCTAGGTCATAAATGTTCTGCAGGGCTATGAATTTTAAAGGCCACATGGCATGCCATAACCTATATAAACACTGCTATTGATCATTTAGGGTGTTCCATTTTCTTGCTTCAATTAGTTGCTACAAGGAGAATTAGCTTTTCATGGTCTAGACACAGTTTAGTAAATGTCAATTAAAAAATAAAAAGAACTGCAGCCGGTAATGTGAGGCGGAAGAACAGGTATGACCAGATTTGGCTTCACCTTGTCTATTGCTGGCAGTCTTTACATCCTTCTCTCCCTCATCCTCTTTTTCTCCTCCTTGACCCACAACCTCCACCTCTTTATTCCTCCTTCTTCTCATCCTCGTTTCTCTGTCTATACTGGCCTCCTTGCTTCCCATCAGTACACACGTTCACACTCCTGCCTTGGGGAATTCATGGGTCCTTCTGCCTAGATCACCTTCCTGTCAGCAGGTAGTTCTCCCATTTCCTTGAGGTATTTATTCAACTGACACCTTTTTCAGCAAGACCCTCTGTGTCTTGTATTTCACCGTGTCTAGTATTTCACACCCCTCCCCCAATTCTTGTATCCTCTCCAAGATGTATTTCCTTTTTTTCCCCATTCATTATTCTCTACCATAGTTTCTATTTCCATTACCTTTGTCGGTCCCCCCACTGGACTATTAAGCACCAAGATCACAGTGATCCTTGCTCCCTTTGTTCACTAGTTGATCCTCCGGATGTAGACTGTGTTGTCTCACTCTAAATGCTCCAAAAGTTTTTATTGAATGATTTAATGAAGCAACATCACTCCTACTTTCTTATGAAAGTTTTCTAATTTTGTACCTTACACTTACATCTATGATCCATTTGAGTGAATGTTTGTATAAGTTATGAATTTAGGTCAGGGTTTCTCTTAATTAATTAATCAATGAACCGATTAATTAAACAATTAATTACTTAGTTCATTGATTACTATTGCATACAAACACTTAATTGTTCCAGTAACACTTGATGAAAGACTATATCCCTTTTTCTGTTAGGTTGGCTACATGTCATTATGAGAAGTTGGGTGAGGATGCTTGTGTATGGGGTCAGTTTCTGGGTCTCTGTTCTATCTCTTGACCTGTGTCTCCATCCTTCTTCAATATCACACTGCCTTGATTACGGGAGGATTATACTGAGTGTTAAAATTGTGCAACATGAGTTCTCCCACTTGGTTAATTTCAGAGCTGTTTGGCTGTTCTAGTTCCTTTGTCTTTTCACACACATTTTAGAATCAGCTTGCTGATATCCACAAAAAAAATCCTGGGATTTCGACTGGGATTATGTTGAATCTCTACATCAAGTTGATAATTGACATCTTACTAGTGAGGCTTCCAAGGGTAGATATGGCATATCTCTCCATTTATTTATATCTTCCTTGATTGATCCAATCGGCCTTCTGTGGCTTTTAGCACAGATCCTGTGCATGGCTGATAGATTTAAATGTCAGTATTTCAATGTTTCGTGTGATATTACATGGTTCTTTAAAAGCATTTCATATTCTAATTTTTCATTGCTAATGTGTAAAAATAAAACTGAGTTGTATATATTGACCGTGTATTCTGGGGCTTATTTAATTATGTTCGAGTTCTAGAAAACTGATGTATACCCCTTAGAATTTGTTTCATACTGATAACCCCATGAATTAAGAGTTGCGGCAGTTTTCAGGGCACCTTGATGGCTCCATCAGTTGACTACCAGACTGCTGGGTTCAGCAGCTCAGGTCACGGTCCCGTGGTCAGGGGATTGAGCCCCGTGTGGGGCTCTGTGCTAAGCATGGAGCCTGCTTAAGCTTCTCTCTCTGTCTTTCTCTCTGTCTCTTTTTCTCCCCGTCTCTGCTCATTCTCTCTTTCCAAAATACAAATCGAAAAATAAATAAATAAAACAATCGAGATAGTTTTTATTTTTACTTTTTCCAATTCGAAGGCCTTTTCTATGCCTTTTTCTGTACATGCCACACTTGTAATCAGGGGAGGTACTGGTATTTATGTCGATTTGTACACAGAACTGGCAGAATCCTTTCTTTTATTGCCTCCTTCCTTGGATTTCTCCCACACTTTCCCCAATCAAAATAGGATTCAGAGGGCCCCTATTCTAGTTTCGGTTCAAGATGGCTGTGTAGGAAGGCCTTGAACTCAACTCCTCCAAGGTGAAAGATTTCAACTACCTCCATATTGACCTTAAACTTTCCAATTGATTAACTTTTTCTTTCCAGCTTCTCTCCTTCTTTATGATTATTTATTTTTGAGACCGAGGGAGACAGAGCTCAAGTGGGGGATGGGCAGGGATAGCAGGGGACATAGAATCAGAAACAGGCTCCAGGCTCTGAGCTGTCAGCACAGAGCCCAATGCGGGGCATGAACCCATGAACCATGAGATCATGACCTGAACTGAAGTAGGATGCTTAATCAACCTAGCCAACCAGGCACCCCCTCCCCATCCTCAGCTTATCTGTTAATTCAGGATCCTGAAAGCAAAGTATCACCTGATGGGAACTGAATCTACTGCTCTAGCAATAAGGACTGCCTGAGCCAATAAGACTCCACCCTCAAGCCCAAGACAATGACCAACCTGACCTTAGCGACCACCTGTGTATGCCTACCTCTTTTTGTCCCACATTTTCCTTACATAAACCTGGAAGTATTTTCAGCACGTTAGAGGGAGTCTTTGATGTGAGTCTGATGCATTTCTGGTGTCGGTCTCTGAATAAATTTCCCATTTGTTTCACCTCTACTAGTTCCTTTGAATCGCGATCTTGTCAGTAATGGGTAGCCAAACCTCACCTTGGTTGGGTCCCCTGGAGCTAGGTGCTCTTGTGCCTGAACTCCCTGACTACGTTTCTGGTGAACCAGCCAAAAGGTGTACTTCCAATTTGTCCAGCTCCCTGGGGATTGCACCCATTGATATAATAATTCCTCGTGAGGAGCTGAGGACTCACTGCACAGATTGTGCCTAACAAAACATAGAAAATCGAAAGACAACAGCAAGACAGAGAGACAGTAACAAAGGAAACACTCACCCCTAACGTTGCCAAGGGCAGTTGGGGAGGATGAGGAACAGACTCCTCTGCTTTGGGCAGTAAAAAGAAAGAAAAAAAAAAAGAAAAACACAACACTGCATTTTGAAAAGAGCAACTGTCATATAAAAGAGAGCATTAGAACTCTGTCAACGACAGAGGAGCCACAGGAGTTCTCTCTGGGTCACAGAGACGAGAGAATGGCAGGGTTACATTTTACATCCACATTTTTTAATGTTTACTTCTTTTTGAGAAGCAGAGAATGCAAGCAGAGCAGGGGCAGAAAGAGGGGTACAGAAGATTCAGGAAAGGCTCTACACTGACAGCATCAAGCCCAATGTGGTTCTCAAATTCATGAACTGTGAAATCATGACCTGAGCTGAAGTCAGATACTCCATCCACTGAGCCACCCAGCTGCCCCACATTCTCCATCCACCTTAAAAGCATAGACCAGAGCAGGGTCCAGTTGCTGTAACTGGCCTGCTGCCTCAGTAAGTTCCAGGCACACAACACACACCAGCCCCAATTGCACTGGACACACACACACCCATGACATGCTTTCCCCCCCTTAAACAATGCACTTTAAAGAGGAACTAGCATATCAAAAGAGCCATTCCTGGACTGTAACCCACCTCAGCTCCCATGGCCCCTTCAGGGCACCCTCTCAGTGGAAAGTCCTGGTACACCCTAGTTTATATCCACTTCAGCTTCACTATATTGGCAAGGTGTCCTCTGCATGTACAGCCCCAGGTGCCTCAGCTTGTACCCACTTTAGCTTCACCTATCTTCCCCAGGAACTGTCTGCATAGAGAGATAAAGGACAACCTGACCCCCAGACTGCTTACGTTCTAGCCACCCTGTACAGGGCACCTATACACAGCACCCCAGCTTGCCTCAACTTGCAATCATTTCAGCTTCAGCTGTCCTGCCAGGGTACCCTCAACACACAGAATCCTGGGACACCTCAGTCTGCGTTCACTTCAGCTTTAAGTATCCTGACAGGGTGCCTGCTATGTAGAAAGCCCCAGCATCCCCAGTCCATACAAGCCACGGCTTCAGCCATCCAGCAATTGTCACCAAATAGCACACAGAGTCTACCCAGGGGGACAATCATATATAAGACAATTCCTTCAAGTGTAGGAGGTGTAGCTGCTCTGCCTCATCTATAGAAACAAACGCAGAAAGGTAAGCAAAATGGAGAGACAGGGAAATATGCTCCAAAAGAAAGAACAATAAAAAACCCAGAAAAGAGCTGAAATGGAGGTAAGCATTTTGCCTCAATTAAATAAAGAATATAAATTAATGATGGTCAAGATGCTTGCCGGGCTGCAGAGAAAAGGGAAGGACTAAGTGAGACCCTTAATTAAGAGATAGCAAACACACACAAAATCAGAGTTCAAGAAGATAATAGCTGGAAAGTAAAAACAAACAAACAAACAAACAAACAAACAAACAAACAAACAAAAACCACTAGAGGAATCAACTGTAGAAGACAGCATGTGGAAGGACATATCAGTGATATTGAAGACAGATTAAGGGAAAGCATCCAACATAAACAGCAGTTGTTCTGTAAGGCCCGATAACTTATTATTTCAAATTTAGAAGAGCAAAGGTAGAAATGGTGAATTTTACATGTGTTACTATGGATATCACGTAATATTATTTGATATCCACGAATTTTAAGCAAATATACAACTTTAGGAAAACAACTTTAGGTTTCTAAGTTTCCCTTTTACTCTTAAAAAAATATTTTGTGCCTGATATTTTCGTTTCCCCTAAATGAGCTGCTGATACTGGCCATAGATAAAACCATGAAATTCCAATGTATATCCAGTCGCTGCCCTGTGAAGTCAAGTAAAAAGCACAAGATTGTTTTATGTTTCCTGTCTTAAATTATTTATTGTTATAAGGGTTTTCTGTTTTGGGGAGCCTGGGTGGCTCAGTGGTTGAGTGTCGGACATTGGCTCAGGTCATGATTATATGGTCTGTGAATTCGAGCCCCACGTCAGGCTCTGTGTTGACAGCTCAGAGCATGAAGCCTACCTCAGATTCTCTCTCTCTCTCTCTCTCTCTCTCTCTCTCTCTCTCTCTCTCTCTCTCTCTCTCTCTCTCTCTCTCTCTCTCTCCCCCTTCCCTGCTCGTGCTCTGTCTCTGTCTCTCTGTGCAAAATTAATAAACTTTAAAAACATTTTAAGAGAGTTTTATGCTTATTTATTTTGAAATATAGAAAGATAGAAGGAGGGAGAGAGAGACTAAGAGAGAACAAGGTCGGATGGTGCAGAGAGACATGGATAGACAGAATTCCAAACAGGATTCAAACTCTGAGCTGCAGCAAGACCCTGATGCTGATCTAGAACTCATGAAACATAAGATCATAACCTGAGCTGCAGTTAGATGCTTAACTGACCCAGCCAAACTTGCACCTAGTTTCTTTCTTTCTTTCTTTTTAAAATGTTTATGTATGTATGTATGTATGTATGTATGTATGTATGTATGTATGTATGCATTTATTTATTTATTTCATTTATTTTTGGTGTGTGTGTGTGTGTGCGTGCGTGTGTGTGTGTGTGTGTGTGTGTGTGAGAGAGAGAGAGAGAGAGAGAGAGAGAGAGAGAGAGAGAGAGAGAGAGAGAGAGAGAGAGAGGGAGATGCAGGGAGACAGGGAGAGAGAAAGAGAGAGAGACAGGGGAGAGAGACAGAATTAATGGGGGAAGGGCAGAAGAGCAGGAAATACATAATCTAAAATAAGGTCCAGACTTTGACCTGTCAGCAGAGGGTCAGATATGGGGCTTGAACTCATGGACCATGAGATCATGATTTGAGCTGAGGTGAAAGCTTAACCATCCAGGAAGCATCCTCAAATAAGTGTATTTATCTATCTGCTTTCAAACAAGCCAAACTAACAGAGAGATGGCAATCTAATCTTCACATATGTGTGTGATGAATAAATTTGTCCATCAGAAGGTTTTGAACTAATCACCACCGTATGAAAGTTAGAATGGATTTTTACATTATCCGGTTTACTTTCTTAAAATGTTGTCACTTTGCCCTTGTTTAGCTCTCAATCAATACAAGTAAATAGATTATTTTCTCATCTGATCAATTATCTTCATAGCAACCCTCCACTAGCTTCTTCCTATTGAAGCATTGTTTTGTGCTGCGACCTTTTTTTTGCCATCTGGCCTTATTTGAGTTTTTCTCTACATTTCTAGCATTGGCAAAACTGAGTATCTTGTCTTTGATGCCATGCTTCCAACCATGCTGATGAAATCTGTCACATCATATTACCTCAAGTTCATGGAGATTAGACAAGTTTCATGGCTCCTCCAAGGTTTGTTTGTGGTTTTGAATGGTACAGTACTGGGGGGAATGAGATTAGTCTTACAAAATTTGTTTCCCCAAAGCTGCACTAGCACACACTGATAGTACATATTAGAGTCAAAGTCCATGTAAATTGGTTACTGAGAGTTACTTAACGTGAAGTTTACACACAAGCCAGAAAAAAACTCTGGTATTGGGCTCCTGGGTGGCTCAGTTGGTTAGGCCTCCAACTTTTGATTTTGGATCAGGTCATGAGCTCATGGTTTCATGAGTTCAAGACCTGCATCAGGCTCTGTGCTCACAGCATAGCGCCTGCTTGGGATTCTCTCTTTCTCTTCCCTCCCTGCCTTTTCCACACACACGCTGTCTGTGTCTCTCTAAAAGGAAATAAAAATCTTCTTAAAAACAAAAACAAAAACAAAAAACATCTGGTCTCATTAATTTATAAGTGACAGGGAAATTGTCAAATGTTGTTTTACAGAGAAAACACAATTCCAGTATACTCTTTATATCGTGCTTAAAACTGTTTATTTTGAATTAATTATTGAACACAAAGTGTTCCTTGCTCCTGAATAAAATCAGTGTGCTGTCTTGGAAGGATACTGCGTGAACACCACAAAAGAGGCAGGGAGTGAAGACCAATGCAAGCTTGAAACAAATGATGAACGTGGGTAACACCACTGATGTGACTGGCCTTATTATTTTATTTATGTTTGCTTGATTTGGGTGTTCTGATTCGTAGTTATTAGGCAATAATAGAGACACTCCTACTGAAATGAGACCAGCTGGAAATAATGAACCACCCCAACTCACCTGTCACACGTTGGTAGCCATCTGTGCATCTGACAATCAGTGGAAAATCCATATCTGCTAATTGAATGAGAAAAACGTAATTTAAATCCTTTATCTTACATGGGGCCACCATCTCCCTATTGCTGCCTTGCTACCTGCAAGAAGATTCTCTTTCATCTTCCCCTGGAGCATCGTCTACCAAATCTTGCTGGGAATATTTATCTTTCAATCTCCCTGGGAGCCCGATCTCCATCATCCTGCCTAGGAAGGACACCTTGGGACATCCTTCCAGAAAGCATCTTCTCCAGCATTTTGCCTAGGCATGCAACTCCCTAATCCTTCCTGGAATAGTGGTCCCCTACATCTTTCCTGGGACCTAAATTTCTGCCATCGTGCCTGGGAGTGCCAACTCCATCATTCAGAGAGGAAGCAAGGTCTCCCTCATTCTGCTCTCAGCCACTGTTTCTCTCATTCTGCCTGGTAGCACAGTATCCATCACTCACGTTGAATGGCCTTGAAGGCCATTTCCACCATTTTTCCTGGGAGCACCATTGTGGTTGTCATGTTTGCTGGCACTGTCTACGTCATCATCCTGGGAGCACTGTATCCTTCATCCTGCATGAATGTGAGGTATCCCTGATCCTCCTGGGAGGACAGTCTCCTTCATTCTGCTTTCCGGTGTGATCTCTGTCATACTTCCTGGGAGTACAACCTATGACATCTTGTATAGGGGATGAAGTCTGGCATACAGCCTGGTAGCCTGATTTCTTTCATCCTAATTGGGAGCTTCCTGTCCCTAGTCTTTTTTTTTTTTTTTTTAAATGCGATTTTTGTTGTTTTACCTTGGGGTGCTATCTCTGTCACCATGCCTGCAGCTATGATCTCTGTCTTTCATGTTGGAAGCGCCATGCACATCATAATGGTGGGACGCATGGTATCTTCAACCTGCCTGTGATCACGTTATCCACCATTGCCTGGGGATATGAACTACCTCATCCTGCCTGAAATCACCATTTTGTCATCCTGTGTAGGAGTGCAAAATCTCTTCTCCTGTGTGGTGGTGCATTCTCCATCATTCTTTCTGTGAGCTCATCCTTATTATCCTGCCTGAGAGCATGAAATCATTCATCGTACCTAAAAGCGCCTTGCCCTTCATTATGCTTTGCAGTGTGATTTCCTTCAATTTTCCTGGGAGCACCATCTACCTTAGCCAGCCTCTGATCAT
This sequence comes from Neofelis nebulosa, assembly GCF_028018385.1. Taxonomy (NCBI): domain Eukaryota; kingdom Metazoa; phylum Chordata; class Mammalia; order Carnivora; family Felidae; genus Neofelis; species Neofelis nebulosa. The sequence continues at coordinate 3,345,245 of NC_080801.1, forward strand.
GATCCACATTATGCTCCCCTGGATTGCTGTCTCTGCTGTACTGCCTCTGAGTGTTGTACCTTACCTTCATCCTATCTGGGAGCACAATCTCCTTAAACCTGCCTGGGAAGTCAGTCGCTGACATCCTGCCTGGGAGTGCCTTCTATGTCATATTTGCTGGTATCATGTTCCCCATCATCCCGGCTTGGGATACAGTCTCCATCATCTTTCCATGGAGCACCATGTCAATACTCTGGTCTGGCAGCACAATATCTGACATCCTGCCTGCCTAGGAGTCCTGTATCCATCCTCCTGCCTCGAAGGGTACTCTCCTTCATGATGCCTGGGAATGCAAACCCATAATCCTTCTTACAAGCACGATCTCTGTAATTCTGTCTGAAGGGATACCTCCAATTTATTATCTTGGAGAGCATTCTTGGTCGTCCTGAATGGGATCATTGTCTCCTTTATCCTTCTGGGAACAGATCTCCATCATCTTGCCTTGGAGCTCCCTCTTTCTAATCGTACCTAGTAGCACGTTCTCCTAATTCCCACCCTGGAGCACAGTCTACAATTCCTACCTGAAAGTGCCTTCTCCTTAATAATGGCCGAGAGCAAGAAACCATCGTTATGCCTAGAAAGGCTGCCTCTGTCATCCTGCCAGGGAACACGGTCTCCACCAGCCTGCCTAGGAGCAATTCTACCTCATTCTGCCTGAGATAGCAATGCCAGTCATAATTAAGAGCTCCAAATGCATCATCCTACCTGAAAGCAAGGGTCTGAGACATACTGTCTGGAACACAATCCTTATCATCCTGCCCAGGAGCTCCATTTCAGTCGTCCTACCTGGTAACACAATATGTTTCATCTTGCCTCAAAGCGCCTTATGGTCGTTTACACTGCTAGAGCAATCATCCTCATACTGCCTGGGAGATCTGCCTCCATCATCCTGTCGGGGTGCCAGGGAGAAGGATGTGTTTCATCCTGACCTGGAGTTCTGTCTATGGTTCCTGCCTGGGAGTTCTTTTGTCATCCTTCCTTGGAGGTTTATCCCCACATCTTGCCTAGGAAGGTCATCTCTGACATCCTGCCAGGGAGCATCTTCTCCAGCATCTTGCCTGGGAGCACATCTGTCCATTGTGCCTTGGTTGAATTTAGGATAATCTCTTTCTTCTTGCCCTGGGACATTTTCTTACAGCCCAGCCTGGAGCACGTATCCCTCACCCTTCCTGGGAGTGTGATCTCCATCATCTTGCCTCAGAATGCCAACTCTGTCATCCTTCCAGCGAACATTTCTGCCAACATCTTCCCTGGGAGCCTGTCTCCCTCATCCTGCCTGGAAGAAGAGTCGCCTCCATCTTTCCTGGGACCTCCAACTCTGTCATGCTGTCCAGGAGCGCCAAATATGTCATGCTGGCAGGAAGCTGAATCTCATTTGGAGCACCGTTTCTTTCATTTTGCCTGGTAGTGCGATATACTCATCCTGCTTGGAAGTCCTTATATGCCTTTTTGCCTGACAGCACCATATCCATCAATGTTCCTGGTTGTGTGGCCACGAATGAGGGCAGTCACCTTCATCCTGTTTTTCGGCATGCTCTCTGTCTCCCTTCCTGGGATCAAAATGTACATCATCCTATTTATAGTACCATCTCCAACTTCCAGTCTGGGAGCCTGTTTTCAGTCATCCTACCTGAGAGCAGGATTTCCTTTATCCTATTTTGGAGTGCCCTCTCCATCGTCTTTTTTTTTTTTTTTTTGGCGGGGGAGAGGTACATGATTTGTTTTGTTTTACCTGGGAGTGCCATCCCACTAGCCTGCATGGGGCACGATCTCCATCCTTCAGGGTGGAAATGCCATTCTGTCATTGTGACAGGGTGTTTGGTCTCTGCATCCTGCCAGGGAACAGGATATCCACCAACAACTTGGGACACAAACTCCACCATCCTTCCTGAAAGCGCCCTTTTGCTATCATGCATAGTAGAGCAATATCCCTTATCCTGTGTAGGAGCACCTTGTCCATCATCCTTTTTGTGAGTGTCATCCCCATAATCCTGCCTAGAGAAGCATATCCTTCATCCTACCTGAGAGAGCAGTGTCCTCTTTATCCTGAGAGTGTGATTTCCTTCCACCTGCCTGGGAGTGCCTTCTACCTTTTCCTGCCTCAGAGCCCAATCTCTGTCATGCTCCCTTGGTGCACCATGTCCTTTATCTTGCCTGGTCATAGGATCTCCTTCAACCTGCCTTGGTCTCAGCCATCAACATCCTGCCTAGGAGCACCCTTTAAGTCATCCTTCCTGGTATGCTGTTCCCTGTCATCCTGCCTCAGAACTCCATCTCCATCAGTTGCCGTGGATCACCGGTTGCCCAATCTCCTTCACCTGCCTTGGACTCAGTCTCTGACATCTTGTGTGGGAGCACCTTCTACATCATCCTTCCTAGTATCCTTTTCTCCATCATGCTGCCGTGGAATGCCATCTCCATCATCCTGCCCTAAGTCTGTACGCGTCCTACTGCCTTGGGAGCAGTATGCCTGTCATCCTGTCTTCCTAAAAGTGCTGAGTACGTCCTCCTTCTGGGAAAGGCCATATCATTTATCATGCCATGGAAATCAATCTCCCTCTCATGATTGGGAGCATGCATTCTGTCATTGTGCCCTGAGGAAGATCTCTGACATATGTTCCGGGAGAGTGATCTCAGTCTTTTTGCCTGGGAGAATATCATCTCTGTTCTCCGTTTGGAAATCTAATTCATGTCATTTTGTCTGGGAACATCATCATGGTCATCCTTTCTGGGAGCATAAACTCCCAATCCCCACCATGCAGCACAGTCCAGTTCCTGCCTGAGAGTCACTTCTGTGTCATAGTGACTGGGAGTGATAAACCCTTGTCCTGCCTTGAAAGGCTGTATATGGCATCTGCTCAGGAAGCACTGTCTCTGTCATCTCGCCTAGGAGAATTTCCCCCTCATCTTGCCTCCTTCAACCAGCTTGGGAATTCTGCTTTTGACAGTCTGACTGTGAGAGCCTTCTATGTCATCCTTCCTTTTATCATAGTCCCTGTAATTCTATCTTGGAACGACTTCTCCATGAACATGCCATGGAGGACCATCTCAGTAACCCTACCTGGAAGCACTATATCTGTCATCCTGTCTGCCTAGAAATTATTTGTATGTCATCCTTCCTCCATGGGTGATCTCTCCTCCTCCTTCAAAGTGCTCTCTCCTTCTGCCTGCCTGGATTGGTGATCTCCTTCATCATGCCTGGGATTGCAACCTCCCTCATCATGCCTGGGAGCACAATCTTGTCATTCTGCCTCAGGGAAGATTTCCAACGTAGTTCCTGAGCATGGGTCTCAGTGTCCCTGTAGGGAAAGTCATTTCTCTTATCCTTTTGGGAAATTGACTTCCATTATTTTGCCTGGTAGTGCCCTCTTTGTCATCCCATCTGGGAGCAGAATCTCCTACTTCCTGTTGTGTAACACACTATGATTCCTGCCTGAAAGTCCCTACTCCATCATACTTACTGGCAGTGCAAAACCATCTCCATACCTAGAAACACTGTCTCTGTCCTCTTTACGGGGGCACCGATCCATGTCTTCCTGCCTGGGAGCATTCTCCTTCTTCCTGCCTGGGAGAAATATGACCAGTCGTCATGCTTAGGAGCACCAACAATCATCGTGCCTGGTGGTAAGTTCTCCAATGTACTGTATGTAACACAATCTCCATCAACCTTCCTGGGAGTGCTGTTTTGGCCAACCTACCTGGTAGCATAAAATCCCTAATCATGCCTCAGAGTGCCTTATGGTCATTGATTCTGGTAAAGAAATCACCATCATCCTGCCTGGGAACACCATCACCCTCTTCTTGCCTCTGTACCTGGGACAATGATCTCTTTCATCCTGCCATGGAGAGTCATCTACGAATCCTGCATGGGGGTGCTTATTCGTCCTTCCAGAAAATGCAGTCTCCACCATCCTGCCTCAGATTGTCATCTGCATCATCCCGCCAGAGGGCATCTTCCCCAACACCTTGCCTGGGAACACGTCTCCTTCATTTGCCTGGAAGAATGGTCCCCTTCTTCTTGCAAGGAACCGCCAACTCTGTCATTCTGCCCAGGAGGACCAAATCCTTTTCATCCTGGCAGAAAGCACCATCTCCCGCGTTCCACCTTAGGGCACCATTTCTCTCATCTTGCCTGGCAGTGCAATGTCCCTCATCCTTCTTCAGAGTCTTTATCGACATTTCGCCTGGGAGAGCCATATCTGTCATCCTGCCTGGGTGGATGGTCTCCCTCTCCCTCTTGACCTGAAGGAGTTCAGTGTCCTTCATCATGCCTTATAGCATGATCTGTCATCCTTTCTGGAAGCATGATCTCCATCCTGTTCAGATGACGATCCCCAACATCCACCATGGAACTGTGTTTTTTGTCATCCTTCCTAGGAGTGCTATTTCTTTCATCCTACTTGGGAGCATCCTCTCCCTCATACTTTTTGGGAACATGCTTTCTGTTCTTTTACCTGGAAGTGCTTACTGGGGCATGACCTCCGTCCTTCAGGGTAGGAGCTCAAGCTCCGTCATTGTGGTGGGGAGCATGGTATCTGCATACTGAATGGGAACACGATACCCACTCTTACCTAGGGACATAAACCCCATCATCCCATCTGAAAGTGCCATCTGTTATTTTGCCCAGGAGTGCAATGTCACTGTAGGAGCCATTTCTCCACCATCCTTTTTGAGAGTTGATCTCCATCATCCCTTCTGAGAGCATGGTATCATTCACCCTACCTGAGAGCTACAAGTGCTTCTTTATGCCTGGGAGTCCTATTTCCTTCAAACTGACTAGGAGCACTGACTATCTTCTCCTGTCAATTGTGAACTCCATCATGCTCCCTTGGTGTGTCTTCTTTCATATTTCCCAGAAGCCCTATGTCCTGCTTTCTGCCTGGGACCATCATCTCCTTCAACCTGTTGGGGGAACTCAGTCTCGAAATCCTGCCTGGGAGCGCCTTCAACGTCTCCATTTCTGGTATCGTGTTACATGTCACCCTGCCTTGGAACACCATATTCATCAACCTTGCCATTAGGCGCCGTCTCGGGTTTATTCCCTGGGAGCACTATATCCACCATTTTCCCTGGCTAGGAGTATTGTGTAGGTCCCCCTGCCTGGAGGCCTTATTTCTTCCATCGTCCGTGGAAGTGCTGGCTCTGTCTTCCTGCCTGTAAGGGTAATTTGTTTCTTGATGCCTTGAAATGCAATTTCCCTCAACATGCCTGGGAGCGTGATCTCTGTCATTCTACCTAGAAGAGGATCTCCAACATATTAATTGGCAGAGCAATCCTGGTCGTCATGCCTGGGAGCATTTTCTCCTTTTGGGAATGTGATTTCCATCATTTTGCCTGTGAGCACCCTCTTTGTCACCCTGACTGGGATCATGATCTCCTACTTCCCACCTTGGAGTGAAGACTACAACTCCTGCCTGACAGTGCCTTCTGCCTCATGCTGTCAGGGAGAAAGAAATTGTCATCGTGACTAGAAAGGCCACCTCTATCATCCCGCCAGGGAGCACTATCTCTTTCATCTGGCTTAGGAGTGCTTCTCCCTTGTCCTGCCTGGGAGAGTGATGTCCTTCATCCTATTTTGGAACTACAGGGTAATCCAGCGTGGAAACGAGGTATGACACATACTGTCTGGAACATGATCTCTGTCAACCTGTCTGGCAGCGTTTTCCTCATACTACCTGATAGCACAATATCTCACATCCTGCCACGGAGTGACCTACAGTCATTTACCCTTGTGGAGCAATCATGGTAATCCAGCCTCAGAGCACAATCACTAGCATCCTGCCTAGGGAGTCTGTATCAATCATTTTACCTGGGAGCATCTTTTCCAGAATCTTACCTGTGAGTGTTGTCTCCCTCATCTTGCCTGGAAGAATGGCCCTCCTCCTCTTGCCTGGAACCACCGTCTCTGTCGTTCTGCCTGGGAGTGCCAACTGCTTCCTCTTGGCAGGATGAATAATCTCCCTTATTCTGCCTTGGAGCACCACTTCTGTCCTCCTGTCTGGTAATGCAGTATCAGCCAGTCTGCCTTGGAAGGCCGAATCTGTTAATTTGCCTGGAAGCATTATTGTCATCCTCATGCCTGGGAGTGCCTACTTTGTCAGTCTCTTTGTAGCACTGTTTCCATCATCCTGCCTGGGCGCATGGTCTCCTTGATCCACGTGGGAAAGTAGTCTCCTTAATCCTGCTTTACAGCATGATATCCATCACCCTGCCTAGGAGTGTGATAAACGTTATCCTGTTTAGAGCATGAACTCCAAAAGCCAGCCTGGGACAGTGGTTTTGGTCATCTTATTTCAGAGCATGATTTCCTTCATCCTATTTTGGAGTGTCCTCTCCATCACGCTTTATGGTAAAGTGATTTCTTTGTTTTACCTGGGAATGCTCTCCATCACTCTGCTTGGCGGCATCATCTCCGTCCTTCAGGGTGGAAACAATATCTCCATCTTTGTGGCAGGAAGCATTGTAAAGGCAGCCTGCCAGTGAACACGATATGCACCATTGCCTGGGGACACAAACTACATCATCCTACTTGAAAGAGCCATTCTTTTAGGTTGCCGAGGAGTCCAATATCCCTTATCCTGTGTAGGAGCACCTGCTCTGTCATCCTTCCTGCTAGAGCAGTCACTGTCATCCTTTCTAGGACCACGATACCTTTCATCCTACCTGACAGCGCTGTGTCCTTGATTATGCCTGTGAGTGTATTTTATTCAGCTTTCCTGGGAGCACCACCTGCTTTATCTTGCCTTGGAATGAGATCTCCATCATGCTTCCGTGGTGTGCGGGATCTGCTGAACTGCCTGCGAGCGCTATGTCCTTCATCTTTCTTGGGAGCATGTTCTCCTTCACCTGCCTTGGAACTCGGTCTCTGACTCATGCCTTGTAGTGTCTTCTCCATCATTCTTCCTGGTATCATGTTCCCTGTCCTCCTGCCATGGAACACCATCCCTACCTCTTTGCCATGGAGAGCATCTCAGTCTTCCAGCTTGGCAGCACAATATCGGTCATCCTGCATGCCTATGGATGCTCTGTACAGTCTCCTGCCTAGAGGGCCACCTCTTTCATGATGCCTGGGAATGCAATCTCCATCATCCTATATGTGAGCGTGATCTCCTGTCACTCTGCCTGATAATACGATCCCCTACTTCTTGCCCTGGGGCACAGTCTAGGATTCCTTGCTGAGATTGCTTTCTTTGCCATCCTGACTGCGAGCAAGGAAAAAAAAATGACATTCTGCCTAGAAAGGCTGTCTCTGTCATCCTGTCAGGGAACACAGTCTCCATCATCCTGCCTAGGAGCGATTCTCACTCTCCTTTCTGCCTGGGAGAGTGATTGAGGTACTTCATCATAGTTAGCAGCACCAACTGCATCACCCTCCCTGGAAGCAAGTTCGTAGACATACTGTCTGGAACATGATCCTCATTATCCTGCCTGAAAATGTTTCAGTCATCCTGAGAGATGACCCTTCTGTGTAGCACAATATCCCTCATCTTGCCTCAGAGCACCTTACAGTCATTTACCCCGTCAGAACAATCATCATCATCATCATCATCATCATCATCATCATCATCATCATCATCATCATCATCATTTCTGGACAGCCATCTCCACCATTCTGTTTTGGTGACAGGGAGAAGAATCTCTTTCATCTTGCCATCAAGCAGCTTCTCTGAATACTGCCTGGGAGCACTTATTTGTCTTCTTCCTGGGAGCATGATCTCCATCATCCTGCCTAGGAAGGCAGTGTCTGTCATCCTGCCAGGGAGCATATTCTACAACATCTTGATTGGGTGCTCATCTCCCTCAATCCTGCCTGGAAGAGTGGTCTCCTTCACCTTTCCTTTGGCTGACTTCTCCATCACACCACCTCAGTGCCTGGGAGAATGGTCTCTTTTATCCTGTCCTGGGGCATGGTGTACCAAACCCTCCTGCGAGTGGTTATCTATCTTCCTTCCTGGAACCACCATGTCCAACATCCTGCCTCAGAAGACCATCTCCTTCATCCTGCCAGTCAGCATATTCTCCAACATCTTGCCTAAGAGGGCACCACTCTTATCCTGCCTGTAAGAGTCATTACCTTCATCTTGCCATGGACCCGCCAACTTTGTCATTATGCCCAAGGGCACCAACTCCAGCATCCTAGAAGATCTCACTTGCTTCTCCCATCCTGCCTGGTATTAAAAAATTCCTAATCCCTATGAGGGCCTTATCTTTCATTTTCCCCAAGAGCACCATATTAATAATCTTGCCTGGGTGCATGGTCTCCCTGGTCCTCCTGACCTGAACGAGGGAAGTCTCCTTCATCCTGCTTTGCACAGTGATCTCTGTGATTCCGTTGTGAGCATGATCTATGTCATCCTGTTTCATGGACGATCTCCACTATCCAGCCTCAGAACATGTTTTTAGTAATCCTACCTAAGAGTGTTATTTCCTTCATTCAACTTTGGAGCATATTCTCCATAATCTTTTTTGGGAACGTTATTTGTATTGTTTTACATGGATTTCCATTTCCTTCAGCCTGCCGGGGACATGAGCTCCGTCCTTCAGGATGGAAGCGCCATCTTCACCATCATGGCAGGGAGCATGGTGTCCACATCCTGCCTGGGAACATTATATGCACCATACCCTGGGTACACAGACTCCATCATCCCTGAAAGAGCCATTCTCTTGCCTAGTAGCACAATATGTCTTATCCTGTGTCAGAGCACCTTCTCTGTCTTCCTTTTTGCAAGTGCAGTTTCCATCATCCTGCCTGAGACCATGATATCCTTCATCGTACCCAAGAACACCATGTCTTGTATTATACCTGGGAATGTGATTTCCTTCCACCCACCTTCAAATGCCATCTACGTTAGCTTCTCTAGGAGCACAATCTTCATCATGCTTTCTTGGTGTGCTGTGTCTGTTTTACTTCCAGGGAGCACCGTGTCCCTCATCCTGCCTGGTTACATGACCTCCCTCAAGCTACCTGGATACTAAGTCTCCAACTTCCTGCCTCGGAAAGTGTTTTCTTCATCCTTCCTGCTATCATTTTTCCTGTCCTCCTGTTTGGACCTTGTCTCCCTCATCTTCCTTTGGAGCACCATTGGTGTCTTTTTGCCTGGAAGTACTTATCCATCCTCCTGCCTGCCATGGAGTGCTGTGTCCATCCTCCCGTGTGGAGTTGCAATCTCTGTAAATCTTCCTTGGTAGTTCCATCTCCTTCCTGCAGTCTGGAAGGGACATTTTCATCATAATGCCCAGGAACACAAGCCCCCTCATCATGCCAGGGAATACAATCTTTCACATTTGCCATGTATAGAATGTCCAATTCCCGCCCCCCCCCCCCCCGGGATATCACTCTCTCCCTTCCTGTCTGGGAGTGTAATCTCTGATCTCCTTTCGGGAAGGTTATTTACATCATTTTACTGGGAGCAACCTCTCCATCATTCTGTCTGGGATCATGGTCTCCATCTGCCGGCCTTGGAAGCTCTTCTACAATTCCAGCGTGTGAATACATTCTCTGTCATACTGACTGGGACCAAGAAACCATATTCTGTTTTGAAAGGCCATGGATATCATCTTCCCAAGGAGCACCATCTCTATATCATGCTGCCCACAAGTGCATCCGTCTCTCATGCCTGGAAGAGGGATCTCCTTCATCATACCTGAGAGAGCCATCTCCATCATCCTGTTAGGAAGCCTGTTCTCCAACCTACTGTGGGGAACATGATTTCCATCAGCCCACCTGGGAGCAACGTATTTGTCATCCTATCTGGTAACGCAGTAACCCTCTTCCCGCCTCAAATGCCTTACTGTCATTTACCCCAGTAGAGCCATCATTGTCTTCTTGCCTGAGATCCTGTCTCCATTTGAGATCCATCAGATCCTGAGATACTGTCTCAGTGCCTGGAAGAAATATCCCTTTTATCCTGCCACGGAGTGCTCTCTATGAATCCTCCTGGGAACACTTATCTGTCATCCTCCCTGAGAACATATATCCATCATCGTGACTAGGAAGGCCATCTCCATCATCCTGCCAAGGAGCGTCTTCTTCAGAATCTTGCCTGGGAGCATGTCTCCCTCATTCTCCCTGGAAGAGTGGTCCCCATCATCTTGCCTGAGGGCACCAATCCATCATCCTAGCAGGAAACATAATATCCCTCGTTCTTTTTATTATTATTATTATTTTTTAATTTACATCCAAATTAGTTAGCATGTGGTACAACGATTTCAGTACTAGATTCTTTAGTGCCCCTTTACCCATTTAGCTCACCCCCCTACTACCCCTCCAGTAATCCTCAGTTGATTCTCCATATTTATGAGTCTCTTATGTTTTGTCCCCCTCCCATGTTTTTATATTATTTTTGTTTCCCTTCCCTTGTGTTCACCTGTTTTGTCTCTTAAAGTCATCCTATGCGTGAATTCATATGACTTTTGTCTTTCTGTGACTAATTTCACTTAGCATAATACCGTCCAGTCCCATCCACGTAGTTGCAAATGGCAAGATTTCATTCGTTTTGATTGCCGAGTAATACTCCATTGTGTGTGTGTGTGTGTGTGTATGTATGTATGTATGTATGTATGTATGTATGTATGTATATATATATATATATATATATATATATATATATATATATATATATATATATATATATATATGTCTGTGTGTGTGTGTGTGTGTGTGTGTGCGCGCACATATATATCTTCTTTATCCATTCATCCATTAATGAATATTTGAGCTCTTTCCTTACTTTAGCTATTGTTCATAGTGCTGCTATAAACATTGGGATACATGTGTCCCTTCGGTACAGCACCCCTGTATCCCTTGGATAAATGCCTACTAGTGCAATTGCTGGGTCATAGGGTAGTTCTAATTTTAGTTTTCTTAGGAACCTCTATACTGTTTTCCAGAGTGGTTGCACCAGCTTGAATTCCCACCAACAATACAAAAGAGATCCTCTTTCTCTGCATCCTCACCAACATCTGTTGTTGCTTGAGTTGTTAATGTTAGCCATTCTGACGGGTGTAAGGTGGTATATCATTGTGGTTTTGATTTGTATTTCCCTGATGATGAGTGAAGTTGAGCATTTTTTCATGTGTCTGTTGGCCATCTGGATGTCTTCTTTAGAGAAGTGTCTATTCATGTCTTTTGCCCATTTCTTCACTGATTATTTGTTTTATGCGTGTTGAGTTTGATAAGTTCTTATAGATTTTGGATACTAATCTTTCTCTGATATGTTGCTTGCAAATGTCTTCTCCAATTCTATCAGTTGCCTTTTAATTTTGCCGATTGTTTCCTTTGCTGTGCAGAAGGTTTTTTGTTTGTTGGTTTGTTTGTTTTTGTTTGTTTGCTTCTGTTTTTGTTTTTTTACGTGGTCCTATTAGTTCATTTTTGCTTTTGTTCCCCTTGCTTCTGGAGATATGATGAGTAAGAAGTTGCTGCAGCCAAGATCAAAGATGTTTTTTCCTGCTTTCTCCCTGAAAACCTCCCTCATTATTACTTGGAGCATCATTTCCCTCATCCTGCCTTGTAGTGCAATATCCCTCCTGCCGGTTTGGATAGGCCTATCTGTCACTTTGTCTGGAAGAGCCATTGCCACCGTCTCGCCTGAGAACACCTTCTTTGTCATCCTCCTTGGAGTGCCATATCCATTATCATACCTGGGTGCATGGTCTCCATACTCCTGCTGGGGGGATAGCCTCCTTCACCCTGTCTGTAGCATGATCTCTATCATCCTGCCTGAGAGAATGATCTAAGCCTTCCTGTTTAGAGGATGATCACTGATATTAAAGACTGGGAGTATGGTTTTGGTCATTCTACTTGGGAGTGCAATTTCCTTCATTCAAATTGGGAGCATCCTCTCCATCATCTTTTTTGGAAATGACATTTACCTTGGTTTTCCTTGGGGTTCCATATCCATCACCCTGGTTGTGGTCACCATCTCTGCCCCACTGGTTGGAAGCAACATTTATGGCTTCATGGCAGAAAATGGGCTAACTACCTCCTGCTGGTAATACTATGTCCATCATTGCATGGGGACACAGATTCCATAATCCTGCTCGAAAATGGCATATTGTCATCCTGCTTTGCAGTGCAGTATTCCTTGTCCTATGTGGGAGTGCTCATCCATCATCATTCCTTTGAGCAGCAGTCGTCATCTTCCTTCATGGGAGGACATATTGTTTCTACATGAGAGCACCATGTCTTTCATTTTTCCTGAGAGTATGACCTCCTTCAAGCTTCCTTGGAGCGTGGTCTACCTAATCTTGCCCCAGAGCATGATCTCCATTATGCTCCCTTGGCCTCCCGTGTCTGTCATACTGCTGGGGAGCACAGCATCTTTCAGCATGCCTAGGGGCATTATCTCCTTAAACCTGCCTGGGAATCTCAGTTTCTAAATTCCTGCCTACGAGATCCTTGTACATCATCCTTCTGCCATCGTGTTCCCCATCACTCTGCCTTGGAATACCATCTCCATAATGATGATATGGAGCACTCTCCCCATGTCCTCCTTCCTTAGAGCACCTTATCCTTCATCATGCCTGCCTAGGAGTGCTGTATACATCATTTATCCTGGGACCTCCCTCTTTGTCATCGTTTCTGGAACCATGATCTACTACTTTCCACACTGGGGTGTATTTGGCTGTCATTCACCCTTGACAATGTGGAGTGCTATTATTATCAGGGCTTTATTAGGGTAAGATACAATGAAAATTAATTTTCTTAGGTATCCATAATACAATTGTTTTATGAAGTCGCGTTTTGTCTTTAGCAATTGAGATTTTTTATGTTTATGATCTTGGTGGGTTTTTTTTTGATGTCCCTAAATTTGGATTCACATCACCTGACTTCAATTTATCGTGAGGAGTTATACTTCTAATGTGCTGTGAATTCAGTACGTATTATCACATTGCTGATGCATGTGGGTATACTGCATGAGAAATAACTTTCAGTATAGGTGAAGAAGGCATTCCTTTTCTTTAAACTCATACACAATCATGCATTGGTTTGATTGTAGTTTTAGTGAAATGCCATTTATTTCTAGATTAAAAAAATGGGTTAGTGGGCATGGGATTTGCATAGCCACAATATAGAAATGATGTTTGCGACCTGAAGAACTTAGACCTTTCCCCGAGTCAGGATGAGAGAGGTGACACTCTCAGGCAAAACAACAGAAAAAAGCATCATAGACAGAATGATCCCAAGTAAGATGAAGGAAACCGTGCTCCCATGATGGATGTAAGAGATCATTCTCCAAACAGGATGACAGAAATCATCCTCCCACACAGGGGGACAGAGATCATGTGCAAAGCAGGACGAAGAAAATAGTCCTTGCAGGATGATCAGGGAGACCATGGACACAGTAGGAGGACAGATACGTTGCTCCCAGGAGGATGACAAAGAAGGTGCTTCCAGGCATGATGACTACAATGGCACTCCCAGGCAAAATGACAGAAAAGACCCTGCAAGGCACGATGAGGGATATTGGGCTACCAGGCAGGATGAGAAAAACGGTGTTCCAAGGCAGAACAAGGGAGATCATGCTTCCTGTAAACGTGATGGTGTTTGCATTCCAGGCACGATGACAGAGATGGTTGTCCCAGTAAAGAGGAAGGGGACTACTCTTCCAGGCAGGATGAGGGAAATGTACTCCCAGGGAAATTCTGGAGAAGTTTCTCCCTTGAAGGACAATGGACACAGCCTTCTGAGGCAGGGTGATGTACATCATGCTCCCAGAAGTGTGACAGACAAGCACTGCCAGACAGGTTTGGTCAGTGAGGGGTACTGTGCCTCCAGGTGGGATGAATAAAGGACAGTTCCGGGCAGGATGATGATGACCATATTCTACACAGGATGTCTGAGAACTCACTTCCTTACAGAATGGTGCAGTTGGCCCTCCTATGCATGACCAAGGACATTGTTCTCCCAGGCCATACGAGGAAGAATCACTCCTAGTCAGGATTATGGAGACTGTGCCCCCTGGCAGGATGACAGAGATGACCTTTCTATGCAGAATCATGATGTCCCACTCCCAGTAAGTATGACAGAGAGACGCTCTCAGGCGGGAATTGTACACTGCACTCCAGCACAGAAATTAGGAGATCATGTACCCTGAAAAGATGACAAAGAATGAGCTCCCAGGGGAAAAAAAATGATGGGAATCAGGTTCGTGAAGAGGGAATGGAGATGATGCAGGAACACCTAGATAGCTCTCCAAGGCAGCAAATCCAAGATCTTCCTCTAGACACAGTTACACAGATTGTGCTGTCAGGCAGGATGGCAGGCATAGCAACCAAGGGAGCATGATGGAAATCACTCTCCAAGACAAGATAAGGTAAACGGCACACCCAAGCAAGCTGAAGGTAATCACACTCCCAGTTATAATGAAGTGTGCAGCACTCTCAAGTAAGATGAATGATATCCTATTCTCAAGAAGGGTAACAGAGATGCGCTAGCAGGAAGGATGATGGAGAAGGCACTCCCACACAGGATAAGAGATATGGCTCTCCTGGCCAAGATGACAAAACGGTGCTTCCCAGGAGGATGATGGAGTTCATGACTCCAGACGATGGTGGATATCATGTTCCTATGAGTGATGTGAACACCACGCTCTCAATCAGGATGACAGAGATGGCCTTTCCAACCTGAAGGACAGAGATATTATTCTCAGTCATGGTAATGGAGATGGCATTTCCAGTCAAAACAAAAGAAATAGCTTTTCCAAATGGATGGTGGAGAGGACACTCTCCAGAAGGATTAAAGAAATCGCGCTTCCATGTAGGATGTCTGAAATAAAGCTCTCAAGTTATAAGTAAAAAAAAAAAAATCATGCTCAGAACAGGATAACGTAGATCTTTCTCCAAATGAGGATGAATGAGACTTCCACCCCAGGTGGATTAGCGAGATCATGCATCCTGGCAGGACGATGGAGACATTGCTCCAAGAAGAAAGACAAAGAAGGTAGTCCCAGACATGAGGACCACAATGGCCCTCCCAGGAAAAATGATGGATTAGGCCCTCTAAGGTAGGAATATGATACTGCACAACTATGGTGGATGACATAAATGGTGCTCCACGGCAGAAAAAGGGAGATCATGCATTCTGCAAGGGCGAAGAAGTTGGCACTCCCAAGCAGGATGACAGAAATGGCACTCCCAGGTAAGATGCAGGGGACCATTCGTCCAGGCAGGATGAGGGAGATGCACTCCCAGGCAAGGTATGGAGTAAAATGCTCCTCGGCAGGATGAAAGAGATGAGCTTACTACACAGGACGCAGGGTAGTACCCACCCAGGAAGGATGACAGGTACGCCCTCCCATTTGGATGACAAAGAATGCACTCACAGGCAGGGTAATGGCAAGGAGGATGGAGATAGCACTTCCAGGCTGGATGACATAGATCATACCTCCAGATAGGAGGATGGACACAGGTTTCCTAGGCAGGCAGGAGGATAGATATTGTGCTCCCAGGGGAAAAAAAAAGACAGAGACAATGATCCAAGGTAAGATGATAGAGATAGTGTTCCAAGACAGGAGGATGGGGAAAATGATAACAGGAAGGGTGGCATAGAAGGCACTCTGAGACAGGATGTCATACACTGGGTATCCAGGTAGGTTGAAGGATATCGTGCATCCAGGCATGATGAGAGACATGGCCTTCCCTGGCAGTACGATAGACATGATACACCAGAAGAGCATGATGGAGATCGTGCTCTGAGATGAGATAATTGAGAAGGCACTCCCAGTCTGTTTGAAGGTAATCACGCTTTCAGGTACAATGAAGGGCAGGGCACTCTCAAGTAGGGTGAGTAATATCATGCTTCAAGACATGATGACTGAGACTGTGCTTGCAAAAAAGATGAAGAGGAGGCTTTCCCACGCAAGATAAGGCATATTGTGCTCCTAGACAGGTGGACATAAGAGCACTTTTATTCAGGAAGATGGAGCTCATGTCCCCAGGTGATGGTGGATATAGTATAACCAGGAACTATGTGGCTTCCACGCTCCCGGCCACAATGACAGATGGTGTTTCCAGCTTGAAGGAAGGAGACCATGTCCCCAGGCAGGGTGACAGAGCTCACTACTCAGGTAAAACAATAGAAATTGCATTCCCCATGTGGATGATGTAGAGTCCTCTCCCATGTAGGATGAAGGACATCTCACTCCCAGGTAGAATGTCTGAAAACATGCTCCCAGACTGGATTTCTGAGATGGCCATCTAAACAGGATGACGTGGATCCGCACCCAGGCAGCATGACAGAGATCATGATCCAAGGCAGGAAGAAGGATAGCATCCTTTTTCAGGAAAAGAGGGACAGGGAGACCACACACCTAGGCAGGATGATGGATATGGTGCTCCCAGACAAAAAGAGAGATAAGGCCCTCCGTGACAGGATGAGGGATACTGCACTACCAGAGAGGATGAGAGAAATGGTTCCCCATGACAAAAGTGAGTTTGTGCTTCCTGCCACGATGACAGAGTTGGCGCTCCTGGAAAGCATGACAGATGTAGAGGTCCTAGAGATGAAGGGGACCACTATTCCAGGCATGGTGAGAGAGACATGTTCATAGGCAAGATGTTGGAGAACATGCTCCCTGGCAGGATGGAGGATATGGTCTTATGAGGCAGGATGGTGAAGATCATGTCCCCATGATGGATGACAAAGAAGTGCTACCAGGCAGGTTTCTTAGACGGCACTCCAGGGCAGGATGAAAAGAAAAATCATTCTCCCAGGCACCAAGACAGGACGACGGAGATGGATGTCCCATGCAGGATGAAGGTAACCACTCTTCCAGGCAGGATAAGGAGATGTGCTCCAGGGAAAATGTTGGAGAAGATGCTCCCTGGTTGGACGATGAAGACAGTCTTCATAGGCAGGATGCTGGAGACTGTGCTCTGAGGAACGGTGACAGATATGCAGTCCCAAGTAGAATTTGTAGATGGTACCCCAGCGCACTGATGAAAGAGGTGCTTCTTCCAGACCCTGATATAGGATGAAAGAGATGATGCTCCCAAGCAGGATGAGATGACGATGATTGTTCTAGCAAGGTAAATGACCGTAGGGTTCTCTGAAGCAGGATGCAAGATATGTGCTACCAGGTAGGATGAATAAAACAGCAATCCCAGGCAGGTTGACCAACATCATGTTCCAGACGGTATGTCTGAGAACTTGAATTCCAGACAGAATGAGATAGTTCGTGTTGCTAAGCATGATGAAGTACGTCAGTCTCCCAGGCTGGAAGAGGGAGAGTCACCTGTAGTCAGGATTATGCAGACTGTGCTCAATGGCAGGATGAAAGAGATGGCCTTTCTATGCAGAATTATGGTTTCTCACACCAGTAAGTATGACAGAGATGACACGTTCAGGCAGGAATTGTAGACTGCCCTATAGGGAGAAATGTTGGAGATCATGCTCCCAGGAAAATTTATGGAAATGATGGAAACCATTTTCCCAAAAGGAGAAAAAGGTGACACTCCCATGTTAGGAGACTGGGATTCCTCCTCAAGGCAATAAATCAGAAATCTTACTCTAGACATAATTAAACAGATCATGCTCTCAGGCAGTATAAGAGACACAGCAACCAAGGGAACGTAATGAATATTGCTCTCCAGGGCAGGAAAATGTAGACAGCACATCCAGGCAGGTTGAATGTATTCACACTCCCAGGTATAATGAAGGATACTGCACTCTCAGCTGAGATAAATGATATCCTGGGGGAGGAGCCAGGAGGGCAGAACAGCATGGAAGTTTTGTGTGTGTCTCACATCCATGAAATACAGCCAGACCAACAGTAAACCATCCTACACACCTAGAAACTGATTGGAAGTATAACACAACAATCTGCACAACCTGAACCACAGAATTCAGCAAGTATGTGACACAAAGAGCTGAACTTGGGGAGCAAGAAGCCCCAAAAGGTAGGGAACCGGTTTTGTGGTCAGAGAGAGGACAGAGACTGGGGGAGGGAGAAAACATACGGGAAAAGGACGCCTCCCCAAAAGCAGCTGGAGAGAAAGTACAAAATTGGAAACACCCACAGGAACTAAACTAAAAAGGGAGAAAGGGCCAAGGAGAAAGCAGAGGGTTTAAATGCCATGAAGACTGTAGACAAGGGGAGTTGCAAAGGCTGCAACTCCTCAGCTCGATACCTGGCAGTGCTCTGGTGGGAAAGGTGAATGCCCAGGAACAGAGTGGGGTCTGGGAGGTTCTTGGGCCACATGGGGAAAACTGGTTTCACTGCTGGAAGACCATTTGGTAGAGACGGTTGATGTCACCTGTTCCCAGCTGACCCTGGAAGAGAGCCACATTCGCTGGTGCTGGGGCAAGGTTGTTGAGGGTGAAGCCTGGTGCCAGATCTGTGTTGCGATTTTCCATAATCCCTGAAAAGCTGATGTTACACTGTCTTGCGACCTTATCTGGGGGCAGGCTGGCACCTGGCCGCAGTGTCGGGACACTGGCAACAGCAGAGTCCGGCGGGCATTCCTGGGTGCAGCCAACCTCCGCCATTGCTCATTTGGCCATTGCTCGGTGAGACCCTCCCACAGAGGGGTGCAACAGATCAAAGCCGCAGTCTGTCAGAAGTAAGCGGCTGGGGAAAACAGCCGCATCTGAGACAAAACTTGGGACAGAGTACTGCCTGGGGCCTGGTCACGGAGAGTGCAAAAGTGGGGAGTGGATGAGAGCTGAAGATGGAGGACCGGTGAGCGATTGAAGATCCAGAACAGACTGGGTAACTGGGTGGCGCCTTTTTCACCACTGGCACAATGCCTATGCCCACCTAACAGCCCTGGAGCAATCAAGCACAGTAGGCTAGCAGCGCCATCTAGTGGAGCGCAGAGCTGTTACACGAAGCCCCGCCCAACTGGGCCAACTTTGCTCTTCAAAAACAAAAACCTCATCCCAGGCTTAATTTATGGACTACAAAGAGCTACATGGACTGATCTGTAGGGGAAAATGAAGCCATTTCAGTCCTACTTCAATCTGTGAGCAGTATCATCTATTCATTTTTTTTTCTTTTTTTCTCTCTTTTCCTTTTTCTTTTTTAGAATTCTTTTCTTTTTCTTCAATACAGAAAGAAAAAGAGTCATTTTATTTTCACTTTTTATTAAATATATCTGTCTTTAGTTTTTATTACTAAAAATTTTTCCTTGTGTAATTTTTTCAAATTCTACTTTACATCCATCGTTGTATTTTAATCTACTTCAGTGTACTCACCTTTTCAAAGTTTCAAGCAATTTACTTTTTTTCTTTTTTCTTTTTCATGTCTTTTTTTCTTGAATGCAGAAAAACAGAAAAACTTCATTTTACTTTAAAATTCTTTTAAAATATTTTTATTTAATTTTTATTACTACATTTTTTGCTTTTATGTTTTCTTTTTCAAATTCTATCTTACTCCCATCATTTTATTTCAACTACTACAGTGTATTCACTTTTACAAATTTTCAAACTATTTCTTTTTTTTTCTTTTTTATCTTTTTACTCTTTTTCATTTCTTTCTTTTTTCTTAAATACAGAAAACTAAAACATTCATATTTCTTATTAACTTTTATTAAAAATTTTTCTATAATTTTTATACTATATTCTCTACTATTGTGTATAATTTTTTCAAATTCTATTTTAATCACATCATCTCATGTTAGTCAACTTAAGTGTAATCATTTTCTCAAACTCTCAAACGATTTCTATCTTTTTTCACACACCCCCCCTTTTTTTTTCATTTCTCTAATCTGTCAAACCACGTTAACACCCAGACCAAAACACACCTAGGGTCTAGCATCATCTATTCGATTTGTGTGTGTGTGTGTGTGTGTGTGTGTGTGTGTGTGTGTGTGTGTGTGTGTGTAATTTTTGATTTTAATGTTATTTAATTTTAATTTTTTTAATTTCAATTTTTCTACTTCATTAATTCCTTTTCTCCCTTCAAAAGGACAAGATGAAGGATTTCACCCCAAAAGAAAGTGCAAAGAAATGACAGCCAGGGATTTAACCAACACAGATACAAGAAACATGTCTGAACCAGAATTTAGAATCACGATAACAAGGATACTAGCTGGAGTCAAACATAGATTAGAATCCCCTTCTGCAGAGATAAGAGAAGTAAAAAATATCCAGAATTAAATTTAAAATGCTATAACTGTTCTGCAATCACAGACGGATGCAGTGGTGGTAAGGATGAACAAGGCGGAACAGAGAATCAGTTTTCTGAGAATATAGTGCACAACCTTATAGAGAATAACGAAACAGAAACAAAGAGGGAGATTAAGGCAAAAGAGCACGATTTAAGAAGTAGAGAAATCAGTGACTCATTAAAAAGGAAAAACATCAGAGTTATAGAGGACCCAGAGGAGGAAGAGAGAGAAATAGGAGTAGAAAGGTTATGTGAGCAAATCATGGCAGAAAACTTTCCTAAACTGTGGAAAGATACAGACATCAAAATCCAGGAAGCACAGAGGACTCCCATTAGATTCAACAAAAACCGACCATCAACAAGCCATATCATAGTCAAATTCACAAAATACTCAGGCAAGGAGAGACTAATGAAAGCAGCAAGGGGAAAAAAAAAGTCGTTAAACTACAAGGGAAGACAGATCACGTTTGCAGCACACCTATCCACAGAAACTTGGCAGGCCACAAAGGTTGGCGGAATATATTCAGTTGGCTGAATTGAATATGGCTGAAGTAGTAAAATACACAGCCAGGAATTCTTTACCCAGCAAGGTTGTCATTCAAAAATAGAAGGAGAGAAAAAAAGTTTCCCATACAAACAAAAATTAAAGGAGTTTGTGACCAGTAAATCAGCCCTGCAAGAAATCTTAAGGGTGAGTCTCTGAGGGGAGAAAAGATGAAAATTATATATACATACATATAAAATATAATATATAACATAATATATAATATAATACAATGTAATAATCTTATATGAATAATATAATATAATGTAATGTAATGTAATATAGTATAACATAACATAACATAACATAACATAACATAACATAACATAACATAACATAACATAACATAATATAATATAATATAAATGCAAAAATATGTATACATATACATATATATGTATATGTATGTATATAATATATTTACTATATATATGTGTGTGTGTGTGTGTGTGTGTGTGTGTGTGTGTGTGTGTGTACCAAAAGGAACAAAAGACTAGAAAGGACCATAGAACACCAGATACTCCAACTCTACAAACATCATAATGGCAATAAATGCATATCTTTCAGTACTCACTCTAAACACACAATGGACTCAATGCTCCAGTCAAAAGATATGATGGATAAGAAAACAAGATCTATCTATATGTTACTTACAAAGGACCCCCTTTAGACCGAAAGATATCTTAAGATTTAAAATAAGGAGGTGGAGAAGGCAGGAATAGCCATCCTTCTATCAGACAATCTAGACTTTAAAATAAAGACTGTATCAAGAGATGCAGAAGGGCATTATATCATAATCAAGGGGTCTATCCACCAAGAAGACCTAAAAATTGTAAACATTTATGTGCCAAATGTGGGACCATCCAAATATATAAATCAATTAAAAACAAACATAAAGAAACACATCAACAGTAATACCACAATAGGAGGAGTCTTTAACACCCCACTAGCAGCAATGGACAGATCATCTAATCAAAAAATCAACACAGAAACAAAGGCTTTGAATGACACACTGGACCAGATGGACTTCACAGATATATTCAGAATATCTCATCCTAAAGCATCAGAAAATACATTCTTGTCCAGTGCACATGGAACATTCTCCAGAAAAGACCATATACTGGGAAACAAATCTGCCCTAAGTAAGTACAAAACGATCAAGATCATACCGTGCATATTCTCAGACCACAATGGTATGAAACTCAAATCAATCACAAGAAACAATTTGTAAAGGTAACACATTCTTGGAGACTGAAGAACATCCTACCAAAAATTGAATGGGCTAACACAGAAGGGAAAGAGGAAGTTAAGTATATGGAATTCAAAGAAAATGATAGCACCACAACCGAAAACATCTGCGATGCAGCAAAGGTGGTCATAAGAGGAACGTATATAGCAACGCAGGGCTTCCTAAAAAAGGAAGAAAGATCTCAGAGACACAACCTAACTTTATGCCTTAAGGAGCTGGAAAACAACAGCAAATAAAACCCAAAAACACCAGAAGACAGGAAATGACAAGCATTAGAGCAGAAATTAATGTTATCAAAACCAAAAACAAACAAACAAACAAAACAAAACAGTAGAACAGATCAATGAAACCAGAAGCTGGTTCTTTGAAAGAATTAACAAAATTGATAAACCACTAGTCAGTTTGATCAAGAAGAAAAAGGAAAGGAACCAAATAAGCAAAATCAAGAACGAAAGAGGTGAAATCACAACCAACACAACAGAAATACAAACAATAATAAGAGAATATTATGAACAATTATAGGCCTCTAAAATGGACTATCTGGAAGAAACGGACAAATTCCTAGAAATATATACACTACCAAAGCTGAAACAGGAATAAATAGAAAATGTGAACAAACCCATATGCAGTAAGGAAATCGAATTAGTAATAAAAAAAATCTGCCAAAAAAAAAAAAAAAAAAAACCACGATTCCAGGGCCAGATGGTTTTCCAGAGGAATTCTACCAAACACTTAAAGAAGAGTTAACACCTATTCTCTTGAAACTGTTCCAAAAAAATAGAAATGGACAGAAAACTTCCAAACTCTTTCTATGAAGCCAGCATTACCTTGATTCCAAAACCAGACAGAGACTCCACTAACAAAGAGAACTATAGACCAAATTCCCTGATGAACATGGATGCAAAGTTCCTCAACAAAGTATTAGCCAACCCGATCCAACAATATTAAAAAAAAAATTATTCACCACAACCAAGTGTGATTTATACCTGGGATGCAAGGCTGGTTCAATATCCACAAAATAATTAACGTGATTCATCACATCAATAAAAGAAAGGACAAGAACCATATGATCTTCTCAATAGGTGCAGAGAAAGCATTTGAATAAATACAGCAACGTTTCTTGATAAAAGCTCTCAAGAAAGTAGGGATAGAAGGAGCCTAACTCGAGATCATAAAAGCCATATTGAACGACCCAACGCTAATATCATCCTCAAGAGGGAAAAACTGAGAACTTTTCCCCTAAAGTCAGGTAGAAGACAGAGGTGTTCACTATCTCCACTATTATTCATCATAGAATTAACTGGAAGTCTTAGCCTCTGCAATCAGGCAACACAAAGAAATAAAAGGCATCCGAATCAGCCAGGAGGAGGTCAAACTTTCAGTCTTCACAGATGACATGATACTCGATATGGAAAACCCAAAAGATTCTGGTCTTCTGGACCAGAGAGGGGAGGCATTCCTGACCAACTTCCAGATGAGAGAGAGGGAGGGCTCTTCTGACTGACTTCTGGGCGAGTGAGAGGGATTTTCCTGCCTGACTTCTGGATGAGAGATGGGAGGTTCTCCTGAATGACTTCTGAATGAGAGAGGGGAAGTTCTGCTGACTGACTTCTGGACCAGAGACTGGAGGTTCTGGTGACCAACTTCCAGATGAGAGAGAGGGGAGATTCTCCTGGCTGACATCTGGTACAGAGACCGGAGGTTCTGCTGACCGACTTCCGGATGAGTGACAGGGATGTTCCCCTGATTGACAAGATTCTCTCTGGATGAGAGAATGGAGGTTCTCCTGACTGACTTCTGGACCACAGAGTGGAGGCTCTCTTGGAGGAGAGACAGGGGTGATTGTCCTGACTGACTTCCAGGCGAGAGAGAGGGGAGGTTCTCCTGACTGATTTCTTGACCAGACAGGGGAGGTTGTCCTGTCTTACTTCTGGACAAGAGAGAGGAGAGGTTCTCCTGAATGACTTCTGGACCAGAGAGGGGAGGTTCTTGAACGAGAGAGAGGGGAGGTTCTCCTGAATGACTTCCCAACGAGAGAGAGGGGAGGTTCTCTAACTGACTTCTGGAGGAGAGAGGAGAGGGTCTGCTGACTGACTTCCGGACGAGAGGGGGGAGGTTCTCCTGACTGACTTCTGGATGAGAGAGGGGAGGTTCTCCTGAGTGACTTATGGACGAGAGACTGGAGCTTCTCCTGACTGACTTGTGGACCAGAGATGGGATGTTCTGCTGACCGACTTGCGGATGACAGAGTGGGGAGGTTCTCCTGAGTGACTTCTGGACGAGAGAGGGGAGGTTCTCCTAACTGACTTCTTGACAAGAGAGTACAGGTTCTGCTGACAGTCTTCCAGATGAGAGAAGGGGAATATTCTCCTGACTGATTTCTGGACCAGTGCCGGGATGTTCTGCTGTCTTAATTCTGGACAGAGAGATGGGAGGGTTTCCTGACTGCCTTCTGGATGAGAGAGGGGAGGTTCTCCTGATCGACTTCCAGATGTGAGAGAGGGGAGGTGGTCCTGAATGACTTCTGGATGAGAGAGGGGAGTTTCTCCTGACTGACTTTTGGATGAGAGAGAGGGGAGGTTTTCCTTACTGACTTCTGGACCAGAGAGAGGAGGGTCTTGAACAAGACGGAGGGGAGGTTCTCCTGACTGACTTCTGGATGAGAGAGGGGAGGTTCTGCTGACCGACTTCTGGATGAGGGTGGGGGGTTTCTGGCAGGAGACAGAGGGGTGATTCTCATGACTGACTTCCAGGCGAGAGTGGGGGGACGTTCTCTTGACTGATTTCTGGACCAGACAGGGGAGGTTCTCCTCTCTTACTTCTGGACGAGAGGGAGGGGAGCTTCTTCGGAATGAATTCTGCACCAGAGATGGGAGGTTCTCCTGACCAACTTCCAGATGAGAGAGAGAGGGGAGGTTCTCCAGACTGACTTCTGGATGAGAGAGAGTGGAGGTTTTCCTGCCTGACTTCTGGTTGAGAGATGGGAGATTCTCCTGACTGACATCTGGACCACAGAGTGGAGGTTCTGCTGACTGACTTCTTGATGAGAGAGAGGGGAGATTCTCCTGACTGACTTCTGGATGAGAGAGGGGAGGTTTCCCTGACTGACTTTTGGACGGGAGCAAGCGGAGGTTTTCCTGACTGGCTTCTCAACCAGAGAGTGGAGTTTCTTGAGTGAGAGACACTGGAGGTTCTCCTGAATGATTTCTGGACGAGAGAGGGGAGGTTCTCCTGACTGACTTCTGGACGAGAGAGGGGAAGTTCTCCTGAGTGACTTCTGGGTGAGAGACTGGAGTTTCTCCTGACTGACTTCCGGGCCAGAGAGTGGACAATCTTGATTGAGTGAGAGAGATGGGAGTTTCTCCTGACTGACTTCTGGACAAGAGAGTGGAAGTTCTCATGAATGACAGAGAAGGGAGGTTTTGCTGACTGACTTCTGGACAGCAGAGAGGAGAGGTTCTCCTGAGTGACTTTTAGACCAGAGAGGGGAGGTTCTTGAACAAGAGAGAGGGGAGGTTTTCCTGACTGACTTCTGGATGAGAGAGAGGGGAGGTTCTCTTGGCTGATTTGTGGACCAGACACGGAGGGTTCTCCTGTCTAACTTCTGGACGAGAGAGAGGGTAGGTCTCCTGATTGATTTCTGGATCAGAGAGGGGAGGTTCTCCTGACTGACTTCTGGATGAGAGAGGGTAGGTACTCCTGATGGACTTCCGAATGTGAGACAGGGGAGTTTTCCCTGAATGACTTCTGGACCAGAGAGGGGAGGTTCTTGAACGAGAGAGAGGTGAAGTTCTCCTGAATGACTTTCGGACGAGAGAGAGGGGAGTTTCCCCCGACAGACTTCCAGATAAGAGACAGCGGAGGTTCTTCTGACTGACTTCCGACCAGAGAGTGGAGGTTCTCCTGACCGATGTAGGATGAGAGAGACAGGACATTTTCCTGACTGACTTCGAGGCGAGAGAGAGGGGAAGTTCTCCTGACTGATTTCCGGACCAGACAGAGAGTTTCTCCTGTCTTACTTGTGGATGAGGGAGAAGGGAGGTTCTCGTGAATGTCTTCTGGACCAGAGAGGAAATGTTCTTGAATGAGAGAGAGGGGAGGCTCTCCTGAATGACCTGCAGACGAGAGACAGGGAGGTTCTCCTGACTGACTTCTGGACCAGAGAGTGGATGTTCTGCTGACCGACTTCCAGATGAGAGAGAGGGGAGGTTCTCCTGACTGACTTCTGGATCAGAGAGTGGAGGTTCTCTTGCAGGAGAGAGAGGGGAGATTCTCCTGACTGACATCCAGGAGAGAGAGAGGGGAGGTTCTCCTGACTGATTTCTTGACCGGACAGGGGAGGTTCTCCTGTCTTACTTCTGGATGAGAGAGTGGGGAGTTTCTCCTGACTGACTTCTGGACCAGAGAGGGGAGGGTCTCCTGACCGACTTCCAGATGAGAGAGAGGGGAGGTTCTCCTGACTGACTTCCAGAGTTGAAACCAGGCAGGTGCTCCGCATGGCTATGTCAGCGCGAGGAAGCATCTTTACATTTGAAGGTGCTTGGGGAATGATGGCAACCGGGAAGTGCCAACTACCTCTTCTCAGGTGTAACAACAGTGGTTGTAGTATTTGCTCCTTTCAACTACAGGCTGACTTCACTGATAGCAGATTCAGACAAATTGTGCCCAGCCAGCTCCAGGGGGCTGGTGTGAGCAGGACTCTGTCAGGATGGTCAGCAGGTGTGAGCAGGTGACCCACTGGGATGGTCAGCAGTTCTGAGCAGGTGCCCTGACAGGATGGTCAGCAGGTAGCATGTTGCAAGGGCCTGGCAAGGACAGTGTAGGTGAGCAGTGTTCCGGGGATTATTGCCGGGCTCCTGTCTTTCGAATGGGATGGATGTTGCAACTGCTCACAGACACACCCCAAGGGGAATTACAGGGGATTTGGAAAAAGTTGTAGGGACTAGCAGTCCCAGAGGGTCTCAGGGCCTGAGTGGACGGTCTGTCAGCCCAGGTCATGTGTCAATGTTTTCAGGAGGTCAGTACTTACTGGGGACACCCTGGTTCTGTGTTTAGAGGATGGGTCAGGGGCACAGTGGGAGATGCCAGCTGCAGATCAGAGGAGGGGGCTGGACTGGAGAAAATCATGTGACAATCACACATTCCTCTGCGGCTGAGGCCAGGGCCTGGGTGAGGTTCCAGAGCAACAGTGAGGATGTCACCCATGAGGGAGTGAGGCCCACCATCTCTCTGTCTCTCACTCCACTCTTCTCTCTGTTTCTGTCTCCCCCCTGTCTCCCCATGTCTCTGTCTTCTGTCTGTCTCTCTCTCTTTTGTCTCTCTCTGTCTCTCCTCTCTCTCCCCTCTTCTGTCTCTGATGAATGCCATGGCTGCCAGCTGGGTAGAAGAGACTATGCCTTACCAGCAGGCTGAGGAGCAGCGGGAAGGACACTGGAGACTGTAGCCAGGGGAGGAGTGTTTCTGGAAGGAAGTCGGTGCTGGGAGGTCCAGCAAGGGTATGGAGGATGGCGGTTGGGTGTGGGCGGGTGGAGGCCTGAGGAGACCCTGGGGAGGTTCCCGGGCCAGCTGAGGGGTAGGAGCAGTGTGGAGTGGATGCAGCAGTGGATGACCTGAGAAGTTGGTCTGGCGCCCTCAGATGCCTCCAGAGTCTGTAGCTGGGGGAGCACTCGAGAGAAGTGGAAGGAGTTTTCAAAGGGAAGTACTGAAGCTGCATACAGGTGGATGCAGCCAAGAGGGGAGTTTAAATGTGAAAGGGAGAGAGAGAGAGAGAGAGAGAGAGAGAGAGAGAGAGAGAGAGAGAGAGAGAGAGAGAGAGAGAGAGAGAGAGAAGGGAAACAACAGAGTAACGACCTCTGAATGTCACTCTCCCACTAAGAAAAGATGGCCGAAATGGTCAGAAGAAGCTTTTCCACAACTCTAGAAATTAATCAAAGTCTTCCAGGAACATAAGTTTTTCTGTGTTCTGGTTTTCCGTTGTTGTTTCAAGGAAAAGCAGTTGAATTTTGTTAAGAATGGTGAGAATTCTGACTTTCCCCATATCGCTCCTGCTCTGCAACTCTGGGTGAGCTTGAGCACCAGCAGTGCCACCCAAGGGATGAAAAGAGCCGGGGCTCGCCGAAACCTCCTCCTCAGACCACTGCCCTCACTATACGTGTCCTGCAGTTGCTTGGACGCCTCTGTCTATGAGGCTGTCTGTTTGCCTTGACTGGAGCTCACCTGGCGTGAAGTCAAGGAGGGGCAGGTGACACACAGAGAGCCGGCCACTCAGTGATGGAGCACAAGAGCATTTCAGGTGGAGGGCACAGGTGCAGGCCCTGAGGCTGGAGTGAAGCTGGTTGGGAGCCCAGAAGGAAGATCGGGGGTGGGGCAGGTGGGGGAGTGCCAGAGAGGAGGACTGGGGACCCTGGATCTCACCCCATGGGCACTGACAAATTATGGCTGCGTTTTGAGTTGGGGAAACCGCTCTGAGGTGGGGTGTTACTTTGTCTTTGAGCCACGATTCCCGCTGGGAATAGAGACTGCCTCTTACATCCTCAAGACAGAATCCTGCCATCTGTCACAGGTCCTGTCGTAGGGGCACTTAGGGAAAGAAAGAAGGAAGTTAGGAAGGAAGGAAGGAAGGAAGGAAGGAAGGAAGGAAGGAAGGAAGGAAGGAAGGAAGGAAGGAAGGAAGGAAGGAAGGAAGGAAGGAAAGCTAGCCGGGTGGCCGAAGCTCACGCTGTTGCGCCTCTGCCCTTAGCATGCTGGAGGGGGTGCTCTGATTTGGGATTTGAGGCCTTTCCTGACTGTTTAGTTTAGCATCTGTGCCTCTTGGGCCTGACATGCTTCAAAATTCAATACCCTCTTCCTCTCATATTTTATGCCAAATTTCTTTACCTTGGAAATTCTAGATCCTTTCTTCAGGGAAAAAAAAATGCATGTTTTTGATGCCATAAAATATAATTTGCTGGGAGTTACAGATAGCTTTTCCATTTAATCATTATTCATTTGATCAGTTTTCCATTTCTTCTATCAATTTTATACGACTGCGTTTCTCTCGGTTGTTAATTAGAGCCAGTCTGTATTCCAGGCATTCCTGGAGTCAGAACGCACAGGTTCGTTGTTTGCAAAGTTGAATGGGAGTTGCCAGCCTGTGTCTGCCCCCAGTATGCCCCAGTATGCCCCAGTATGCACAGTATACTCTGCATTTGCACATTCTCAGAAGGCACCATATGTCCCCATATCTGGCTGGGGAAGCCGTTGGTGGCAGTGATGGATGGTCCTCACATGTTGATGATCTCTTTACTGAGTCTGTTAAATAATGTAGTCACTGTTATTAATTCTCAGTCCATCTATGCAGGAGAAAATACCTGAACAGGCATATGGTTGACTTAAAAAAAAATAATGTTTATTTATTTTTAGAGAGAGAAAGAGAGAGACAGAGCGTAAGTGGGCGGGGGCGCTAAGAGGGAAACACAGAATAGAAGCAGGACCCAGGCTCTGAGCTGTCAGCACAGAGCCTGAAACGAAACTCGAACCCATAAACCATGAGATCATGACCTGAGCTGAAGTCAGACACTTAATCAAGCGAGTCACCCAGGCGCCCCCATACGGTTGACTTTTTAATGACTGCAAAATTCCTTTTTTTTTTCTTTTAGGAAATTTATTGTCAAATTGGTTTCCATGCAACACCCAGTGCTCATCCCAACAGGTGGTCTCCTCAATGCCCATCACCCACCTTCCTCTACCCCCCCACCCCCATCAACCCTCAGTTTATTCTAAGTTTTTAAGAGCCTCTTATGGTTTGGTTCTCTCCCTCTTTTTTTTTTTTCCTTCCCCTCCCCCATGGTCTTCTGTTAAGTTTCTCTAGATCCACATATGAGTGAAAACATATGATATCTGTCTTTCTCTGCCTGACTTATTTCACTTAACATAATACCCTCCAGTTCCATCCACGTTGCTACAAAAGGCCAGATTTCTCATTGCCAAGTAGTATTCCATTGTGTATATAAACCACAATGTCTTTATCCATTCATCAGTCAATGGACATTTAGGCTCTTTCCATAATTTGGCTATTGTTGAAAGTGCTGCTATAAACATTGGGATGCAAGGGTCCCTATGCATCAGCACTCCTGTATCCCTTGGGTAAATTCCTAGTAGTGCTCTTGCTAGGTTGTAGGGTAGTTCTATTTTTGTTTTTTTGAGGAACCTCCACAATGTTTTCCAGAGCAGATGCACCAGTTTGCATTCCCACCAGCAGTGTGAGAGGGCTCCTGTTTCTCCACATCCTCGCCAGCATCTAGAGTCTCCTGATTTGTTCATTTTAGCCACCTTGACCAGCGTGAGGTGATATATCAGTGTGGTTTTGATTTGTACTTCCCTGATGAGGAGTGATGCGGAGCATCTTTTCATGTGCCTGTTGGCCATCTGGATGTCTTCTTTCATAAAGTGTCTATTCATGTCTTCTGCCCATTTCTTCACTTGTTTATTTGTTTTTTGGGTGTGGAGTTTGGTGAGTTCTTCATACATTTTGGATACTAGCCCTTTCGATATGTGATTTGCAAATATCTTTTCCCATTCTGTCGGTTGCCTTTTAGTTTTGTTGATTGTTTCCTTTGCAGTGCAGAAGCTTTTTATCTTGATGAGGTCCCAATAGTTCATTTTTGCTTTTAATCCCCTCGCTTTTGGAGATGTGTCAAGTAAGAAATTGCTGCAGCTGAGGTCAGAGAGGTTTTCTCCTGCTTTCTCCTCTAGGGATTGACGGTTTGCTGTCTCACATTCAGGTCCTTTATCCATTTTGAGTTTATTTTTGTGAATGGTGTAAGAAAATGGCCTCGTTTCATTCTTTTGCATGTTGCTGTCCAGTTCTCCCAGCACCCTTTGTTAAAGAGATTATCTTTTTTCCATTGGATATTCTTTCCTGCTTTGTCAAAGATTACTTGGCCGTACTTGTGTGGGTCTAATTCTGGAGTCTCTATTCTATTCCATTGGTCTATGTGTCTGTTTTTGTGCCAATACTATGCTGTCTTGACGATTACAACTTTGTAGTAAAGGCCAAAGTCTGGCATTGTGATGCCTCCTACTTTGGTCTTGTTCTTCAATATTACTTTGGCTATTTGAAGTCTTTTGTGGTTCCATATGAATTTTAAGATTGATTGTTCTAGCTTCTAGAAGAATGCTGGTGCAATTTTGATTGGGATTGCGTTGAACGTGTAGATTGATTTGGGTAGTATTGACATTTTAGCAGTACTTACTCTTCTAATCCATGAGCATGGAATGTTTTTCCATTTTTTTTTTTTTCAATTTCCTTCATAAGCTTTCTATAGTTTTTAGTGTACAGGTCCTTTACATCTTTGGTTAGGCTTATTCCTCAGTATTTTATGATTCTTGATGATGATTGAAAAATTCCTGATGTCACATGAAAGATTCTGGATGTGTGCACATTAAGACTGATTTTCTGCTAACTACCAAACCTAGTTCAAATCCCCTCCTGGGGGACCTTTACTACGTGGCTGTGTATTTAAGAAAAGGGGACAGTTCACACAGCAGGCACAGAGCTGCAATGCATACTTAATGGCTTGTTCCAAGGAGTAAATTAAGCCTGGAACTGTCAGTGTATTAAACTTAGCAGAGCAGGTCCTGAGCATTAAGGAGAGACATTTCTGAGAGAGAGGGTTCATTCTTTCACATTGACTCAATAGTAAAATAAAGTGAACTCTGACAATGTGATTTAGCAAAGACTCTAAAACATAACATGTTGGAGTGGCTGTGTATCAAAAGTTATTTTTCTGTTCTATTACCTTTAATGAATAGCTTAGATCACCAAGTATATTCACAGAGCTATGGCCCAGTACATTTTTGATAAGGAGAAAAAAAGTACCCTGGGTTTTGGTGTAATTTTATGTATGCCGACGTTGCGTGCTCAGTGTCCTGTGTGTGCAGAAGTGCCTGTCCCCGTGCACAGTGTCCGTGTTTGTTTACACACAGAGGCACGTGAAGATTTTACCTATGGGGCTTCAACTAAATCAGGATAGGTTTGATAATAAAGAGCTTTATTGTGTTTTTCATCTTAAATAAATAGAGGTGCACAAAACGCTTTCTTGGAAATTCACTAAAGGGAAACACGTCATCAAATTAGTCCCCACAAGGCCAGCTGTGAGGTGAAGTGGTGAATCTATCTCAGATGAGTCACTGCTCTGTGAAAATGCCTCAGATTATTTAGCCCATGGCCTTGAAAGGACTAAGTGTCTCCCAATGCATAGTTTCAAGCAGAGTTCAAACCACCCATTCCTTATTTTCAGAGTTCAGGTGGGAAGTTTCCACTTGCCTTCTGGGCTGAGTCTCTTCTCCCCTTCCAGCAGCGTCTTCAGCTGCTGGGTGGGGAAGACAGTCCGTCTGCCCCCCGAGGCTGGGTCGGCCAGTGACTCCTCTGCTATAGGACCCCATCCTGTACCGGGGACCACTACCTGGGTAGAGAATCCTGGACAGGAATACTCTCCGAGGGGGTTGTGGTAAAGCCCTCTCCCCCACCCGCCGCAGGCTTCTGCCTGGTGTGGGTCAGCGTGCCTCAGCTGGGACCACAGCTTTGCCGACGCCACGGTCACTGGAGGCGCCCCCGCCACCACCCCTCTGGCCTTTCTTCAAGCTGCCCACCCCTCAGGGCTTTTGCTCTGACTGCACCTTTTAGCTGGAACACCCCCAGCCTGGTTGCTTTCTCCACATTCCTCTAAGACTTTTTTACCTTCTGAATCTATGACCATTCATTCATTCATTCATTCATTCATTCATTCATTCATATACCTATAACGTTTATTTTTGAGAGAGAGAGAGAGACAGAGAGAGAGAGAGAGCACTAGCAGGGAAGGGCAGAGAGAGAGGGAGACACAGAATTGGAAGCAAGCTCCAGGCTCTGAGCTGACAGCACACAGCCTGATGCGGGGCTCGAACTCAGAAACCATGAGATTATGAACTAACCTGAAGTCACACAACTGATTGAGCCACCCAGGTACCCTGACACATATTTTTTAAAGTTCATTTATTTTGAGAGAGAGGGAGAGAGCAAGAGCGAGCAATCAGAGTGCACATGAGTGGGGATGAGGCAGAGAGGGGGAAACCCAAGCAGGCTCCACACTGTCAGTGCAGAGCCCCACACAGAGCTCGAACCCATGAACCGTGAGATCACAACCTGAGCCGATATCAAGAGCTGGACTCCCAACCGACTAAGCCACCCAGGCATCCCATGCCCAACCCATTTTTTTGATGACTTCCTCTGGATGGGAGGCACCAGGTATAGGTGTGTCTCTGAACGAGCCATATGGGGGACTCATGTTCTAAGCAGGGGAGACAGTATACGTTTCATGGATGAGGACAGGCATCACACACAATCTGTCCTGTGCTTGGCACAAGCCAGGCGACACATGGGTTCAGGGGCCCTCATTCGGGCTGTCATAGGCATTTGTCATGGTGTGCACCACGCTGTATGAGAAAAGACCTTTTCCACTCCACTGTAAGTTCTGCAGGGCAGAGCCATGCTGTTTTGATCTTTTTATACATAGCATGGTGCCTTCTTGGCGGCTTCTAGAAAATACTTTCAGTAATCCATCCCACAAATATTTACTGAGCTCCTGCTGTGCAGCTTGCCTCATTCTAGGTACCAGAGATGGAGATAGGTGAGGCTGCCACCCCCTGGGGAACGAGGGGAGGAAAGGAGGCTCAGTCAACAAGTGCACCTGGGACCCACCATCTCCAGAGTCTCTGATCAGGCAGGCGTGCCACGGGGTTTGAGAGTGTGCATTTGCAGCAATCCCTGGAGCTGCTTCTGCCGGTGCATAAGACACTCTGAGGAGGGGACGTGGAAATTGAGGCCTGGAGGAGAGGAAGGGGGCAGAGTATTTCAGGGAGGGGCATCGAGGGCAAAGTCCCCGAGGTAGGAACAACCCGATCATAACACCAGGGGCCCCGATCCTGGCGTCCAGTGAGAGGGGAGGAGGGACGTGACACACAGGGGATTTGGTGTCAGGTAGGTCCCCCAACCTGGGGCCACTGAGCTCAGCAAGGAGCTGAGATTTTTGCAACAGCAGTGAGAAAGTGCTGTGGCCTGTTAAGCAGGGAGTGGCATCAGCTGATGTACATGACGGTAAACAGTGGCTTCAAGCAACACTGTTCTTCCCAGCTCCGGGCTCAACTGTGGTCTCACGGGGCTGAAGTCATGATGCCCACACACCACATTCGTCCTGGAGGCTCCCAGGGAGACTCCCACCTCCTGGCCTCTTCCAGCCGCTAGCGGCCCTCGTGGGCTGGAGTCCACCTGCTCGGTGGTTAAGACCCATGACGGTGCACCCGTCAGTCTTTCTCTGCTCCCTTTCCCACCTTCAGGGCTGACCCACTTGGGTGACCCAGGGTACTCTCCATATCCTGCGGTCCACAGACGAGCCATCTTTGTGGGGAGCACTGTTCTGCCCGCACATCTGGTTTACGTTTAAAGTGAACACTGTGGATACAGTTCAGAGGGGGCAGCACAAGGGTCCCAAACTGGTCCAGGCGTGGGATGGGCGGGCAAGGGTGCCATGAACTGAAGGACGAGGAAGATGAGGGTCAGAGTCAAGTCTGTTCAACCTAGCTCACTTACCAGTATACACACTGGGCTTTAGAAGCACATAAACTTTATTTTTTGAACCAGAAGATGAATCTTGGGCTCTAGTGTCTTAAGGAAATCCATCACTCTGTGGGCTGGCACTGATTGACCTGTGGGACAAAAGGAATCTGCATCAATTCTGGAATGTTTCATAAAGAGAAAAAAGATGTTGGGAGACTGTGCTTGAAAGGAAGTGTGGACTTCTGGGATGGGCACAGGCTGACCTGAGTTTGAATCCAAGTTGGTCACTTACTAGTTGAGATATTCCAAGAACTTGGCTGACTTCCCTGACTCCTTCATCTGGAAATATGCCCTGAGAAATCAACCTGTGGGGTTGTCTAAGACTGGGCATGCTGTACGTAAATGCCTCGCAGCTCCTGAGAGTTCATTCTTACACACTTCTGGTCTCTGTTGAGTTCTAATGAGTTGGAAATCATTTGTTCTGACATTAGTACTCTGAGGCAACGACTTTTTCAGGGTGCTATACAATTACTGATCCAATTGATATGCCCTATGAAGGCTCCTCAAAGCAGCCAATAATTAAAAAATTAAGCTTTGTAAAAAAGTTCAGCATCCTTAAAAATATTTGTATTATTCGCTCTTCTTTATAGGCCAGCAGGTGTTAAGAAAAGTTTTACTTAAAAAAAATTTTAACTTTTTTTTTTATTTTCTGAGAGAGAGAGAGAGAGAGAGAGAGAGAGAGAGAGAGAGAGAGAGAGAGAGAGAGAGAGAGAGAGAGAGAGACGGTGAGTGGGGAAGGGACAGAGAAATAGGGAGACACAGAATCTGAAGCAGGCTCTAGGCTTTGAGCTGTCAGCACAGAGCCCAATGTGGGGCTGGAACTCATGGACCATGAGATCATGACCTGAGCCAAAGTCAGACATTCACCCGACTGAGCCACCCAGGTGCCCCATGTTTTTCTCTTCTTTTTTTTTTTAATGTTTATTTTGAGACAGAGAGAGAGAGAGAGAGAGAGAGAGAGAGAGAGAGAGAGAGAGAGAGAGAGAAAGGGAGAGAGACAGAGAGAGAAAGGGAAAGAGAGACAGAGAGAGAGCGCGCAGTAGAGGTGCAGAGAGAGAGGAAGAGAAAATCCCAAGTAGGTTCCGCATTGTCAGCACAGAGCCCTACATGGGGCTTGAACCTTGCGATCTCACGAACCCTGAGATCATGAACTGAGCCAAAATCAAGGGTCAGATGCTTAACTGACTGAGTCACCCAGGTGCCCCCCTGAAAAGTTTTTCTAATGAAAAATTTGGGAATCTCTGTGAAAGTCCAGCAGCCCTCTTTGAGAGGTAGGAAACGTTATGTACAAAAACAATACATCATCTGATGTTTTCCAAACTGCCTTACTTCTCTCCTCCCGTGTTCTCATCTCTGTGTACTCTCCCATCTGGCGATGTGCACAAGCACTCATCAAAAGTCAAAGCCATATTAATATGTTTGTTTTCTCAGACGGTTGGCAGTGAGTGAACAATTAGCAGGTCTGATTATGGTTTTAAATTCAGTCCCGCCTCCTAGCTGCCAAACATGACAGGCTTCACGACCTGCAGACACTGTGAGTTTATTTTTCATTTGTATTCATGACACTTGTGATCTGAAATGGCCATTTTCATGTGTCCCCACTCCTCTTTGCAACAAATGAGTGGAGTCAGGTGCTTCTGGCCCGAGGTCTCGTTTGTTGTGCCAAATGTGACCTGGATGCCAAGTTCCATCTCAGCATTGGCCTTTATAGCACATTGGACATAAAGAGATCCTGACGGCCCTTATCTGCGGTCTGTGAAGGGGCCAGCAGTGCAGTACCACGGACAACTGCCTGAACGCGCCTCCTGACACTTTATGTCTGGGGATGCAGTGACCACAGGCTGTCCCTCCCACACAGTGGTTGCTGATGAGAGGGGACAGCTCACAGGCTCTACTCCAGCACTGGCGTATTGATGAGATGATTCTTGCTTTTGGCAGGGTTTGGGGCCAAGGAATTTCAAATACCTTTACTTTCATTGTGATTATTGATGCAGAATCTTCAGGTTGCTGAGTGTAGCATTTAAAAAAAATTAATGTTTATTTATTTTTGAGAGAGAGACAGAGAGCAAGTGGGGGAGGGGCAGAGAGAGAGGGAGACACAGAATCTGAAGCAGGCTCCAGGCTCCCAGCTGTCAGCACGGAGCCAGATGTGGGGCTCCAACTCACAAACCGTGAGATGGTGACCTGAGCCGAAGTTGGACGCTTAACTGACTGAGCTCCCCAGGCGCCCTAGTGTGGCATTTTTCACCACTATTTAAAAATATTATAAAGGTAATATATACAACATATGTCTTTTACAAAGTCAAATGTAGAGAAGAAGGTAGAAGACAGATGCTACACACAGGAGTGGTTTCTACAGTTCTAAGTAGGATCTCAAAGATGGGGAGGATGTAGAAGCCTAAGTTAGGGTTCTCTCCACCCCTTCCACTGTGTGCTTGTTTTCTACACTTGACCTTCCACTGTGTACTCATTTTCTACACTTGATCTTAGCCACAAGGCTGAGAAGCAATGTAAGTTTATTTTCTAGAAGTAGTATTTTTAGCTGTTAGCTACTTTATTTCTTATGTACCTTTATAGAAATATGTATGCATTTACCACAATGCCATCTATATAATACATCTCTATGGTACTTATAAGGCATCTCCATATGTATACATATGCACATTTGAGAAGCCTGATTTAGATGAACGTTTCCCATTCTAAATGCACCTTTTTCCTTATCCGATCTTGAATATTTCATATGTACAGAAGAGTACATATACTGGGTGCATTCCTTAAAGAATGGCAATGAGTGGATTCTTTACCCTACTCAGGTAACACAAGGAAGCCCATGAACACCCATCAACTGTACCCCTTCTCCTGTTACCCCAAATGCTATAATTATTTCTTTGCTTTTCTTTTTTTTTAATTTTTTTAAATTTTTTTAACGTTTTATTTATTTTTGAGACAGAGAGAGACAGAGCATGAATGGGGGAGGGGCAGAGAGAGAGGGAGACACAGAATCGGAAGCAGGCTCCAGGCTCTGAGCCATCAGCCCAGAGCCCGACGCGGGGCTCGAACTCACGGAGCGCAAGATCGTGACCTGAGCCGAAGTCGGACGTTTAACCGACTGAGCCACCCAGGCGCCCCTCTTTGCTTTTCTTATAATTCATCACATAGGCATACATCTCCCCCCCCAAAAAAAAAAAACTCAATTTTTTCTTTTACACACATGGAATCCTCTGTTGTTCTGCAGTTTTCTTTATTGGGGGTAGAATATTTTTGTGAAATTAATCTCGATTGATGGATAAAGGCAGATATTTGGATTGGAGACAATATGGGCCAATCAGGGGCGATCGAGGATGCTGACCGGGACGCTGAGAATAAACACGCCCCTGAGGTTCCCATGGCTGATTCTTCAACGCATCTGGTTGGACCAGAACCCCGTGCTGTCCCCACACAGCGCCACCCCTCTGGCCTGAGCCACCAACATCACTCCTGCCTGGGTTATGGCAGCCAGCCATCCTCACTGCGCCCCCTGTACCCAAGATCATGTCCCATCAGCCTGCAGAGCAGCGAGGGCCACATTGTATCTCAGCACAGAGCCCGTCCGTGGACTCTCATGTCACCCCAAGCAGAAGTCAGGGTCCCTACAATCCTCTCCACGTCCTGACCATGAGTCTCCTAGACCTCTGCACCATACCCCTCCCTGCCCTGCAGCCTCCAGCTGCCCCTGACACTCCTCCCCAGCCAGCTTCCTGCCAGCTCACTAGTCTCTTCCAAAATGTAAAATGGGGCATCTGGGTGGCTCAGTGGGATAAGTGTCCAACTTTAACTCAGGTCATTCATGATCTCATGGCTGGTGGGTTCGAGCCCCACGTTGGGCACTGGGCTGACAGCTCAGAGCCTGGAGCCTGCTTTGGATTCTGTGTCTCCCTCTCTCTCTGCCCCTCCCCTGCTCCCGCTCTCTTTCTCTCTCTTTCTCTCTCAAAAATAAATAAACATTAAATTAATAAATTTTTTTAAAAAAGTGTAACCTTCTGCCGAGGGCTCCTTGAACCATCCTCTAAAGAACTACATTCTACTGCCCTCTCCCCCAGCTCCCTGCCCCGTGGCCACGGTATGTTTTCAGTACTACTTGTTATCCGCTAACATATCGTGTAACCTAGTCATTTGCGCTGTTAATTGTCTTTCATAGCAGAACAGAATCTCCTGCTAGAATATCAGTGGGGAGTTGTGTTTGTTTTATTCTCTGATACATGTCTAGCGTGCAGAAGAACGTGGGGCACGTGGTAGGTACTAAATCAGTCTGTGTTGTATAATTGAAAGGAGGAATAAAATGGGACAGCCAAGTGTGCCCCGGATGTTTGTCTGACTGCGTCGGTGATGTGGGCTGCAGGTAGAGCTGTAGGACAGAGATGGACACATAGCTGGTGCCGGTAGCCTGAGTGAGCTCACCTGGGAATGAGCAGTGGTGCAAGAAGAGGATGGAACAGTGACTGTCAGAGTAGGAGGTGTCCCAGGTGAGCGTGAGCCCTGGGGGCGGAGGAAAGAACATGCAGGGTGCCACCCTGGTGACAGTCTGACTGTGAGATTTGGTGATGGGATTCCTCGGGTCTTGCTGGAGGAGGTGATGGGAGTAGGGGATGTGAACGCCCTTCTGTGGGAAGGTTTCAGGGAAAATGGGAGGAACAGAGGT
The DNA here is from genome assembly GCF_028018385.1 of Neofelis nebulosa. NCBI lineage: Eukaryota > Metazoa > Chordata > Mammalia > Carnivora > Felidae > Neofelis > Neofelis nebulosa. The sequence goes on from NC_080801.1 coordinate 3,384,497, forward strand.
GATGACATTGAGTATGGTACAGCCTCTGAGACCTTTTCCATAAAGGGGAGAAGAGAGTGAGGTACCTGCTGTGGGAGAAGGGAGCTTACGTGGTTTGTTCAAGGTGGGAGGTATTTTTGGCACATCTGTGGCCAGAAGGAATTCTGTAGAGAGGAGAGTTGGTAACGAAAGACAAGATGACCGTGATTGAGAGGTGGCCTTGAAGTTGTGAGGGGCCCAGGGCTCTGGTGTCCACACAGGGTCCCCAGCCTCTGCAGGGCACACGGGTGTGTGTTTGCAGGAGTGAGCAGGCAGAGGAGACATGGGGACATGGGTGCCAGGCGAACGATGGCTGGGAGGACCTGTGTCTCTTTCTTATTGCTTCTGTCTCCCTTGGTGATCTGGGAGGGAAGGCCGTCATGGGGGGAGGGGAGGCCAGCAGCCCCGGCCCTTGCAAGATGGGTGGCCTTGAGTCCTGGAGCGACCTGGACACATGTCTGTGCTGGCCTACTGCCACGGTCAGCTGGGTGGGTGCAGGCACACATAGGCAGAGCGTTTGGGTTAATCAGGGCAGGGACTTCTGGAGACATAGGCCATGTGGGCAGAGGTCAAGGTGGTTGACTGCTCAAGAGGGATCAAGCTGCATGAGGAAGGAAGGTGAGGGACCCCAGACAGGCCCCCAGATCTGCATCTCAGAGACTCTCAGAAATGGCTGGGGTTTGGCTGTAAAATGACCAGAGCGGGTGAGTCGCTCTGATACGTGTCTAAATACATGTGGTGTTTTGAGAGTGCTGTGCTCGACGTGATTGTATGGAGGTGGTGTGTCTTTACCAGCCACAGGGTCAGGAGAGAGCCATGGGGATGGGTGACTGAGACATGGAGGGTGAGGTTACTGGAAGAGAGAAGCCAAGAGCTATGCCCAGTGTCTTCATAAATGCTATGGCTTGAGCATGTTGAGGGCAGAAGTGGGCTGACTATTGGGACAGGCATCCATTTTCTGAGGTTACTTTTATGGGGAATTAGGATGTTGGCTGAAGGAGTTGGGGAGTGCTTGTATGTCCTTGTGTCGGAGGTGAACAGAGAGGATATGAGAGTCACAGAGCGACAGTGACAATGACGATGGTGCTACTCACTGTTCTTAGTCACTTAAAAGCATGGGTTTGGTATGTTTTTCGTCACAACCTGAGGAGGAGGGCGCTGTATTACCCACACGTTGCAGACAGTGAAACTCTGGCACAGAGGGTTTACATCACCGGCTTGAGATTGAATAGCTCATCAGAAATGGAACTAAGTCCACACCCCAGAGATCAGATTTCAGAGCCCATGTTTTCATGACTTGGCGTCCGTGCTGGACCCCACCTGCCTGCCATGCCTGTGCACCCCTCTGAGGGAGGATGACGGCCAGGGAGCACTGAGCAGGTTGCCTAGCCACACGGCATCTCTGGTGGGCTCAGGGCTCAGGGCCACCGTCTGCAGAGCCAGCTGCCTCCAGCAGAGCGGGACACAAGTGCCTGAGCCCAGTGTGCACTCAGCCACTACTTTGTTTCACCTCCAACGTTCCACCGTACAAACTTCACACGTACGGAAGAGCTGACGGAATTTTACAGTGAAGGCCTGCATGAGATTCCTCCATGTAGCTTTTACTATTCTTGTTTTATCACAGCTTCATCCATCTCTCTATCCCCTCCAAGCATCAAACCATCATATGCTTTTTATGTATTTCGGAGTCACTTGTGGAAGTCAGTGCACATTTCCCTGGGTTCTTCAACATACGTGTCATAAACTAGAGTTTCGTATTGATTTAGATTTTTTTCTTTTAAGGTAAAATTTGCATAACACTAAACGCACACATTTTAAGTGAATCATCCCATTTCACTCTGACAAATGCACGTGTGTAAGTAACCCAGACTCCTGGCGAGACGCTGAACATCCCCCTCACCACAGAACGTTCCCTTCTGCCCATCTCCCATCACCTCCCGCTCCCTTCCCACTCCCCAGAAACAGCCGCTTGCTGGTTATTTTCCACCGTGGATTGTTTTTGCCTGTTCTAGAACTTTGGATAAATGGTACCATACTGCGTGCTGTTTTCTGTAGACTTGTTTCACTTGGCATAATGATTTTCAGGATTCAGTCAGGTTATGTCCCTACTCTGTTCGAGTAAGTTACTGAGCCCCAGTCATTGTGTAGATAGACACACAGATTGTTTATCCATTCTCCCATTCACTGATGTCAAGATTATTTTTAGTTTTTGGCTCCGGTGAATAAAGCTATGGGGTTTGTAAGTCTTTTGTGAACACCTGTTTTTATTTTTCCTTGGGAAAACGCCTGGGCCGCAGAATTGCCAGGTCATGCTGTACATGTGTAGCTTCTTTAGAAACACTGACTGACAGTTGGGGCACCAGAGGGCTCAGTCGGTGACGCATCTGACTTGGGCTCAAGTCATGATCTCTCAGTTCTTGACTTTGAGCCCCGCGTCGGGCTCTCTGCTGTTCAGGGCATAGCCGACTTTGGGTCCTCTGTCTCCATGTTTCTCTGTCCCTCCCCTGCTCATGTGCTCTCTCTCTCTCTCAAAATAAGTAAATAAACTTTATATATAAATTTTATATATACAAACTTTATATATATATAAATATATATGTTATATATATTATAAATTATATATATTATAAATATATATAATTTATATATATAAATATATATATATAATATAAATATATAAATATATTATATATATTATATATAATTAATATATATAATATATATATAATATATATAAACTTATATACTTATTTACTATATATAGTAAACTTTATATAAAGTTTATATAAACTTTATAAAGTTTATAAAGCATATAAAGTTTATATATAAACTTTATATATAAAGTTTATATATAAAGTTTGAAAGTTTATATATAAACTTTATATATAAAGTTTATATATAAAGTTTGTATATAAAGTATATAAAGTTTATATAAAGTTATATAACGTTATATAAGTTTATATAAAGTTATATAAAGTAAAATTTATATAAAGTTTATTTACTATATATATATATATATAGAGAGAGAGAGAGAGAGATGGATGAAACACTGACCAACAACGTGTGAGAGCTCCAGTCCTTAGACACACACATCGACATGTAATGTTGCCATTCTTTCAGTTGTAGTCATTTCGAGAGGGTGTGGTCTTTTCCCATTGGAGTTTCAGGTGTACTATAGAGTGAGTGATTCACATCTCTGTACATGACTCCGTGCTCATCGTAAGTTTACTCTCCATCCCCATCACCTGTCTCACCAAACCCATTCCGTGCATCCTCTCTGGTGACTGTCAGTTTGTTGTCTAAAGTTAAGAGTCTGGTTTTCTTGTTTGTCCCTTTTTTTCTTTGTTCGTTTTTTTCTTAAACTCCACATGAGTGGAATCATATGGTATTTGTCTTTCTCTGAGTGACTTCACTTAGCATTATACTTTCTAGCGCCATCCATGTTGTTGCAAATGGCAAGATTCCATTCTTTTTTATGGCTGAGTAAAGTTCCATTCTATGTGTATGTATATATAGCATATACACATATATCCATGTATACATATATGTACATAGACCAAGTCTTCTGTATCCACTCATCTATTGATGGACACTTGGTCTGCTTCTGTATCTTGGCTATTGTAAATGCTGCAATAAACATGTATCTTTTTCATTTTCTTTGGGTACATATCCAGCAGTAGAATTTACTAGATCATATGGTAGTTCTATTTTATTTTTATTTTTCTTTAATATTTATTTATTCTTGAGAGAGACAGAGAAAGAGACACAGAGTGTGAGCAGGGGCAGTGAGAGAGGGAGACACAGAATCCAAAGCAGCCTCCAGGCTCTGCGCTGTCTGCACAGAGCCTGATGTGGGGCTCGAACTCACAAACCTGAGCCAGTCAGACACTCAACCAACTGAGCTACCCAGGCACTCCACGGTAGTTCTACTTTTATTGTTCAAGGAACCTCCATGCTGTTCGCCACAGTGGCTGCACCAGTTTGCATTCCCACCAATAGTGCACGAAGCTCTCTTTCCTCCATATCTTCACCAACACGTTATTTCTTGTGTTTTTCATAATAATAAGCCTTGAAGTCAGGTGACTTTCAATTTTGTTCTTATTTTTTGAGATTGCTTTGGTGATTCTAAATTATTCACATCTGCACATACATTTTTAAATAAGCTGGTCAGTTTCTCAGAAATTCTTCTAAATATGCTTGAAATCTTGTTGAATTTATAGATCAGTTTACAAAGAATTGATATCTTAACATTATCAAGTCTTCCAAGGTGCATGTGCATGGTATACATTTTCATTTATTTAGGACTTACTTCATTTCTGTCAGCTATATGTGAAAGCTATCAGTGCATATGTCATGTGGATTTCATCAAATTTATTTCTAACCGTGTTTCTATTGTAAATGGAATATTGTGAGTTTGTTACTTAAAGTTTTAAACTTAATATTCTACTTGTTTGCTAAGTACAATGGATTTTATTTATTTATTTATTTATTTATTTATTTATTTATTTATTTATTTATTTATTTTTGTAGTGAGCTTCTATCCTGTGATTCTGCTAAATTGTCTTATTAGGTCTAATGGTTTGTTTGGGTTTGTTGTTGTTGTAGTTGTTGTTGTTGTTGTTGTTTTGTAGATTCCTTAGGATTGTCTCTGAAGCAGTCTTTGTCCCACTCCCTGGCCCAACACTGCCATCTCATGTAGAGCAGAGTTGGCAGAAGTGGGTATGTCTGCCTTGCTCCTGATCTCAGGTGTGCTAGCCTTTCATAGCTCACAGGTATGATGTTAGCAGTAGGGTTTCTGAGATGCTCTTCAGTAGATCAAGGAGACTCCTTTCTGTTTCTGACAGGTTGCTGACATTTCTCAATTGTAAATAAGCACTGAATTTTGTCAAAAGTTTTGTTCTTTATCGTACTGATAGGGTAAATTATGTTGACATTGGAATGTGAACATGTATTTGTGATCCAGGGATTTAGTTGTGACATGCCTCCCAGTTTGTGTATTTCTGCATTCAGGGTGTTCATGTTGGCCAAGGAGTGTTAGTTCACGAGGGATATCGGTCTGTAATTTCCCTTGTTTATATCATCTTCGTCAATTTTTGATGTCAGGGCTGGGCTATCCTCATAACATGATTTGGAAATTAATATCCTCACATTATTATTTTCTATAAGAATTATGTACAAATTGTGCTATCTCTCCCTTAACCTTTTTCAAGTGTTTATTTATTTTTGAGACAGAGATACACACACACACACACACACACTCACACACACACACATACACACAGAGTGCGAGCAGGGGAGGGACAGAGAGAGAGGGAGACACAGAATCCAAAGCAGGCTCCAGGCTCTGAACTGTCAGCATAGAGCTCGACACGGGGCTCAAACTCACGATCCGTGAGATCATGACCTGAGCTGAAGTCAGGCACTTACCTGACTGAGCCACCCGGGCACCCCTCTTCTTTAAATATTTGATGAAATTCACCAGTGAAACCATGTGGTCTTGAGGTTTTCTTTTCACACATGGTTTTGCTAACAAATTCAGTTCCTTTTAAAAGACAGAGATCTACCCAGAGTTTCTGCTGCATCTTGCCTCAATTGTGCTAAATTTGCATTTTCAGGGACTTTGTCCAATTCGTCTAAGCTTTCAGATTTGATTCATGCAATGTTACTTCCAGTATTCCGTATTTCCCGTGTACACTTGTAGAATACAAGTGAGGATGGCACTCCCTTTATCTCTGGTATCAGGAGCGTGTGTCTCTCTCTTTCTCTGTGGGCCAGTTTAGGTAAGACGAGTTTTGTTCACCTTTTCAAAGAACCACATTTGGGCACTATGAAATGTCTCTATTGCTCATCTGGTTCCTGCGTCCTGGATTTTTATTGTTATCCTTATAATTCCTGTATTTGCCCAGCACTCTGTTTTCTGGGTATCCCCAGGTGGAAAATTTAGGTCATCAATTTTAGACCTTTCTTCTTTTCCAATGTAAACATTTAAGGCTATCCATTTCCCTCAAGTACCACCTTATCTGATAGGTTGTATGTTTGTTTCCATTTGATTTTGAAATACTTCCTAATTTTTCCCTTGACCCATGGATTAATTAGAGGTGTGTTGTTAAATTTCCAAATACGGAATTGTGTTTTCTAGGAATCTTGTTATTGATTTTTAATTTAATTCCGTTGGAGTCAGAGAACATACTCAGTATATCTCAGTACTTTTAAGTTAACTGATACTTAATCTGTGGCCCAGTGTGGGGTCTGTCTCGGGGAGCTCACTGCATGCCCTTGTAAAGAACATGCCTTCTGCGGTTGTTGAGTGTGGTGTTCTGTACGATACATGAAGTCAAGGTGTTCGCTAATGCTGCTCGTATTTTCTAGTATGCATTTATGTATTTCGATGGTTTTGCAATTCCCAAACTGTGTCCAAACTGATGACCTCGGGTGTTGTAATGAACCCACAAGTGTACCCTGGCATATTTAAACATGCTGACGTCTGTCGGACTCTGTGTGCGTTAGTGCTGGTGAGTCTTGGGGCAGATCTCCCAAATGTGGACATGGACCATTATGCAATATCAAAATCTCATACTCATCAATATCACCACTGACTTATTCAGAAAAATCATTCAGTATTGGGAAGCTGTAAAGTTCATGGAGAAAAATGGAAGTTTTCCAAATTCTTCACTTTTTCATTTGTTACATTTTTATTTATTTTTGAGAGAGAGAAAGAAACAGAATGTGAGTAGGGGAGGGGCAGAGAGAGGGAGACACAGAATCAGAAGCAGGCTCTAGGCTCTAAGCTGTCAGCACAGAGCCTGATGCAGGGCTTGAACTCATGAACCACGAGATCATGACCTGAGCCGAAGTTGGTCGCTTAACCAGCTGAGCTACCCAGGTGCCCCAACATGTTCCATATTCTAATTCTGATATTGGTTCCATAGACATAGGTCTGAAACACCACAATTTGTCTCTCAGTCATTTTTGTTTTTTTGTTTTGTTTTTCAGGTAAGAATAGTGGTCTCCAAAAAGGCAACGGTTTAATTAGCAATTCACACAATCACACAAATGTGTTTTCTTAGACAGCTGCCATTGCTGCAGATGTGTTCCAGAAGTACTTTCTGTCACATGGGCAGCAAAAGGGTATGTAGTCAAGTTTTGAGATATCATAAAGTTAATATACCCCCAAGCTAATCATCTCTACTCCTTTCTCAAGAACATTTTCAGGAGACACCAGCTGTGTGTGCCATTGCACGGTGAGTGTGTGGCAATGTGGAGTGATTGCTGGCAGTGCAATCAGGAGGGGGCCCTGCCACATCAGATCACCTCTGGTTAGAGTCCATGAGGTGTGAGTCCAGCCTTGGCCTCGCTCACCAAGAGTGTGACCTTGGGCACATCTTTCTATGCTGAGACGTAAATTTGCACCTTACACAACATTTGTGAACATTAAGCATGCAAAGCATATCAAATATCCAGCAAAGAACCCGATTCATATGAAACAGTTGAGAACTGGTGGTGGTTCTTGCTGGTTTAAAAATAACAAAGGGAGGGGTGGCTGGGTGACTCAGTTGGTTGAGCATCTGACTATGACTCAGGTCATGATCTCACTGCTTGTGAATTTGAGCTCTGCGTCAGGCTCTGTGCTGACAGCTCAGAGCCTGGAGCCTGCTTTAGATTCTCTCTCTCTCTCTCTCTCTCTCTCTCTCTCTCTCTCTCTCTCTCTCACTAACGATGTATCTCTGGGGGAAAAAAAAAAACAACATTATATTCACTTGATTTCTCTTGTATACCCACAAGGAGAACCTCTGGGAGATCTAGAACCACTTAATTTTCTGTAGCCATTTGTGACAGCCTGGTGGGCTTCTGGGAACCCCGTAGGGTGTTCATTGCCTCGAGGCTGGAGTCTGGCCAGAGGCCACGTTTATACACCTCCTGTCCCAGAGAACAACTCACACACACTGAAGACCAGGCTTTGTTTAAAGCAGCTCTTTCTTCCTCATTGCCAAGTAGTATTATTCCATTGTATATATAAACCACATCTTCCTTATCCACTCATCAGTTGATGGACATTTGAGCTCTTCCCATAATTTGGCTGTTGTTGAAAGTGCTGCTCTAAACTTTCGGGTACATGTGCCCCTGTGCATCAGCACTCCTGTATCCCTCGGGTAAATTCTTAGTAGTGCTATTACTAGGTTGTAGGGTGGTTCTATTTTTAATTTTTTGAGGAAACTCCACACTGTTTTCCAGAGTGGGTGATCCAGTTTGCATTCCCACCAGCAGTTCAGGAGGGTTGCCATTTCTACACGTCCTCTCCAGCATCTAGAGTCTCCTGATTTGCTCATTTTAGCCACTCTGACTGGTGAGAGGTGGTATTGAAGTATGAAGGGAGGGCGGGGAAGGGGGGAAATGGGTGATGGGCATTGTGGATGGCGCTTGTTGGGATAAGCACTGGGTGTTGTATGTAAGTGATGAATCATGGGAATCTACCCCCCAAACCAAAAGCACACTGTATATGCTGTATGTTAGCTAACTTGATGATATATTTTTTAAAAAAACAATAAAGTAGCTCAAGATAGCCCCCTGCCACAGCTCCACCCCAGGCCCACTGTCCAGTCTCTTGGAAACATGGGGATTGATTGCACATTGGTGGGCAGGCTGTGTCAAATTCATGCTTCTCCAAGCATCAGTGTCCAGAACACAATTCTGTTGGTGGAGGGGAAGTTGGGGAGGGATATAATAGGAATAATGAAACCCACCCACATTACTCTTCACAGTGGGCTCTTCTAGAAAGTTGAGCTCTTCAGATGACAGCCAGTAGACAGGGATGCCACACACACATAGAGTAAGCACTTAAATCGTTCTCCACAGAAAGGAGTAGTTTAATGCAAGGGTTTCATGAACCCTGAGGATGTGTCTGCCGAGTTAGATGGGGGGCACCTTAAGGCTGGCACTAAGTCACATTCATCTTTGTCCCTCCCACTGCACAGAGCCGAGGACCTAGCCCGGTGGGGCGTGTCAGTGAGCGTCTGCTGGCTGAACGTGCAGATGAACTGTGCCCACAGATACCAGGAAGAGTGGCTCGCTCCGGCTTCTCATCTGTAACAGGGCCCTCCTCACCAGGCCTGGCTCTAGAAGTTTCTTCTGTTTTGGAACTTTCACTGTGCAGTTGTCTTTAGTAGCATTCTGGACTCTGATGTCATGTGCTTAAAAATGAGCCAAGGCCTGGGGCACCTGGGGGTCTTAGTCAGTTAAGCATCTGACTTCAGCTCACGGTTCATGGGTTCAAGCCCTACATCCAGCTCTGATCTTCGTGCTGTTTGCACTCACAGTTGGCCATTTGTGGCCCACTGCTTCTTTTGGATCAGGGTGTCATCCAGCCTTGGAAGGGACAGGTTCAGGAGCAGGGTCTGTGCACAGGGGCTTGTTCACTGCGCCACCGCTGGGAGCGCTGACCCACTGTTTTCCTCTCCTGGAGTAGCTGATTCAGATTAGTCAGTTAGCAGCAGGCACTCTGTGCCTACTCCAGGAAGAGCTTCATGCACCCAGGCTTACATCGAAGAAGAGAGAAGAGAGGTAGGCGACAGAGGGCAAGGGCGGGGCGGGGACACGACTTTCTTTCCCATTGTGGTTGTTTCTTCCAGGGAGGGGATAGCCCTTTCTTAACATTAACATCCATGACTGTGTTCCGTCCTGAGAAACATTCACCACAACCTATTGTGTGAACAAACACATCCATCACCTCCCTCACATAGCATTGTCTTTATGGGGATGCTTACGGTCTACTCTGTTAACAAGTGTCAAGTATAGGATATGGTATTGTTAACTGCAGTCAACCCCAGAACTTACTCCTCTGCACCCTTTGTCCGGCCTCTCCCCATCGCCCTCACCCTGGTCACTTGTAACCACCAGTCAATCTCTGTTTCTGTGATAATATGTATGCACAGCGGTTGGGATGCATAGGGAACCACCTGTGTCTGTTGAATGAATGGGCATCTCCAGATATATAATATTTCTTTGTATATGACATATGTAATATTCCATTATGCACAATGGAATCTTGCGGAGCCATAACAGGGAAGGAAATCCTGCCGTGTGTGACCACATGGATGAACCTGGAGGCATTATGATCGGTGAAATAAGCCAGAAAAAGAAAGATGGATACTGCATGGTATCACCTACATGTGGATTCTTAAAAAGAAGGCAGAGTAGGAGGAGGAGGAGGAGAGGTCCTTGAGCATCAGGGACTCAAATCCCTGTAGCTTGGGAGCAGCCATCCCCACGTCTGACATCGTTTGTCGGCCTGGATGGACTCCGAGGGTGAGTTGGGGAACCCGATGCTGTGAGCAAGTGTGGGGTGGCGGGTTGGACAATCCGTGGGTAGCAGGAGCACCCTGAGGCTTGCAGAGTGAGAGGACACAGCTAGCAGTGCTGTCACTGTGACAGACGCATTCCCTCCGTGGGATGGAACCCTGAGTTAGCACCAGAACGAACTGGAAAGAGTGCGGAGCCAAGGCATGGCAGGTTTCTAAAATAGCCGCGAGATGGCCTAATTTCCCACGTTCATTTTGTGGAATATTAACTTACCGGACAGACGAACAAAGTGTCCGTTGTTCCCACCTAAGAGGCTCAGACCCTGGGAATCTGCCTGACGAGGGGATAACAGTCTGAGTACCCGATGGGGGTGAGCATCACACCGCTTGCTCAGGCTGGGGTGTAAACTCATTCCAGGTAAGTAAACACATGACCTCTCACCAGGGAGGCCACATGCTCTCCTCGTGTTGAATCTGCCCCATTGTTGCCCAAATCTCCTAGTCACACCTGAGATGGGAGCAGGTTCTATGCTTCAGGCATACCCTGGTTCTGTGCAGCCTTCCTCTGGTGATTAAAAAAGAAGCTTCTTTTCTAAAGTGTGTGAAATGGGGAAAGAAGGGGTGTTGTGATTGAACCTGAATGTGGCTTAATTAAGCTGAATCTCTGTGCAGCCCTACAGCCCGTCGGAAGCTCCAAACAGGATTCCCTTCGGATCTTAAGAGGCTGAAGCTCCTTGGATAGGAGTGGAAGCCAAGTCCGGAAGCCAGCTGGCCCTTCATGCTGCTTCTTCATTAACTTTGATGAAATCCCTGGCATGTCCCTGGTTGCCACGTTTACGTCCCAAGCATAAATGGGTTGGGAGGGCTTCAGTGGAAGAGAGCCCCTGAGAAATCAGTCTCCGATTTTCTCTCCCAGTTTGTCAGTTTGCTAATATTACAGTGGCCCAAATAGACCCAAAGTAAAAGTGTGTGTGTGTGTGTGTGTGTGTGTGTGTGTGTGTGTGTGTGTATCCAGCAGGAGCATGTAGTGTGAAGTGCTCCCACCTCGCCAGGAGTGCTCTCCACACACATTTGGGGCATCATTGACAGCCCCCACTCCGGGCAGCCTCCTGAGGGAGAGGGGGTCTTCCCTCCGTGTGGGGGCTCTCCGGGAGGCCCCTTCACCTGTGGTTATGCAGGGGATGGTCTGGCTTCCCCGATGGAGCCATCACTCAAGACTCCACTTCTTTTGTACACAGAGTCTCCTTATGACTTTAATTCCTAGCTTTGGGGTATTTCTTAAGAAGCTGGAAGGAACAAAGTAAATTCAAATTCTCTGTCATATCTAAACATAAGGCCTGGGCATTCTTGTTTTTCCTCCACCATCTTGTTGAATTGGGGGAATGTTTAAACCGACGTCAACCTGATCATCTTCTGCAAGATACCAAGAGTTTTCCGATTTTTCTCCGCAATAGTTTCTCTACTTTTTTGTGAACACGTACATTTACACACTATATACGCACAGCACCCCCCACACAAGTGCATGCACCACCTCCTCTAATATTTGTACTGTTTCCTACTTAGCAGAATATTCCCTTCTTAGAATATTCTCTGAAAAGTATTCACACCAAAAACCCTGCAGCTTTTTAAAAGATGTATTTCATTTTTTTCCCTTGTGTCGCACAGAATTAATCAAGGTTCTAATGATTGCTCTGCAGGTGTTATTTCAAAAACAAAAAGTACCCCCCAAATCAGTAAGTTTACAGGGAGACTTTTGATTACAGGAGCTGATGACTATTATTTCTAAAATAGAAGATGTGAAGTGTGACAAAAATCAATGACACCGCCATTAGGTTGGAGGTAAATTTACCCAGGTTTTACATGTGTGAGGTTCTTACCCCCTTCTCTGCAAATACTCACCACATTGTGACTTGTGAGTGTGTACACTTGGATATTTCTAACTTATGCTGATGATTTGGGGAAGAATTTGAAAGAATCAATGCCCAGAGATCTACTCAACAATATTACTGAGGAGCTGATCAGTGCAAGGCTTGACCGTGGGCCACAAAGGATTTGACACAGGGCTCTTCCCAATGGATTTTCCATTTGAGAGAAGAGACAGACATTAAGCCCACAGGTACCTGTGTGCATACATAATCCCAGGATTGATAAGAAATACACGTGGGCACCTAAATATGGGAGTCATATTATGGGAAGAGACCCCAAGGAACAGACGGAGGGCACACCTTGAATTATTTAGGGCGTGGAGTCGTCCCTAGGAATGTGGTTGCAGAGAGAGAAAACTAATCTGCGTTTTGAACAACTCTCTTTACCCCAAATCCTGTTCCCTCATGTCAATTTCCAGGACGGCGTGGAGAGCTCAGGTTTCAGGGTTCTTAAAATGTGTGCTGTTGCACACCATTATGAGAAGGCAGGGCCTTCCTTTGCACAACATTCTACAAGGTTGTCTCTACTTTGCAAAACTCACATGTCCCCAGTGTCAGGGGCTGTCAGCGGGGTGTGACTCTGCCCCTGCCCCTGCCCCAGGGGATGTGTGACAGTGTCTGGAGACACTTTCCGGTGGTCATAACTGGAAGGGATGTGGTCCCGGCATCTAGTGGGTAAAGACCAGGGATGCTGATAACCACCCTGTAGTGCCCAGGATGGTGACAGTCTCCCCACGCCCCGCCCCCAACCCCCAGGACAGAGAATCATCTGGTGTGAAATTTCAGTGACCCTTCTTCTTTTGTGTCCCTCACTGGACGGCAAGATCCTCGTGGACAGCATGGCAGGTAACACGGAAGTGGCCAATCACACGTCTGCAGGTTCTGTGGGAGCCGCTGGGCAGCTCCAGCTTCTGTCCTGCCGCCTACCAGCTCTGTATGCATCCTGAAAGCTTAAACTCTCACCCCTCCCTTTCCTCCTTGGGAAAATAGCAATGCCTGTGTGGCCACAGGAGCTGAAAGTAACTCCTGGGTGGGCTCCTAGTAAGTGCTCAGTAAATACTGCTGGTCATTGTTAACCCTGGAGGAAGTTCACAGCTTCCACAGCCTTATCTTAAGCCTTGTCCTTCTCCCTTTGAAAAGCCAAAGAAAAGGAGTACATGCCCCCACATTGGAGTTGAAGTGAGAATGTAAAAGGTTTATTGGCCTTTGGAAAGGCTCTGGGCCTGAAGGAGGCACAGGTTAGAGATAAGGATTATCAATGTCTCCCCCCACTGGGGTCCTGGGTGCCTCCTCCGGATGCCTGTCATGATCACTGCTGCAGGCTGCCCCTCAGATTCTTTTATGTGCACACCTCTGAGATCACACCATTTGGTTAAGGACTGTGCTCTCACACCTTCCTCAGAGCTCAGGGGGCTGCCCCCCAGCCCCAGACACAAAGCCTTCTCCTCTAGGTCTGAGCTGGCCTCCTGCTGGAGAGAGAAAGAGAAGGGACCTCGTGACTGAGCCCCCCAACCCCCGCCCCGTTTCCCTGACTGTCGTGCCTTCAGCGTCCATGTACCCACAGCCTTCTGCAGGTGTGTGGGTACGTCAGGGCTCCAAAGCTCAACCCAGACCCTCTGTGACGTTCCAGACCCTTGGCCAGTCCATTTGGGGCCCAGGGATCCAGTTGCAAATTAGATCTAGCTCCCATCTTTCTGATGTATACAGTCCAGAGCAAGGGAAAGGATTAATTTTGAGGAAATCACGCAAATACATGTAAAAAATGATAACTGGACCAAGTGCTATGGAGAAGGGCAGGTGCTATAGCTACAGGTGACTTTGGTCTGATGCAGTGAGCTCATGGGGGCCTGGCCTGAGTGAGTGGCCATGAAGGGGATTGGCCAGGAGACCTGGAGGAGTCAGGGGAGGAGACCACTGTGTGGGAGGTGAGGCTGGCGAGAGCAGAATCCCCTACTGGGCTGCCACAGGCCAACGCCACTGACGAGCATCTCCATCCGGGATATGATGGACCAGGGTTTTCTCCATCAGAGGAGAGCCCCATGTAGACTTGTTGTCCTACCCCACTAATCCCTTCCTCCCACAGATGGCACTCTTCAGATCCCACAAGCAAGGGCACAGTGGAGTTTCTGCAGCAGAGGGACATGACCAAACCCATGACTGAAAACTTCCTGGGTGCTTCACAGGGGCTGGATTGAAGCTAGGCACAAGTTGGGTGCCGTTGGGGAGGACGTGATGGTCCTCTGGATTGGAAGGTGGCCGTGGCGGGGGGGGAAAGGGGGGCGGGGGGTGAGAAGAGGCACATTTCCCAGACTTCTGGGAGTCAGAATTCTTGGACTCAGCGTTTGATGGGTTTCGAGGCTGCGGGAAGAGCCTGCAAGCGTGACGTCCAGGTTTTGGGTTTCAGCACTTTAGGTACAGTGGCTACATGGACTAGTGTGTGGAGGGCTCACTGAGAAAATCCCCGAGAGCAGTGCCATGTTGGGGGAGGCGGGGGCACTCCAGAGGCGTGCTGGGGACATGCGGCGCAGTCTCATCCCTATACGTCATGTCCTACACATAGTCCATGCCTCCCCAGCTGGCCCTCCATCCCTGCTCGAAGTACACCTCCCTTCCCTCCCCATCCCCATGCACTGACCCTGTATTCCTCCTTCCTCTTGCTTCCTGCGCTCTGCACGAAGCCACCCCCCACACCTCCAGCCACTTGTGGACTCACAGATCCACGTTATCTCAATAGAATGTTGGGGCTCAAAAGAACTCCAGGTCACCAGTTGCCATGACCTTTTCCAGTGCTCCACTTCTCAAGGTCAGTGGCCATGGATCCCGTCGTGTCCCATAAAGGACAACTATAGAGTTGTTCCCTCTTCCCTGCAAGAATGTCATCAAGTCTTCTCTGCCAGGCAGTCACCTGGCCTCTGCTTGTGTGTCTGTGGATGCTGGAAAGTTCCCCCTGGGGGCTGTTCTGCCCCAAATGCTCAGGTGGGGATCTTCTCCCACCAAGTGGAGTGTCTTTTCCAATTGGGATCTTAGGAGTTGGCCGCCTTCTCTGTGGCAGGACCGGCCTTTCCCCAAGCAGGAACCAGGGGACTTGTTACTTGGTAAGTGGTCCTAACGCGGAGTTGTCCCCCAGCTCCTGAGGACAAAGTCCCCTTTGTGCCCAGTGTTTGCTTCTGGGCTGTCCTTGTGTGTTGCTCCTGGAAAAATGGGGACAAGCAGGGGAGTTTCACCGACTAATGCAACCCCAGTGGACCCAGAGGGTTAGCCCAGTGACAGCGTCTGTCTCATGTCTCCCTGCCCATCTCACGGGGACCTCGCCTCACATGATTCTGTGTCGCTAGAGCACATCCCTGGGACACGGTCAGTACACAGTGAATGTTTGCTGAGCCTGTGTCTCAAGAAGGAGGAGATTCCAGATATTTGAACATCTCCAGTCCTCACCGCACAGCCACCTCCAGGAAATCCACATTCTAGCACATTCTGTTCATTACAAGCAAGCCACTAAGTACACCCCATGCTTAAGGAGACAGGAATTACCCCCACCTTTAACATGAGGGTTATCAAAGGGGCTCTTGTGGACGTCCTAACAAGAACAAAGGGTCCAGACATGGAGGGACTTCCTTGTAGAGATCTGTCTCTTGGTCCTTCTGTGCTCTCCGGACTCCGTCCTCATGTGAATCAGAAATAAATCTTCTCATCTTTCCAGGTGTGCAGTATGGAAATTGAGCCTCCCCATGCTTTAAATTTGGCCCCAGCAGATCTGAGCTGTGAACTCTCCCTTTGCTGACCATTTACACCGTGGACCATTCACTCTGCCCATCAGAGTGTGCACACAGTACTCACCTGCCCGCAGCTTAGCAGCTGAAATTTAGACAGCCACGCCCAGGGACCTCCACCCTGCCGGTAAGGTGTGTGCTCTAGCCTGTCCAGTGGGGAGCGGGAGGATTTCTCCATTAAACAAAGAGGCCAGCCCTCGAAAGCAACGATAAAGCCAAAGCCACACTTGATATTTGCTGATCGGTTTGGCAAAGGCATATAAGTTCTCCCAGGTCCCGCTGGAAAACACCGCGTTCCCACATCTCGCACCATGGATTTTGTTGACTGTTGTGGGTTTCTGCCTTGGATGGTGTCCTGAAGGCCTGAGTTCTTCTCCAGAGAATCATGCAAGGGCTTCAGGAACTTTCTGAATTTTTATGCAAGCTCTGTGTTCGTTATATAGATATAGATAGATATAGATATAGATATAGATATAGATATAGATATAGATATAGATATAGATATAGATATAGATATAGATATAGATATAGATATAGATATAGATATAGATATAGATATAGATATAGATATAGATATAGATATAGATATAGATGATATAGATATAGATATAGATATAGATATAGATATAGATATAGATATAGATATAGATATAGATATAGATATAGATATAGATATAGATATAGATATAGATATAGATATAGATGATAGATATAGATAGATATAGATATACATGATATAGACAGATATAGACAGAGATAGACATAGATAGATATAGATAGATAGATGATATAGATAGATATAGATATAGATATAGATATAGATATAGATATAGATATAGATATAGATATAGATATAGATATAGATATAGATATAGATATAGATATAGATATAGATATAGATGATAGATATAGATAGATATACATATACATGATATAGACAGATATAGACAGAGATAGACATAGATAGATATAGATAGATAGATGATATAGATAGATGATATAGATAGATATAGATATAGATATAGATATAGATATAGATATAGATATAGATATAGATATAGATATAGATATAGATATAGATATAGATATAGATATAGATATAGATATAGATATAGATATAGATGATATAGATATAGATATAGATATAGATATAGATATAGATATAGATATAGATATAGATATAGATATAGATATAGATATAGATATAGATATAGATATAGATATAGATATAGATATAGATATAGATGCAGATGATGGAGATGGAGATGGAGATGGAGATAGATGATGATAGAGATAGAGATAGCGATAGAGATAGAAAGAGAGAGAGAGAGAGAGAGAGATTAATGGAGAGTCAAAAACTTTTTCAGATCCTTTAGAATCCCTGATGAATTCCCACTGACTGTCCCTCTGTCCCCCATCCAAACACACTCACATCAAAAACAGTAGGTAAGTAAATGACCCCCCACAACCGTGACTCTCTAACAGAAGACATGCTCTCTGTCCTGAAGTTTGCACCACTGGTGTGTCTGGCCAGTGGACATGGGTCGACGTTCTGAGAGAGTTGTAGCAGCTGCATGTCCCCGATCCCCCGCCATGGAGTCATGAACTTTGACGGAAAGGGCCATGACTGCGTCTGCTCTTAGCTGTGGTTTCTCAGCACCTGGCTCTTTGTGGAACAGAGTCTCCATGACCTTGCCAGACCTTGGCTTCCAGGAGCTGGTTCTGGGCACAGTTGTTCCTGCTGCCACATGCTGGTCTCACCCAAAATAGAGCAGAGTATTTGCTAAATGGCTATCAGCTTGTCATGTGCAAAATAAGCAAGATAAACCAGGAGGCAGATCCGAACAGAATCTAGGAAATAAATGTGATGTTACGGACTCGGCCCCCTTCTGACTGCGGAACTGTCACCTCCTTCCTTCACTCCTCCCCCGCTCCCTCAGCAAAACTTACCCCGGATTCACCCAACACTGTGCAGAGGGCCAGGAGCTTGGGACAAATGGGGCTCTCTTGGATGTCTCTGTCTGGAAGGGGGGACGTAAGGAACCACCCAACACCATTCATAGCCTGAGAACACCCTGGAGGCAGGAACTTGGTACATCCTTGACCTGCCCTGTGATCTGATTTCAACATAGCAGCCTGAGTGTCCTTCAGAATGGGTTGGACCACGTCACTTGTGTGCTTAAAACCACCGGCTGCTGGATATCACTCAGAGCAAAAACCACATTCTTATGCCAGCCTGCAGGGCCCACATTGTCCCCTTCCCTACCGGCTCCTCCTCCTTCCCCCCCCCCATCCTCTACCTCTCTGCTCTCTCCCCTGTCTCACTGCTGCCCAGCCCTCTCCTCCTCTCCACTCAGCTCCTTGAGCACTTTGTCCTGGGGCTTCCTCATGCCCCAGGGCCTTTGCGTTGGCTCTTCTCTCTAACTAGCATGTTTTTCCCAGATGTTATTTTCTCTCTAGTTATTCTGTTCTCACCTCAAAAGGCACCCCTCATGGAAGCCCTCCCTACTTATTTTTTTCCGTGGGACCCTCTCACTCCATCACTCTCCGGCTCTGTTAACCTTTGACTGTATCTGTCCTTGCAGGTACACAGGCTTTCTTGGTTTTGCACATGTCAGCTACTGGAACACCATGCAGGGTGGGGAAGGGCAAATTGCTTGTTCACGTCCGGGTCCTCAGTGTCCAGACCGTGCCTGGCAGTGAGTGGGTGCTGCTTAGTGCCTGAGGAAGGAGAAAGGGGGACACCGTTATTTGTGATTCCCAATCCCTGGCTCCTCCCACTGCCCGCTCCACCCCTGCCCTTCTTCCCTTCTAGAAGGTGCAGCTGGAGTGCAGCTGCACCTGGAGTAAGAATCCCTCACATTTATACACTTGTGTTTTCAATCTATGATGTCGACACCCAGAAAACAGGAGGTGCTCAGTGGGCATTGGTAGGATGAGTGAAGGACTGAATGAGTGAATGAGTGAACGAATGCACAAAGTTTAATCAGAGCTCGCAGGTTCCAGCCAAGGGAGTCTAGGGGCCTTCCCAGGAGAGCGGAGTTGAGCTCTTTCCTGAGGGAAGACCAAAATCGGCCTGGGAGCTGTGCCCAGGTGTGCCTGCGTGTCCCCTGCACTGGTGGGTCGGAGACCCTCTTCCTGTGTCCTCCCTCTGCCTTGAATAGCTCAGCCTTCCCCTGTGCTGGAAGCCCAGCCCTGCCCTGGCTGTGCCTCTAGGCCCGCCCCCTGTCCCTCCTTTCCTGCTCTCTGAAGTGGACGCCCCCTGGGGCTTCCCTCTCCTCTCCACCTGCTCCCTTCTGAACTGCTTATAGCATTTCTCCCGCAGAGACATTGTTCTCCTTTGGAGCGTGAACCCTGTGGAGTAAAGGTGGGCAGGAGAGCTGAAGATCAAGAATGTCTGTGAAGAATGAGGGTGACTTTTGAAGACATGGAGGCCGTGGAGATTGAGACGGCAGAAGGATGCTGCCTACGACCATTTAGGAAGGCGGAAACGGGTCCCCTGAGCCCAGGGAAAGAGGCCACCATCCCCATTTCTGAGAGGCAGTGTCTATTGTTAGTGTGCTGGGGTCAGGTGCCTGCATCAGGCCCTGTGATGGGGAGGAGGAAGGAGACTGTGTGTGTAAATAGGTAGGTGCGTGAGCACGTATGCACAGACACCCACAGACACACACGGCATAATTGTATGCGTCAAGCTAGTGCTTTAAAGCCGTAGATCTTGCCTACTATTGCTTCAAATGTAAAGGTATCTGCACAGTTAGATGCAGAAATTCTACTTCTACTTATGTGTCCTAAAGGGATACTTACGTATGTATGCAAAGATGGGTAGCCAACGATGTTTATCGTAGCACGGTTGTAATAGCCACCACCATGCCCCCCCCGCCCCATGCACAGGAGACTGGGCAAGTCCAGGTCAAATGAGATGAATAAGTACAAATAAGTAAGCTCTCCGTGATGAGGCAAAAGCATTTATGCCAATACAGGAATATCACCAAGCCCCATCACTTTGTGAAAGAAAACAAGGGACGTTTGCATGTTTGAAAAGCTGCTGGGGGTACGCATCCTTTTGTTTAAATTTCCACTACTTTAAAAAAATTGTTATTATTTACTTATTTCTGTGAGTGAGACAGAGACAGAGTGCGAGTGGGAGAGGGGCAGAGAGGGAGGGAGACACGGAATCCGAGGCAGGCTCCAGGCTCTGAGCTGTCAGCACACAGCCTGAAGCGGGGCTCACACCCACGAACCGTGACATAGTGGCCTGAGCCAAAGTCAGATGCTTAGCCGACTAAGCCAGCCAGCCAGCCCCTCCAAATTTTCACTACTTTCTTGTAATAACGTAAGAATGTCCAGTTTTCTTAGGTAATTTAAAGTCACCTCTCCGATGGCAGAGATCGTGGGGATGGTTGGGGCTGATGTGAAGCCATGTGCACGCTCAGTGAGGAGATTCTCCGGAAGCTCTTTCTGTCGGTATTTTCTCCAAGGAGGAGCTATGCAGGCTT